>NC_137952.1:51166828-51721828 GCF_963924665.1 Micromys minutus
TGAAGGCTTGATTTTGAGGATTCTGGGGAAATCGGGGGAGTCTTGCCTGCCTCTTCTACATGGAGGATTTTCTTGGGGTCCATACTTAGGCTGGAGGTCAAGACCCCTGCGAAGGAAGCAGAGAATGGTCACATCATAGAGCCAGTGAGAATCTCTGGCCAAATACCAACGGAAGCACATACGGAAGACAAGGAAGTGGGTCACTGGGAAATGGGCTTGAGCTCCTCCCTGCCCCACAGTGTGCCAGGCAAGGATGTGTGCTGAATGTCCCAAAAGAGAAATGCAAGTCCTCTGAGTGTTGGCCCTGGGCTCTGCTACAACAAAAAAGCAACAGCAGATCGGTGGGTCTCGGATATAAAACCAGCCTTCCTGCCCAGTACAGAAGGAAGTACAGAATAAAGAGCGAGGCATCGGACCGCAGCACACCGGAGTGACAGCCACAAAGGAGCCCTGGGCAGTCAATGGCAATGCTGTATCTCTGGGATCCTAGCAGGTTTACATTTTGATATTCACGAGTTACTACTCATTTATTCCCTGAAGGGCCTAAGACTAGAGGCCACGCCTAAATTGCTTGTCTGAATGAGTCCAGATGAGCACGCAGCTATTTGGCACTGAAGGGAACCAGGAATAAATTAAAACTCGCAGCTCTGCATCTCCTGTCCCCAGGGGGGCTGTCGGGGAGCTCAGAGGAATACAAGAATGTCTGCTGCAACATTCAGCTGCTGTTGCGGTGTCCATGGTCTCCGAGGGCCACTCTTCGAATGAGGGGACCCTTTCATCACCCTCCCCCTTGGAATATATTTTTAAATGCTCTAAGCTTCCCTGGGTGGCCCCTGCCTAGAACAAACCTCAGAAGCAGGACTCCTGCAGTATTCTCCCTATGGGTTTCTCCTATTGAACTGTGGCCTTTGAAACTGTCATTACCAATATTTGAAATTTATTTAGGTCGTTTTGTTTGTTCATACGTCTTCTGACCTTGTCCTATCCTTTCTGGGGAAGAGCTTCTGAAATCAATACTTAAAAAGTTCCCTTGACCCCATGGCAACACTCTGTCCCCTGCACTCTGTTTCTTGTTTCACTTTCAGACTCCCTTCCTTCAAGGCTCAGTGGGGCTGGTGGACAGAGAGGTCCTGGGCCCTGTTCCTATTTTCTTTTCATCAGAAACAGGTGACTCTAAGGGTGTGGTTAGCTCAGTGGTAGAACACTTGCTTAGTATGCATGAAGCCCTTCGTCTCAGCCTTGCAAAAATATAAGGCCCAGGTTGCCTTCAACAAAGACAGCACAGCAGATGTGGCCACCCAAAGATCGGTGTTGTTTCTAAATGTGCATCTGTTCTGTCTACATACATGTCTGTGTGCTACTTGGTGCCGGCAGTTACAGACGTTGTGAGCTACCATGTGGGTGCTGAGAACTAAGGTCTGGTCTTTTGGAGCAGCAGCCAGCGCTCTTCACTGCTGGGTATCTCTCCAGTCTCCCCCAAGGACCAGGTTTTTAAGGCCATCTCTCCCTCTCCTAGCTGTTGGGAGTGGGCAGGAGCATTTGATGAGGGGCAAAAGTTGGTGGGGGAAACATGACTGAACCTCACAGAGGATTCTGGTTTAAAATGCCACCCACTGATCACATCAGTTAGAATTAAGAAGCCAAAGGAGGGGGACAAAGTCAGTGAATGCTTAAGGATATTAGGCAAAGGAATCAAACACTTGCTCATGTTTGGTCAGAGGCAAACGTTTTAGCCTGCATCCTGATCCCCCTCTACCAAGGAAGACTAGGATGGTTGGGTCACAGCTTGAGTCCTACAGATGACCAGGGTAGTGTCAGCTGTCCCACTGAGTAAACCCGAGCCAGCATTTCAAAGCTCTGTAAACTCCTACAGGTAGGGATGCCATTGGGCAAGGACAGAGTGTAAAGCCACACGGGAACCAGTGCACCCATGCATTCCTACAGCCGCTGCCTTTCTGTTGGCACACCTTCATCCTGCAGTGGTTCCCCCGTGCCCGCTGGTGCACCCCATGACAGAGGCAGAGTATAAGGGGTGCCTTCTTGACACAGTGACTATACCTGCAAGCTGCTGATATTCTTACGCCAGCTTGGCCTCTGCTGGGGACGGAAGCTGTGGTTTACTCAAAGGTCATTTGGATCCTAATTTATCTCTGCCAGGGCAGGCACAGAAGTACACGGTCGAGGGGCCTCTAAATACAAATCTTTGCCCCTAAATTCTTACTGGGAAGGGACCTTACAATTGTTTCACCCCTTTCTGACTAGAGAATTTGTGTTCTGTACATCTTATCACCTTTGAGGGCTAATGTAAGTTAGCCACGGGGACCAGTCTAAAGCCATGGCTGAGGAGAGAAAGAGTCGCTGGGCTAGAGGAATGACTCCCTGTAGTGGCCACCTGCACCTTTGGCCGGCAGGTATGGCAGACTGCGGGGTTACAGAGGTGTCCTGAGTAAACTACTTCTATTGTGTTGGGACCACCGTAATTAATAAATGGCAGCTTTCTCTTTTATAGGTGCTATCCAAGCATCTCCTGCCTGTGGACCAGAGAACCAGTACAGTCAGGCCATACTGGAGAGTTGCTACCCAGTCCTGCAGTGGTGGCTGTCATCTATCTAAGCTATCTGTGCTGGGTCAGGATCCCAGACCAGGACAGAAAGGTCAGGCTGGGAGGTCACACCTGCCAGCTCAGCTTGTTCTCAGCTTCCTAGCCTGTGGGTCCAGGGGTTCGCCGTCCTCCTCACTTACCCAGCTTTGTCTGCTTCTTCCTCCAGCTGCTCTATTCAGCAGCCCTCCTTGATGACCTGCCTCCCTGTGTGGAGGCCTCTGCCAAGGCAAGCAGTCAAAGGCCAGGCCAGCACGTGCCTCATCTTATCTGCTCATCTCAACATCCTGCTTCTCCAGGCTTGGCCAACAAAAAAACGGGGGTGGGGGGACCTGTACCCATGGCTCCCTGCAGCCCCCCACACAAAGGGGAGGCGACAAAGACATTTTCCACGATGGCAGGTGTTGGTGTCAGATCACACCCAGAGTGTACTTGCAGAAGAAAGGCAGGCAAATCTGGGCTCCACAGGCAGCCCAGACATGTAGGGGCAGGAGAGTGGACAGGGCCCCTTGGGAGGAGACAGGAGGCAGGCTAGGCTGAGGCCAAAGAAGGAGAGTAGGTATGCGAGAGTCAACTAATATTCCTATCGAAGAACAGGGTTTGGCGGGGGTGGGGGACCCACCAAAGTTAGTCTTACCTTGCTCAAGTGTTGTAATGAGACCATTATGTATTTTAATCTGAGGGGAGAAAAGATAAAAATCCAGTGAGTGAGAGGGTGGTACCCCAGCTGCAGTGCAGTGAAGACACACACAGACAGTAACCAGTGCATCCCCCAGCTGCACCCAGCCTAACGCCTCGGGCACCATTCCTAAAGGTTCACTTCAACACCCACTTGATGGGGTCCAGTCCAGTTGGGGTGCTTACAGCTGAGTCCTCAGAAGCAGGCAGACTTGAGGGACGATCTCGACCTCTGATTGCTCATGACAGGCCCTATCACCCGCTCCACTTACTCCCTATAACCGTCTACAGCACATACACCCCGTTTTGGCTTTCCCTTCCCCACCTCTCCTGAATTTTAGATAGTTAGGCCCCTATTGAGTCTGGACATTAGCAGTGACACAAAACGTTTTGCACATTGGTATAATTGTAAACTCAGACTTTCTGCTGATCTCCTCTGCCAAGGTTGGCACAGCGATCAGAGATTTTTCTAACACCATTTGGGCATTCTTTCTTTTATGCCTCTCTGAAGGAAGTGTGTGTGCTTCTATGAAGTTTGATTTTCTAAGCCATTGACGAACATTCAGGCCCTGAGTTTTGAGTACTTGGGGTGGGAAGCCACAACCCTTAGCCAGCCCTGGGTCACCAAATAGCAGTCCCGTGCCCTACTGTGAACTTGGCTCCTTCTCTGTGTGAGGGCATGAGCTGCTCTGTCTGGGCTACGGACCCAGGGGGTCCTCAGGCGTCAGTGCAGTTTTTAACATTTCTTCATTCCCCAGTGAGCCATACTGCAGGGCTCCAGTTCATCTACTGGAAGACGGCAAGCAGACAGTGCCCGTGTACATGGGTCTACCTTGAGTGGAGCAGCCTCAGAGCTTCAGAGCCACACCCCTGATTCCCTCCCATGTGAGAAGAGGCTCTTTATGAAGGGGACCCTTGATCTCACTCTCTTGCAGCCCCCTGGCCCTGGTTATGCTATGCATACAGGCCCCTGATTGGTGGAAACCCAGAAAGCAGATGGTGCGCTAACAATGGAAGACTTGTTTGTAATTGCTGATGAGGACTGGTTTGCTCCTCTCCTGAGGGTCCCCAGACACAGCCTAGTGTGGTGAGCTGGCCCACAAAGACTATCTCAGTAACTGCCAATCCATGGTTGAATTAAGGCGGTGCAGAGGCAGTTGGAGACTGCCTTGATTATTCCACAGGGCTCAGATGTCACCTGCTCTTGACAGGCAGGCAGCACTCTTGAAGGGTGAGCTCCCAACTGCTGGGACCAGGGAATAGGCCGTACTTCTCAGTACAATGTACAGTCCCGGGGGTTAGCACACACACCACTGGAAGACTCTAGAAGGGAGAGCACTGAGCTTGGAGATAAGGAACGAGAAGAGCCTGGGAGGCACATGGTGCCTGGGAGGAAAGAGGCACAAAGTTTGATATTCTTTCCATGTTTCTTTTCATCAATTGGACACCAGATGTGTTCTGAGTACCATTATAGGCTATAGTAATGGATAAAGCAAACAGAAGCCTTGCTTTGGGGGTGACAGCAGACAGTGGGGGAGGCAGAGCACACAAATAAGTGGGCACACGTATTTCTGTGCTATCCTCATATCTGAAGGGACAGAGGTCAAGCTAGGAAAGGGACGTCTTGAGAGGCTCCATGGTGACTTGAGAGATGCTGTGCTGCCGTTACAGGGTGTCTGGAATAAGGAGACACGTTTGGACGTCAGTATTGCTGGGACATCAGCAGCCAGGTCCTTTACCATCTAGGAGCACTTAGGGAGAAACTCCAGGAGGGACCCCCTCAGTCTACCTCAGACACTAACCAGCCCGGCTGTAGCCAGTTGGCAGCTCATACACAAGAGCCATTTTCAGAGACGTGCTTTACTTTAGGGTGTTGTGTGACTTCTTTGGTATTCTGGATATCAACAAGGGCTTTCTTTCTGAATTCAGAAATAATCGATATGGAGGTCTGTATTCTCTGCAGCTCAACCTGGAGCTGCTATTTGAGAGCCTGTCCAGTCTTTGTAGGGCGTGTTTCTCTCAGCTGCCAAGGAGTGCAGTTTGAAGCAAGCTTCTTATCTTTGAGGAAGGTCTGCTGTCCAGCACTGACACAGACAGGATGCGTGGCTGCTTCTCCGCACATCCTTGTTATTAACACTCAGTGTGGAAATGATTAACTGGTTCAAGATAATTAGGGAAGAGAATGAGTAAGAGCTGGCATGGGAGAGGGAGAAAGACTGGACCAGGGTTCCAGCTTTAGGCAAGTGATCACTATTCTCCCAGCAGGAAGGCAGCGGAGGAGGATCAGAGCCCTGACGGTTATTCAGACCCCTTGGAATGGCTCTGAGGAACGGAACAGGTGCAGGCAGTGGACGGGGAAGCCTGCACACGTAACTCAACACTGGCAAACCGAGACCGGTGGGGATCTGCCAGCCTAATTAACATCTCCAAATGGCCAAGGATGGCTTCCAGTATTTCCAATCCAGCAGCAGGGGCTATGTCCTGGCTCCAGGCCTGGCACTGGGGCTGGCTTCCCCTGCCTGGTTGTTCGTCTTGCCCATCAACTTTAGTTCTGAATCAGAAAGCCAGGACAGCTGGACCAACAAGCATGGGGACAAAGAAGTCACCTGAGTGTACACTGTGTGTAGGCACGTGTGTTAGGGCCTCGCAAGCAGTTGGGACACTAAGAGAAACTTTGCCGGCAATTTTCTTTCTTGAGCTTAGGAACTCAATGTACACATGAATGAAATTATACAAGCATAATCATGCTAATAAAATAATTTTTAAAAACACAGTAAATGCAGGGCTGGAGAGATGGCTCAGCAGTTAAGAGCACTGACCGTTCTTCTAGAGGTCCTGAGTTCAGTTCCCAGCACCCACATGGTGGCTCACAATATCTGTAATGGGATCATATGCCCTCTTTTGGTGTATCTGGAAGCAGTTATAGTGTACTCATATATAAAATAAGTAAATAAATCTTAACACACACACACAATTCTACAGCACGAGTGAACTTTGAAAACATGTTTTGTGGAAGAAGCCAAGTCAACACATTACGTGGTGTATTTTTATGTCTAGTATCGGTAGAGGCAGAGAAATAAAGGTGGACTAGTGGTTTCAGAGGACGGAGGGCAAGGTTTGTGGAGAGAATGAAGACTATGAGTGTGCTTTATTTTATTTCTAGGGGAAATGAAACATTATAGAATTAATCTATGGAAATAGTTGTGCAGTCTATGAAAATACTAAAAGTATCAGTTGTATTCTTTAATTGCTTAATTTGTAATGATGTGCAAATTACATCGCAACACAACCCTTTTTTGAAGTTTTCCTTTTTTGTGTGATAGAGATAGAAGCCAGTGTGCATGGCGGTTAAACATTTACCACTGAGTTAGACTTCTCTCCTAATTTGAAAAACAAGGCAGGACAGGACAGAACGTGGTCTGAGAGATTCTGTACTCTCCATTCCAAAAGCAACACCAGAATTACTTCAAGATTCAGGAGAAAACCCACCTGTGGGCCCAGGCAGGAGGGCCAGGGTATCGATGAGGCCACATGGATGTCACCAACACCTCTGAGCAGTCTGACTTCACAGTGCCCTCAAAGCAAGTACACTTCCTACAAGTGACACACTACTCCTAGCGCCCAGGGCCGACTCTAGGATGTCCTGTAACTTGAGTTCAGTTTGCTTAAAACAACTCAAGAGTGGCCTGTCTGGGGAGGGCGACGGGTGTTCTACCTCTGTGCTCCCTGGGTTTGGTGCATCCGTCACTCATGACTGTATTCTTAAATTCCCTGATAAGCAACAACTTAAAAAAAAAGTAGTAGTCAGGTCTGTGGACATTTCTGAATTTCTGGGGACCACAGTGAGCCCTAGTGTGTTCTGAAGTTCCCAACAAAATGTCAGGAGTGATGGGACACCTTCATAGTATTATTGACAGAAGCAGCCCCCTTGGTGCTGGGATAGGACTGGGGTATGTTCCCGTGATGGATTACTTATTCCAACTGTATGAGTCCTTAGACCCAAACACACGAGCAAACCCAAACCCTCCTGTTGTCTTCAGAAGGCAGTATGGGGCTGGGATCAGTCTTTGTCCACTGGAGCTCTGGCCATGCACCCACTGAAGTTGGGAGCAGTTCAGTTCACGTTAGTTACATTTCTCAGGTGTGTGGGTCAAAGTAGGAGAGCATTTGGTATTTCTACTATAAGTTACACAGGACATAAACCTGACAAATAGTCCTTTCTGCCTTTGAGGGGAATACTTTGTTTTTGGTACAATAAAAGGGTTCCTCTTGGTCACAGGTTTTCTTATTCCTATGTATTTGTTCCAACACAATGGGTGCCAATGGCAGGGGACCCTGAATGGGTCTAAGAATGAGTCTTGTCTGGGTCAGAGCAACCTAAGTGCCAAGCCCAGAGCTTGCCATGACCAGGCAGCCACATGGTATGAAAACACCATTTTCCTTAGTTCTTCACCTGCCAAGGAGACACAGAGGGTAGGGAATGTACAGGAAAGGCCTGTTGTACCAGCACCTAAAGTCTGTGGAGTGCTCTGCAGAGCTTTCCCTATTGTTCGGAGACCGGGTCTTGCTACACTTTCTAGGCTGGCCTTGAACGCCTGAGCTCAAGGGATCTTCTCATTTTAGTCTCTCAAGTAGCTGGGCCTGCAGGCATGTGCCACCACACGAGGCTCTCTGAGTGAGACCGGACATAGCTCAAGGCCAGAGCGAGGTGAATGACTTCATGTCAAAGTTCTACTTCCTCAGCCTTATCCTCCTTTCACCTGGGTAGCCAAAATAAGGGATTGTATCCATGGTACTGTGCTGTGTGGGGCACAGTGCCCCACTGAAGTTTCGGAAGGGATGTCACTGCATGGCCACAGCCTCTGACTGACAACCACGGTACCACAGGCCCGCTGTGTTCCAGGTGGTCCAGTGAATGAGGTCTTATCTAACTTGTCCTGACTTCCAGTGCCCAGTCTCTCCACAGACTGGGCCTTTCGGGCTGTGATCATGCTGTGTTACCCCACTTCTCCATAGCCGTCTCCTCTGATCGGGATCTTCATTCGTTGATGACTCTGTTCTTCCAGACACCAGACCTTCACTACTCCCACAACTGTCAAGAAAGCGCCTACCTGTGAGGGCTTTCCCCTGGATGCTTCCTGCCTGGCTTTTACACATGGGCCATTTCCTCAACTCTGTCCAGAGTCCTAGTCCCAAGTGAGGCCTCTGCTGACCTGTTATCCCTCCTCCCTGCCCCCCTTTTTTAATTATTTGAAAATCTTACGTTGTGCACCCGGATTGCGCTCACCTCCCAGTCCACCCTTGCAAAAGAGAAACTAGAAACAAACAAACAAAAACCAAGTCCATTCCGTGTTGTCCACAAACTCACTGGAGCATGGTCTACCCCCTAGTGGCCAGTCCTAAAGGGAGGGCGAGTCTTTCTCCACCAGTATCCCCCCCCAACACCACTGCCCCTAGGTGCCATCCACTGCAGAGCTGTGCTGAAGCAGAGCTCACCTGTAGGGACAGACGAGGGAGGGAGAGGTGTGGGTACCACCAAGATTCTAAGCTGGCCAGAATTTCAATATCTCATTGTGGACTCCAGCAGGTTGGGGGGACACAGGTAGGTAGAATTCATCTGGGATTTTATCATTTTATATTCTTTAAGTGATGAAAAATAGGTGTTTGGTTATTCTTTCTCTTCCATTACGCCGTGAACTTTCTTATACGCCAAGAATTCATTGTTGGCCATATTAATGCTATAAATGTGCCCCCCTTCCTCCCTTCCTTCCATCTACACATTCTCTCCCAATATTGATTGGCATCTTTCCTCAATTTAAAGAAATATTTCTACTCAGCATTTTGTGGGGCTTTAAGAGCAAATTTACAACCTCCCCCCACCCCGTGTCACCCTGAGTGTCCTGGAAAGGACAGCACAAAACATTCCTTCTATCCAACTACACACTCCAATGCCAGCACAAGAGCTTCATTTGGCTTTGCTTTAGTTTGCTCTTTGCTAAGTGGAAATCCGAGCAAAATGATTGAGTCTTCCAGGAAGCCCCAGCTGCTAAGGCTGCACATGGACCACCTGCAAGGACAGACTGACATGAAGGCCACAACTGCCGCTGACAGAGAATGTGAGCCTGGGCTATGCCAAACCCTGGGCTTGTCCCAGTGAAACTGTAAAGGTTATTTTGAATAAGCTTTAATTAAGGTTCATTTCCAAAACTCTGTCTGAGAAAGATTCTTGGTACCTGCTGGCCATCCCTTGGTAACTGCTTCAGTGTCCCCTGAGCCATAATTAGCAGTTAGGCGGGAAAGAGATGCCACCTGCACATGAAATCCTGGAAGGAAGCGGGCTTGAGCGACTGCAGTATCTCATAGGAAGCAGATGCTCTGAAGGGCTTCCACAGACACACATTCTAGACAACTCTAACGTGCCAGCTCCCTTCCCATTCTCAGAAGCTATGGACTCAAGTGCCAGCACCGGTCAGGGTCTGTAGGGCCCGTGAGTGTCTGAAAGGCCTTCCCCAGTCTGCTCAGTCTGTCCTGGCCTTGGCCTTTCGGAAGGGCTTCTGAGTTCCCGGGAAGGAAAAAGCTGAGTGATCGATCAGTGGATGCCAATCACTGCAAGCTCCTGTTCCCAAGCTGCAGGATCACAGACAGACAGACGAGAGGCCCAGGCACGGCCAGCAGGGCTGTTTTCACTTGTAGCCACATTTTGCTGTGACTATCTAGGATTCTTTTTTTTTTTTTTTAAACATAGAGCATCCATGCATATTTTTTTCTCTCTTAAGAAAACCACTTTACCACAAAAGAAGAGACACAGGTCTTTTCAAGGGTCCAGAACTTTGTGTGTATCCTTAAGTACCCTTTAGAGGTCTGCACAGTGGCAGAAGCCTCTGGAAGGTAGAGCTGTCTCAGAGATGTCACATCTGACAGGCTGCAGCATCACTTTCTAGCTGACCAAATGGAAAAATATGTCTCACCTCCGCCTGTCTCCCAGAGCAACAGGAGGGGAGTAACGGGGTGTTAAAAGGATACAGGGATGGATAAGCACTAAACAGTGTGGTGATAAACAGGCCATGGAGAGTTCGCTCTGAGCCTGAGCATCACTTACAGAAGCATCCAGAATCAAGTTTCAGCTACTCAGAGCTGCACTACCCAGCCTGGGGATTAACCTGGCTCCTGGCTTCCCCCACACCAGGCTTTGACCATATTGCTTGTCACTGACCCACTTTCCCTAAGAGATCGAGAAGGGGGAAGGCAGATGAAAGGTAATTATAGGTGTTTGTTCTGCATCTTGCATCAGACCCAACACATCTGTGGTCTGGAGACACACCTGTACCACTTAAAGCAACAGCCTGGCTTCTTTCTGCTCTGCCTTTCTATTTCCCCCGGTCTCCTGTGTTGTAAGACAAGAGATGGCAGGAATTATTCTTTAAAGAATTTATAACCCCCCCTAGATAAACACACACTACAGGGTTACATGTTCTAAAAAAACTGAGACAGAAGTGCAGATGCTCCTGCGCTTGTAAGAGTTACACAAATCCACTGTGAGTTGATAACTCTAACTTACAGCGTTTCACTGAGGAAGCAAGCTGGGTCTGCGTGATGGGATGAAGAGTGGTTACGAACTTTCTATCAGCATCATCTCACCTTTTCGAGAATATATGTATAAGTTACAAAACAAAAGCAAAATGGGTCAGAATTGAGCTGGCTGTGTGGGAGGGATCTAGGCTGGGGTCTAATGGCATTGTTGGGATGGAGGTAGTTATCTACCTACAGAACACATGGCGACATTTGGGCCAGGGACAGTCGTGTGTGCTGAGGGTGTACGCTGGCAGGTTGTGAGTCCTTGAGTACACAGTGACATAAAAGAACTCATATTTACAGAAAATGTCTGGCTTCTCTACACGTAATTCTCAAAGTTAATTCTGGACTTTAATATCAGCAACAACCCAGCCACTATTGCTTGGTTTATGGGACCACCATGACAGGGTAGGCACTGGGTTGGCATGTCTATGCATGGAGTGGAAGGTGAGAACTGTGTTGTCAAATTTGTCTGCAATCTCTGGTTGTTCACTCATGGTTTATGCTTCAGCTTAGTCCAAACTACTAAGGAGAGGCAGGACGTGACATTCTCTGAAGTCCCTTCTACCTCCACGTTCTCTGATGTTCTTTGCTGGTTTTCCTAAGCTATGATAATGCTAAACACACAAAAAGCACACGAATAAGCTGTGCTGTCAATCGGCCTTACTAAGACTTTACCAGGAGGGAGGAAGGGAGCCTGAGAGAAAGAAAGAATACTGACTGAGTGACATGCGGAGCTCTACCCTTCTAACCAGCATGGAAAGCTTGTCAGATCAGGGCTGGGTTTTACCTGTCTGTTTCTGGGGGCTAACTCGATTATTAATTGCCCAGTAAAATATCCTTCCAGGATCTGTACAGAGAATCACGGAAGTCTGTAAGACCCTGGTGGCCTCAACAAGGAGAAGCTGGTGGAACTTGGCACCTCAAAGGCCAGTGAACCACAGAACTAGTGAATCACCACATCCCAGATTCCCTATGGACCAAGGCATGGCAGGATGTCTTCGACTTTGCGAATCACTTCATTGGCTCCTGCCAAGTGGACCCGATGGTATCAGGTCAGGGTTTCTGGCACAACGGCAGAAGCTGTTGCAGTGAACAGCAGAAAAGAATGACAAAAGTCTATTCTCTGGGACAGATGAACACAATGCCCCTTTCCAAGAGGACATCCAGGCACACATCTGAGAAAGAGAAAAGTTTGCAGCGTTGGGCAGCAGCAGCATCTTAAGACTGACCCAGACTAATCTGGTCTAAGCCCCAGATATGACCTACATTCAAGCAGCAGATACGGATCAAAGTCGGGGTGACACATTTTCTCCCACTTGCTCTATTATCTTGGAACCTTTGCAACCTCGCCTGTCATGAAAGAGAAAGTACTGCTGACCCTGTCTTGGAGAAATAAAGGGCTGTGTTTTTGAGGCTAACAAATAAACAAAGTCCTGTGCTCCCTCTGCTGGCCCTCCACAGCAATATTGACATGCGTAGGAGCCATAACTAGTGTTGGCACCTCAAGCAAATACCAGCCAGTCCAGGCACACCGAGAACAAATCTTCTTGAACTTGGTTTTATACATTCCTCGGAATAAAAACATATTTTCACCAAATTTTGACCAAGGCAATTTCAAATGCTGAAAGTTAGATATTCCATGAGGCATACCTACTGTTCTCACCTGCCAAATTGCTAGTGGTGACTATAACTAGAGTTACTTTGGGATTCATTTATCAATAGACACAAGTGGACTCCTCAAGATTTTAAGGTCCAGACACACAATCTTTAGAGCAGCTTCAGGGGGTGGAAAACAAAACAAAGCCCAAAAACCAAAGCCAAAACCACCAAAAAAACCCAGCAACAAGGAAACCCCCATTCAAGTCCAAACAAGCTTCTTTCCCCCTTTCTGTTCGGTAAGAGCAGCTCCCAAAGGTAAAGATTTACACTATATTCCTTTGGATAATGTCAAACATCAGACTGGATTCTCCAGGTCATTAGCATGCAGAAGAATGACCTCATGGTGAACAGATGCACTTGGCTGTGCGCTGCAGTGATTACATCAGTCCCTCCCCAGCACTCGAGGGTGCCCATTCCAGTTAACCCTTTACAGGCAGGCCTCTCTGCTTTTCCCCTTCCTTGATAACATGAAAACACAAACTTAGTGCTCTACTCCCATAGCTGTGTAGGTTAAGCACAGGCAAGTATGCATCCATAAAACATATAGATGTTAATATGGGCTACCTTTTAGATTATTTATTGTTTGCCAGTAAGGGAAGGGATCAAATGGAAAACTGCAGACAGGCAGGCCTAGGTAAAAAAGCTATCCAACTACCTTTCATACCGAGTGTTATTAATTCAACAATGGATGCAACAGATACAAAGGGCTGCTTTAAAATAGTATTTCTGGTTGGGAGATGAATCCTCTTTTTAAAGCCATTGACAGAAGATGAACTCTTATGTTTGAGTCCCATGTCCCTATTCAGAGCTCATAGTGTATGTACCAAGGACCTCTGTGCACTCTTTTGGGTGTTCTGGCCCCTAGGGCTCTGTGGTCAGGGAGTGTGGAAGCCACAGGCATTTCCCATCAGTACAGTCTCTGGTCAAGCTCACCTGCACATATGCTCTCTACGGTGGGACTGTGTGCTCCTTTCTGGCTTGCTATGCTATGCAATGCAGGCATCTTCCTTAAAGACTGTATCCTAGGGAAACCTGTGCTTATGTATGTAAGGAGCCTGGGAGCCCATGGCCCTGCTTTGATGAGATAAATGGCCACAGAGAGGTTGCCTGGACCCTGTGTGCACTGTGGGGAGTAAGCAATTGAGGGTCCAGTTTTTCGGTTGGTATGTTGCCTGGAAGAACAGACCTCACCTCAGTCTCTGAGTGTAAGTTGGCTGGGCTGGGCTCATCTGGTTTTGACTGTGCTTGTCAACACTCCACACACCAAACAACAACAACAACAACAACAACAACAACAACAACAACACAAAACCACTGTGAATAAGTGAAAAGTGTTTTCCTCTGTGAAGGTAGGGGTGAGGCCTGCACACACGCCAGGAAGAATACAGCGCTGACAGGGTGCCTGTGAACGGGGCTGATGAGCCCACGCTCACTGCAACGCCCTCACATAGCAGCTCACATAGATCTTATTTCCTGGTCACTGGGAAGGGCAAACAGAAGCTGTGAACGTGACGGGATGCGATTCTGATCTGAAGGACAGAATGCATTCTCTTTGGTCAAAGTTCTATATTTGGTTTCTTGCCCAATGTTCTAATGCCTGACCCGAGAAGCTGTCAGAATTTTTATTAAATAATTAAAAAGCAAAACAGGACATTCTCAAAAAAAAAAAAAAAAAAGAAAAGAAAAGAAAAGAAAAAGTATGAACTATCTTCTCCAAAGTGGTCACACAAATCAAAATGTTCCTACAGTCCTAGGGACGAAATCCAAACTGGCTGAATAATTATGAGCTGTATTTATAGAGGCTAAAATATGCACAGAAAATAACACCCATCCATCATTATCTCAATGACACTGATGGTCATCAACCTTAAAAAGAAAAAGTTAAGAAATATGCACATTTGGTTATTATTTCATTTTTTCTTTTACTTTTAAGAAATGAAATGTTTTCTTAGAAGTTAAAAAACCAAAACCAAAGCCTGCATTGAAAAAAACCACGTCACAGTGTCTCCAAAGGATGAGAAAGGGCTGAGTGGAGCTTTAGAGCATTGGGTTGCTGCTCTTTCACTGAGAAATCAGACTTTAAACCTCCAGCCAGACTGGGTATGAAATCTTCATTCCCCTTGAAACAGATTTTTTTCTTGTTTTAGAGAGACTGCTGGCAGAGCGTATAAAAGAATCCAATTCACAGCTGTTCTACTTTTTTTTAATGTAGAAAACATTAATCAAAGCTTTAAGTTATAAGCTTTTTCTCATGTTGCTCAGTGTCCCAGTTCAACAAAGATCAATAGAGGCCATCCCTGTGTTTCTCTCGCCTCACCAGGAAGCGGAGTCGTGATTATGTAAATGGAGCTCCGCACCTCTGCCAGCTTGCTTATCTCCCAAGCCTTCTGCCTGCTGCTCCTGGCTTCCCATGCAAGTGCTCTCCCTCTTATCTCCCAACAAAGCTCCAAGAGGCAAGGACTGAAGCCAGCGATGTTAAACAATGACGCATGGCTGATTTTATTTGTAAGTGATTTATTTCACTGAATTTAATTTTTTTTCACTTTGTGTGTAAGATATTTGTTAACAAGTCAGCACAGGAGAAGCAAGCCCGTGTTCAGAAGCAATTAACACAGGCTAGAAATCTATTAAGCATCCTTAGAGCTATGCTGAAACCAGGGAAGGTGAAGGAAGCCCCTCGTTGAGAATTTCCACAGGCTGTAGACTAAATGTTCCACTTACTCTCTGACAGGCAATTAATCTGTAACAGCATGTGGAAATTTACTAGTAATAATTTTATTCTTTGAAAAAGAACCTGTAATTATCATATCAACAATTTAAGTGGCAGGACAGACTTTTCTTCAAATTGATAGTATTATATAGAAATAGTATGTATCTAAAAATTTTAAAAAATTCATGGAAAATTCTGTAATTCCACTGACCTGCTAAATGAAAGTCATTATTATAATGTACTGGTCAGTGGCTTGTCCACACGAACAGCAACTCCTCCAGTAAGCAGTGTGCACGCGGCCCTCTGTAATAATGGGCCTGGGGACACCGTCCTTCCCTGTCTCCAGCATTAATCCCTGACCCTAGTATCTCAGCAGCATAATCCCCATTTAGCATTAGGAGCAGCGGCTTCACTGTGAGGAACTCTTTTCTGATAAGTATGCAGTGATTTGGGCATCGCTTTTAAACAACATATTCCCAGCTCAGCAAGAAACTCACACTCCTGAATGAACCGGAGCACATTATTGAGAAAAAGTTCATTAACCTTGCTAGATTCGAGGGCTAACAGGATAGCGGAAGAAAGGAACAGCGGACAGCTCGGATACAAAACAAATTAAAATGAATGCCATCATTCTTTTTGAAATTCATTAGTTGATTCAGAGGGAGAATGTTCTTAAATTTGCAAGCATTTATCTGTGAAAAACAGGTGTACATCTGCTACTCAAACACGTCCTAAGGAGAGAGGAGAATGATGTGGACACTCACCCGTCCCACTGAGAGAGTAGCTGGGAGAAGGAGAAAAGACTTGAGCAGCGAAATCCTCAAATGTCATGACTTCCCGGTGGTTTTGAATTATTGCTTCCAGATACAGAGCTCGCTCCTCGTAGCTGCAGAGATTAGTTAAGGAGACAAACACACGTGCAAAATGGCATGCAGAGCGGTGGGCAATTTGTTTGAATGCAGTTACTCAGCTTTCCTGTCCTGTGCAAAACCATTTTAGAAACTCCTTAGCATTTTGCCAGAAAGTTAACTATTTGTCAGACATAATAGTAAGATGCTAGTTGTAAGACCTAGGTTTCTTTCGGGCTTCATTTATATATAACAGTAACATCATATATGTGTGTGTATGTGTGTGTGTCATATTAAATATATAGAATATAAATAAATATATATGAAGGTTACAGGATTATAGCAAAGCACTGATTGTATCATCTCGAAGGCTGACTTAAGCCAGCAGAGAGGTGGTGGAGTATAAGGACATCGGAAGGTCTGTTGTGACAGCGTTCCCTTCACTCCAGCTCCAGGTAACAAGAATACTTATATCAGTCTAAGGACACAGTAAGAGCTGGTGATATGGTGGCGGACGCTTTCAACAAAGGTTAGAAAACATAACTTATCGGGAGGAGCAGGCCAGGAATTACATTCTGCAAGGGCGGCAGAGCCCCTGAGCAGGGTAAGTGATGAGCAATAGAAAATAAAAATGGAGACGGAGGGAGGGCGTAGCAAATGGTGCACAGCACAACTGCGGAAAAATAAAAAGAAAGAAAGAAACCATTGCCTTCTAATTGAAGCTGCAGTCTGGAACACACAACATTCAAATGTGTAATCAAAAACCAGTCACCAATAAAACTTACAAGCGTAACACGCTGAAGCAACTTTCCAGCTGTCTTAATAGGACCCCTGCGTGTGGCAGCCTTTCACAGGGCAGAAAGCAAATCTTCCCCTTTGTGTGAGGCTTCTGTTTCCTCTGAAGGTGAATCATGCACTGCCAATAACAGGGACGTCAGGATGATCTGACAGTGAATGGGGACGCTGCACACAGAACTTTAGGAATTAGCACTGAGAAGCCAGCATGATGTCCCATTTTCCCTTCCTCATTATCCATGCAAACGTTAGCGGATGTGTTTTGATTATTTTGAAAATGGTGCAATTTCTTCATGAACACAAAACTCAGAGAATGTAGATTTCCCTTGAATTTGTATCTTGGGCTGAAAAGAAGAAACACGATTCTGTGTGTCACTAACATTTTACGTATCCTAAAACAATCTCTTCAAGGTAACTTAGGAATGATTATGCCCTTCCAAGCAGTTTCTGTAGAGCTTGTGTTAAAACTGGAGACACTTCTCTATTTTCTTTTGGGAAAGTCTTGACACTGGTTTCAAGATGCAGGTTCTGTCCCCACTGTTTTATATCTTCAGGGTTGTAGTCACACCACGAGGGGACCGGAGGCACTCTGGAGCAGGGCTGACTCACCCGGGAGCCACATGTGACCATCACAATTTAAATGTTTATTATCTGAAGTCCAAAAGGAATAGCTATGCTTCTCAGTCCCAATCTCTGTATTTCAAACACCCAGTAGTTACCCAGTCAGACGGCAGATACAGGGTCTGGGGTAGGCACAAACACAGAGAGTCGTATTGGGATCTGCTTCATACTAGAATTTCCCTTAGAAACTCTTAGAAGAAATGGAGAATATGCATTGGGAGCTTTCAAAAGTGGCCCCTTTGAAGATGATTTGATTTTTTTTTTTCTCCTATGGATGGTCACAGCAGCGCCAGGCCTGGGCAGCGTGATCCAGGGCTGGCTCCTGGGCTGCAGGCTGAACTCCTGGTGACTTGCCTTAATGAACAGGCTGCCAAACTTCCTCAGCGAGAGGCGCCTGCTCAGGCCCAATTCTAGAGGGACCCACTAATGCCATTCACGTCTCATTATGAGCATGCTCATTCTGTGCAGCACTTGGCTGTCACCACAGAGCGGCCCTCCGTGGATGGCCCCAGCAAGCCGCTGGTCTGGGGAACAGCAGGATGTTAGGCCTGAGTGGCCGTCTGGCGAACAGGCCCTCTGACACTAAGCTGGCACGTGCTGGCCCAGCAGGGGCTGAGCCAGGCGTGACAAATTACTCAAAGAGCTGAGCTAAACTTATGGTTGACAACCACCTGAGCCTTCAGACTGCTGTGGCCCACTGTCAACGCTCAGTTCACGGCTCCCCCCTCTCAGCATAGTCTGCTTGTGGGCCTGGGTTAGAGCAAGCACAGCCCTCTAAAGACTTGTCACACTCTATCTAGTATTGTCCTGCTGTTTCCTGAAAGGTCCCACTGCATCTAACACATCCCCATACAGAGCTGGAGACAATGGTGACCAACACAGAAATGTGTGTGCCCTTTGCTAGATTCTCCATAAAAGACTTCTCTGAAAAGTAGCCTTCCTAATCAAACTCACAATCAAACCTGCAGAAGGACTGGCACAAACAGATCCCAGGTGGCTGTCCTGTCCATCATCCTCATCCTGGATGACACCATCCAACTGTTAAGGGGCTGGTCCCTGCCATGAATGAGAGGTCTGGACTTTTAGGAACAAGTCCAGCACTGCGATCACAGGAAGCAGGCATCAACTTTTGGATTCTCCCACTGTGAATATTTATGGTCTGATTCTTGTATCTATAGACAATAGAGAACCACAACTGCTTCTGGAACTGGGTACCTAAGGAGGAAATGATCCCAAGGCTCTTAACTAAATGTAATGAAAGTATGAGCAAAGGTGAACTGGAACACTGTTGTCTGACACTATCCACAAAGCTTCCAAAAAAGGGGAAAAAAAGATATATCAATATACATCAAAATGACTTCTCTGGTCAGTGACCCTCCTCAGGCATATGCAGGTGGGTGACTGAGGCACTAAGCCATAAATCTGACACCCATTTTAATACTAGATACTGCTCTCCCCTCTCCTGAAAGTACCCCACAAACACACAACTTTTAAATCTATTCTGAATGACTACCTCATTAATATGACACAAATACTTTCAAAGGAGCAGTTTGTTCCTTGGTCAGTCAACTCAAAGGACTTTGGGATTACTAAGCAGAACCCCATCTTGTATTGGTCGTTCCTTACCCTCCCAGTGGGGTCTTCCTGTGTAGCCCAACTTGGCCTGGAATAAACCACACTCCTGCCTCTACTTGACAACTGCGTGGGACTACAGACAGGAGCTGCTATGCCTGGCTGGATTTGAGCTTTCTCAGCAAACCGCTCCGACATTTTTACATACAAATCGCACAAATCATCAATACTCTACTGGGCTGTCTCCAGTGGTTATAATCAATAGACACCTTGCAGACTCTGCTGGGAATCCAACCCCAGACTTCCAACTTTAGTCTGGTTGATACTTGATACTTCAGAACAGCAACAACATGACGGTAAGAAAGGCACTGGCTTCTGGTGAAAGGCCTAGGTTTCAGTTCAGGTCCTTTTCCTCACAACATGGGTGAACGGATAAGCTGCTCCAGCTTCAGCCTCAGTTGTTGCAGAGGTAAAATGGGCAGATATATGGAATCCTACCTGGACTTCCTCTACCCAGGATCCTGTGTAAAAGAGGCAGGTAAATATGGACGGCCTGCTCTGGCCACCCTAGTGTGGGCTCATAGACTCTGTTCAAGGAGCATAGCAGTGGATGAGCCGGGAGAGCCTCCGGTTTGGCTCTGCAGCCACCATGCTGCATTTCTGATTGGGAAACGTTAGCTCCGAACCATCAAGTGTTTTCTGGAATCAGTTACCCCTACACTAGAACTTGGACGAGAATCTAGATTTCTCTTTTACTGCACTCTGTGAAGACCACAGATTCCAGAATAGATTGGTTAAGTTCAGGATCTCATGCAAGGTTGAGAACTAAACTCCCAATGAGGACAAACCACCTGACTTAAATATGTATGGGTACAAAACCCAACCTGCAATGTAAACCTAGGCACACAGAGAACATGCTGACTGTGTGAATACAAAAACACAATCCCTCCATCTCAATCTCCTCCCTTCCTCTCCCATTTCCTTCTGCCTCTCCTCTCCTACCTCAGGTTCCCTGAGAGTTGACTGTTCAGCATTCTGGTTCTCTGTCCTGTGCAGATGTTTCTTTCTTACTAGTTCTGGAAGACCAGGTCCCCAGATAACAGGGCTGTACTTCCTTCCCCCCAGGAGCTCTGGGAAATTCTGTTCTTTATTTAGATACCAGGAAGCTGTTTGTACCCTTGCTTTTATGGGACATGGCTTCCTCTTTGTGTGTCTTTCAGCAGCATGCTGGTTGTTGGATTTAGTGCCCACCTGGAGGCCCAGGAGAACTCCTTATCTCAAGACCTTAACTCGTCCATGGGCTCCAGTGGCTCGGATGCGACACTGCACTCATCTTTATAGCGCAGTCGCTGCTTCTAAGTCTTCTACACACTGTCGGACTTAGTAAAGGATCAGGATTTACTTACTCTGTGCGCCCGAGGAAGTAGGTGATACGTTCTGGGGGCATGTGGCATATACGTACATTTGAGAGAAGGTGAAAAGGCAGAGAAGGAGGGAGGAGTTGAGGACAGACCAGCCCAACACCGTCAAACACGGTCACAGCTGAAATCAGAAGCCCTGACATGAGGTCCTTCTGATCCTTGACACGTGTAGGAACCTGCCACCAGGCAGAACACACTGCAGGCAGGTTCAGGTAGCCATGTACCACTCCACATAAATGGATAAATTTTTAAAATGAGCAGCCTGGGGGCAGACACAATTATTCTCTAAACTCTAAAGCCATACATCCTTCCACAGAGAGTCTGTTTGTCTTTCAGGAGAATGCAAATTTCGATGTTAGGACTATTTAAGATTGCAAATACATGAATCATTCAATGTAAATGTCACAGCCTGGTGACATGAAGAGGAGACTTGACTGAATAATGCAATTGCGTGAGGTGGAAAGGAAATGAAACACATGGAGGTATGAGATATTAGATTAGGTCTGCAGCCCTAATGATACACTCCTGGAGGGGGTAGTCACGACTGCTCCAAAAGAAGGAAACGCCCACTTAACTAAGTTTAAGAGTAATTCTGAGGAAATGATAAGAACAAATGGAAATGGGGAAGCAGATTTTCCTTTCCTATTAAATTAGACTTTTGGAGGAGGTCTGCTCTCTTATCCCCAGGCCGTCAGCAAAGGAACGGAGACACTCCAAGGATGCCATGGATTGGTTCACAGAAGAGGTCAGCTCCGTTCTTCCCTGGCACTGGCTGGTGAGGAGCACATCTCCAATCACTGGCTGCTCCACTTCTGTCTTCTCCAGTTCTCCTGGAGCACCTTACTACCAACATGTGAGAAATGCCCGTGGCCATCAATCAAAGTTTCACAGCAGTAAAACTGTAACTGACAAGAAAAGTAGACATTCTGCAAATTTCAGTTCTTGAGAGAGGGCTGTCAAATTGGGTGAGAAATGATTCAACGCGGCTGATGAAGCCCTGGAGAAGTAAGGGATCCGTGGGAACGGCTGACGATTGACTGACGTCTGAGAGTTCTGGGTGCTCCCGACAAGTGCCATTATCATTTGATTTCTCTTTTCCTCATCCCACAGATCTTTGGTAGAAGCTAAACATGCGCTTTAGGCTGTAATCTCAGCAATGACCACTGGGGCTCTTCGCTTGACATTTCATATCCATGAAGTGTTGACTCAGTGGAAGACAATTAGAAATGAACGGCATCTGAAAATGCCTTGAATGCAGTTTATGGCGAAGCCTACAAGATGAGACGGTTAAATAGGAGTACAAGTAGACTTTCAGCTCTGCCATCAGCCTGCTAAGTGGAAAGTTATTAAATAAACTAATTCTGTATTATCCAGTGCAGTGCAACTGAACTATTTAATTACTGGACAAGCACTCTGATATTGAGCACTAAAGGACATGTCCATTTAGTCTGCACATTACTTTATATGTAAGTTGATCCTAACAATAAAATGAACACTAGGTGGCACTTATCTGAAGCACACAGGAAGTTGAGACAGGAAGGTGAAAGTTCGAGACCAGCCTGGGCTGTAGTGAATTTGAGTTGCTGCCTATGAATGGCCCTCAGACTCTTCAGAGATCACTCACGATCCGAAGTTCTCCAACGACTTTCTTGACTTCACTTCCAAAAGCAACTTTAAGGAAATAGCTACTTTTTTGTGATGTTTACAAACTTTGAGCTTTAGTTAATTTTCTCCCCTTCCTTCTGTACACTTAAAAATAATAAGGGGGGTGGTGGCTGGAGAGATGGCTCAGTGGTTAAGAGCACTGACTGCTCTTCAAGAGGTTATGAGTTCAATTCCCAGCAATCACATGGTGGCTCACAACCATCTGTAATGGGACCTGATACCCTCTTCTGGTGTGTTTGAAGACGGCTATAGTGTACTTACATACATAAAATAAATGAATACATCTTTAAAAAAATAATAAAGGGGGAAACTGGAGAAACTGCTCAATGGTTAAAGCACTGGCAGTGTGCAGGGGGCCCTAATACCTGACTGACAAACAGAGCTACTGATCAGTACCTGAAACCAGGATGTACCACAGACTTACCAGAGCAAACAGTAACTTTGAAGCTGTAGAACCCAAGCTGGAAAGCTGGGGGAATTCTAATATCACAGAGGTCCTTGGTGTTTCAAAGTAGCGAAACAGCTGTCACTTGATAGTGAAGGAACTGATGCTATCCAAGGCAGAACGTGTGGATAGGGTTCACTAAGGTAGGAGCCACACTGGGCAGCGAGAACACCATGGAACATCTGTAGCCCTAGGACCAGAAGCTACTTACTATACTATGGGCATGGCTGGCTTGTCAAACATCTGCCCTGGGCAAGACCAAAATGCCAGAGGAGGGTAGGGTAGCATTTCATCTTGTTGGGAAAGTGATTTGGGGAAGCTGGAAGGGAAAAAGATCTTCCTTTACATCCTTGGCATTTGATCCAATGTTTGTGGGCGTTTGGGGGATGGCCAGGAAATTTAAGTGAGCTGTTCAAATATTTTGATAGGAATTTTAAAGCAGAGGGGGCACTGATGAAACCCAGCATCTCACACATGCCAGGCGAAGGCTCTACCACTGACCCATGTCACAGTTTCGTGATAGAAGACCGATGCTTGGCTTTTGAGCTTGGTCACAAGAATCCCCAGAGGCTGCTGAAATGGTGCTGATTTCACAGCAGATTCGGTGGTACTAGGCCACACCCTCTGCTGGCTGCAGGCTGTGCAGGGAGCTCTTCTCAACCGAGCAGGACCTGAAGGACGAATACCGTGAGTGGAGTGGACGCTTTCCTGGTGACTCCTGGAGGAGACACCACGTGTTTCCCAATCCTCCAGTGAAGTTCACTGGGCTGAAGACTTTATAAGGTGGTTGTGCTTTCTCGTGACACTTTGTTGGTGCTGAAGTAGGGATGTTCTCTCTCTTGATACTAAAGAGATTCTAGAAAGAAAATACAAGGCGGAGTCCAGCATGAAGCTCAGATATAGTTGATGGAGTATTCTTGGGAGACAGGCAGTGTGCAGGATTCCTTCTCCCCTCATCTTCTTTCTCCTTCTTGCAGAGGATGGGACCCACGGCCACTACGTTTTCAGGGTGCTCTGCAGCAGCCGTTCCTGATGGAAAAGAGTCCGTTTTCGCAGTCCTCTGCTGTTGTTACGTCAGTCCTGGGTATAGTATGCACAAGTGCCACTTGGAGTAATCCAGTGCTTTTCTGTCCGAGTGTGCTTGGTACGTTCTACCTGATCACTCCTAATCCTGTCGTCCCTTCCTGGGCCTTGTGTGCTCAGAGACGGAAGGCCAAGTGGGGCGTTTTGTTCCAGACCTCAAGGATGCAGCCAGCCGCTCGTCTTTCTCGACTAGTTCTCAGCCACGGCCTGCCTCTCATTTTTTTTTTTAAAATTATTTATTTATTTTATGTATATGTGACACACAAGAGGAGGGCATCAGACCCCATTACAGATGGTGTGAGCCACCATGTGGTTGTTGAGATTTGAACTCGGGACCTCTGAAAGGGCGGTCAGTGCTCTTAACCACTGAGCCATCTGTCCAGCTGGGAGCCACGGCCTGCCTCTTGAGCTCAGAATCTATGTGGAAAGATAAGTGACATCCCTGAGGACAGAGGGCCAGTCCACACAGCCATTTATAAAATGGAGATAGGAAGGAAATTGGTCTTCTTTTCTCAGCTATCCCACTCAGAGAAGAAACAAATGCAAAATGAAGTGGCTAACTGTGTTTCAGTATTAGAACAGCCACGGCACAATGGTGTGTGGCTCTCTCTGCAGGGTGGGAACTCCTGTAGCAGGTCAGCACACCAGGCCTTCCATGGAATGAAATCATGCAAGCCTACTGTCTTAGTAGGGTTCCTATTCCTGCACAAACATCATGACCAAGAAGCAAGTTGGGGAGGAAAGGGTTTATTCAGCTCACACTTCCACATTGCTGTTCATCACCAAAGGAAGTCAGGACTGGAACCCAAACAGGTCAGGAAGCAGGAGCTGATGCAGAGGTCATGGAGGGATGTTACTTACTGGCTTGCTTCCCCTGGCTTGCTCAGCCTGCTTTCTTATAGAACCCAGGTCTACCAGCCCAGGGATGGCACCACCCACAATGGGCTGCGCCCTCCCCTCCTTGATCACTAATTGAGAAAACACCTTACAGCTGGATCTCATGGGGCATTTCCTCAGGGGAGGCTCCTTTCTCTGTGATAACTCCAGCTTGTGTCAAGTTGACACAAAACCAGCCAGTACACCTACTCTCTCTCACTCTCTTCTTCCTTAAAACCCTCCTGCCTGGCTCATCATCCATGTTCTGTCATTTTGCTGGATCCTAGACCTGGTACCCCTGGTCCTGCACTCCAGTGACCCCACAGGTTGTCAGGTACAAGAACAATTTTCTGAGTGAACTCAAAGTAGACCTGGTTTATGAAGGGTTGTAGAGGGAGGTAAGGAGGTTGTTCATGTTCTTTGACCTTTGGATTTGGAAGATGGTGTCAGCAGGTGCGGACCACACACTTGCTCAGCATCTCCCCTCATTTCAGCAGTGGCTTCTGGGCACCACCTAAATATCTTAACTTTTTTTCAGCAATCCAGAGGGCAATACAGAAATGAGCTTGTCCCAGTAGGAACAAAGGTTGAAAAGAAAATTTCTACTGACGCCATGCACTTAAAGAAGGATGTGTTAGATCACATACACACACAAACACACACAGAGAGAGAGAGAGAGAGAAAGAGAGAGAGAGAGAGAGAGAAAGAGAGAGAGGTGTTTACATCCTGTGTTTCTATGTCATATTCTGGGTTTAGTCTATTTTGTACTTTGATGAAGATTGTCTGTTTTTACATCTTGTATGCCAAATTCTCTGTCCTGTCCATCCCAACAAAACTATGCTCTGAAAATATAACAGAAACAGTCCGGACACCACAGAGGTCCCAGTTCTTACTAGTCTCTGGGACTTTCCACTTAAGCCTTGTAGAGTCATTCAATATCATCTTCGTGACTAAAAATGTGACTGCAATATTATTACTTTAAATTATAATCAAATCATTCTCTTGCAGATTAAGACACTTACTCTTAGAAAAATAGCCAAATTGAATTAGGTGTGTCTTTTCTCGGTAGATCAAAAGCGGCTCCATTAAATCAGCAGTTTTATATTAATGGCAGGAGACATGGCCTAGATGAGCAAAATACCCGTTGGAGCGATTCTGTACTCATGTAAAAGGAGACTGGCATGTTCCCTGCAGTTCACATGGAAAGCAAGAGTGTGTCCCAAGTCCCCAGGAAGGGAAGCCGGGCATGTGCCCGCCTTGGGGCTCATCCCAGACACACCTCCTCCCTACTCACTCTTTCATTGTCAGATGATTTATCTGTACACATCCATCCATCTGGTATTTACCGAGTGCTTCCCGTATGTCACCTAACCCCCCTCCAGAAGTGAGGAAAGCATTTCCTTGCTCCTCAGCCCTCCTCAGTGTGGGCTCTTATAATCCCCAACTTTCACACCAAGGATTGAAGAACATTGGAGCATTCTAAAGCATATTATAGTACCGTTACTTTATAATTATTCTTAGTTCTGTTCAGGCTGATAGCTCATAAAGAAGAAATAAAGATGTATTTATAAAATGAAAACCTAGTGTTGGTACAGTGTTCTACTATTTGTGAAGCCCTTTTGTAGAATCCATTGAACAGTTCTGAAAACCTCAAACTACAGATAAGACAAGAGTAGAGCCCAAACAGTCCTGAGCTCACACCATGGATACTGACTGACGAGAGCCCAAACTCTTGAGCACAAGCAAATGCAATAGACAGAGACATGGATGGATGGATGGACGGATGGATGGATGGATGGATGGATGGATGGCTGGATGGACGGATGGATGGCTGGCTATGTGGCCATGGGGCACGTAGCTCACTCCAAAGAACTCTCAAAGGCTGGCTTCTTGCTTTACATTGTGCTGTTTCAGTGTTATCTTTCAAGTTGGTTTTTTTTTAATTGGGAAATATGCAATGTGCAAAGGTAAGTTAATTCTCCAATCGTGATGCTTGATGTCGACAAGGGGTTGAGCATAGGCAGCTCTATCTCCACCCTCTCTAGAACCAAGTAGCACAAAGTAAATTGGCAATTTTTATAGCTAATCTGGCATAAGTGGTGACCTCCTAAGATGAATTATTATCGGCATGACTGTTGGAGAAACCAGCATTTACAGTAATAAGCTATATTAATTCAATGTTTTCCTTCATGCAACAAGGTTTAGGAGGTTTAATATGCTCATTAAAGATAAAGTTAGCTTGCTTATTTAAGGGTCATATTTTGAAGAAAACTAGGAGAGAATTCTACAGTTTTATTAATTGATTATTTTAGTAGACATCTTCTGTGGAAATGCTTTAGAACCGTCAGATATGGGTTAGTAAGTCCCAACACCTTCAACACCAGAGAACAGCACAGCTTTCTCTTGTGAGACCCACTAGGCTTCTGAGGCAGACTGGAATGCCGAGCGAGAGGTTAGGGATGGATTGACATCCTACAGCTGCTGTCCTCTGAGTAATGGGGCTTCTGGCAATGGCTACTTTTAATCAGGCACCGCTTGGTGTCATTAAAAGATATTGAGGAGGGTACAATCATTTGTGTAATGTGTCTGAGAAAATGAACTAAAAATTCAGGTTGAAAGTCCTCGTGTCACTGCAAAGAGCATGGCTGACGACAAAGCCAGATTCCAGACACAGGCTCACACCTGCTACTAGTGTGGCATCATGTCAATACTAGGTTATGCTTTATAAGTGCCCCCCAACTCCACCCCAGTCAGCACACAGTTGGCTACAGTAGAAATCAGGACTTAGGGGGTGTTGAGAAGCTGCAGTGGCTGTTGAACTTTGTGGCACTCCAGGTTAACTTGGCCGAACTGAACAGGAAAAAGATGCGTTGGGAGCCCCAGAACAACACAGCAGATGATGAGGCCAAGCTTGAGCCCAAGTGCCCCTCAATGTGACTGTCTGGCCAGGCCTTGGGCCAGGATCACAGGATCACTACCCCTAACACGAGGAAGGTCTTCCCTTAATGGGAAGAGTCATCAATGTCCTGTTTCAGGTCCCAGACCCTCCTCTAAAGGGGTGAGAAAGATTGCAGGGCAAGAGCGAGGGACAAGACTCAATTTTAGCTGTAGAAGCCTGAGTACCTCCCCCTCTCCCTGGCAGAGTCCAAACTGCTGGTGATTCACATCTTAGGCTAATGTTTCTGACTGTCTGCATCTACCTCTGATGAAACTTCAACATGATACTTTGGGAATCCCCTTTGTGTTTCTCCAGACTTCCCCAGAGGCATGCAGACAACACAGAAGGTTCTCATTGTTTTCCTTAAACATTCCATATGCAGGTCACTGGGAATATGCAGTCCAGGGCACAGCTATGTGGACCCTGGGGTCAAGAAGACCATGCGAATGATTCCTCACTCAAGGGTGACTAGATGTGAGTTCATAGAGAACATAAAAGACATGTCACTTGTGGGCTCTACCTCCTCTTAGCTGACAGACAGACCAGGTACTGAGAGAAGGGAGCTGGCTACAGCATTTGGCGTGGGAGGGATGCACAGAGCTGGGCTCTGAGACAAGACTGATGGAGGAGGCTAGAGGGAAGAACTGGGAGATATCCCAAGAGAGGAGGACACAGGCTGCCTTGGGTGGCCCAGGACAGGGGCCCAGCACATATTCGGAAGCTTGTAGGTTAGATTGCATTCATGGGTAAAACAGGAAGCTAGGCCTGGCAGCTCGGCGCTGAGCTGGGGAGCAGGAGGAGAAAATATAAGGGTGTGCTCAGGAAGCCTAGAAATGGCTTCAATAGCTGCTCCAGGAGGAGGACCGGCTCTTAGCCAGGTGGACTAATTTCAACACATAGAGGGATGAAAACCTAATGTTGTGCCGCACTTCATAATTCAAATCATTCTACATATAGTTTACTATATAGTTATTTTTGAGATAGAAGGGTGAAAATTTTTAAACATGGCTATAGGTCAGAATAATGTGTGTTTCAAAATTCCCCAGAGAGAGACGATTTAAAAAAGAAAATGTTCTCGAAGCAACAGCAATCATGAATGGTGAAGGATGTGTTAACTACCTTGATTAACTTCACATTAACCTCATAATCACATGGGGTTATGATTTGTCAGTTAGAAGGAAAATTAAAAATAGGAGGGATCACAGAGCTGAGGCCGGCTTGGCTGGCCGACAGGATTCAAAAGTAAATGAGTAAATAAAATAAGCATTATTGTGTCTGAGAGTCTTGAGTAAAGGCAGACCACTGTGCTAGGTAGAGCAGAACAGGACCTCGAGCAGGAATGGGGGTCTGAGAGAACACAGGAGCCTGTGGATACGACAGGACTTTCCAGAGCACGCTTGTGTTTTGGCTGCTTCGTCTCTTTGAAATTCAAGGGAAGGCTGTACGGTTAATGAGCTGTTTCTGCTAACTTTTCTTGCACAGACTTAATATGAATGATAAATGGGTTTCCCATCTTTGATTTGTGATAATTAAAACAAGGTTATCACCCCCTTCCCCACATATGCTGCTGAATATTGAATCTAGGGCCCATATAAACCAGGAAAACACACACATCTTTACTGTTATTATATTTTAAAGGTGGCAAGAGAACCCTAGGGGCTGGGAAACGAAACACCTTTGAGCAGGAGGGTTCAGAGCCTCTCCCTGTCAGGACCCAGCAGAACAAGCTACATTCTGTGATGATGTAATACCTGAACATAATACCTGGGTCAACTGTCTGCAGAGATGGGTCTCTAATGTGACTGTCTCATTGTACTTGTTGATAAGTGACTACCAGGGCTCTTCGGTGATTTTAATTAGCTGCCTGGTGCCATAAGCCAGACGATCGCCATGGATTAAGTAACTGGTGGAAAGGTCAAAAGTTAGCAAGCACCACAACCTCGGGGCTCTGTGACAATGCTAACCTTTCTGAGGTCGAGCATAGAATATTTGCACACAAAACTTGATTTTTAACAATGCTATTCTATACAAGTAGCATCAAGAAGCCCACTTACAGAGCTGACATAGTTGGACAAAACTGTGAACGCTCACAAGTCAATCTATGCAGTGTACTGAAAGCAAGCTCTTGCTTATTTATTGTAATTAACGTGCCCTCTATCAAGTCTGGTCAGCGACATGCACATGGAGAACAGGAAGTGAGGTCAGCTGTTAAATGTCTGGGTGGTGGTTGGGAATGAAGGCAAGGGCCACAAGGACCTTAAATCTGAGGCTCTCTCTGTTCACTATATAACAGGCAAGTGATAAAACATTTTGAACATGAAGTCAGTGTCCATGGATTCTAGAACAAATACAAAGAATTCTGTGTGTGTGTGTGTGTGTGTGTGTCCCTCCTTCCTGGTAGGTGGGCCTCTGTACCTTGCAGAAGGCTTTGATTGATGGCTCTTCTTACTCATTGCTTCCCTAGTCCTCTGCTCTGACTCGGAGGTTGTGGGAATCCCTCAGAAGGCAGGTCACAGTCTGGGTTCCTGCAGCCTAGGGGTCTCTTAGATGGCTGATGGTCAGACTCTGAGGGGCACATTAACTTCTCGTGTGACAAAATGTCCAGTTTTACTTTCAGTATACCCTCCGAAATGATGAGTTTCCTTCCATTGTAAAGATGGACAGTACTTACGCAAGTCACAGACCCTTTCACAGTACATGATGCTGTTGCCCATGATTCAAAGCCTCACACTTATGAAGCAGTACACAACTCCACCGTGTTATAGGTAGCTAGCCATGTACAGCTGTGTTTGATTACCAAAAGAATCCACGGACATAAATATAATCGGCTGAGTCCATTTTGTTGTTTATGTATATATGGTTCTAGGGCAGAACACTGTATTGCACAAACAGTACAGGAGCTCATCCTGGCTTGGGCTAATTCCCCCTTTCCCAGCAGTCATTTCTTCCTCTAATAATGCACATGCACTCTCGACACACACACACACACACACACAATAATCAAAGAAAAAGAGGCTATCAGTTTGAGAGTGGGGGCCATGTGAGAATCTGGAGGAAGGAAAGGGAAAGTGATATAATTCTATTTTAATTAAAAATGAATTCTTCAAAAAACAAAAGCATTCCACTATAACTGATTTCCTTTGTAAAACTATGTGCTTTATTTTCTGCACTTACAAACATTTTGAGAAGGGCAGAAGGCCCTCAAGCACAAAGGAGGCTGAGTACTTCCTTCTTTTAGGTGTTCTCTAGGATGGTTAAAAATGACGGGGCCACCAATGACCCTTACAGACTCACGGGGGTGGGTGGGAGTGTGACCACAGTGCGACACACAGCCTAATTGTGGAATTCTGCCTCTTTCCCCATGCCACAACATCCACTCCAGCCATATCTGAAAGCCGAGGGACAGCCCTGGAGAGGCTGGGCACAGCCCCACGTCCACTGTGAGGAGGGGGATTTTTGAGCCAGTTTACAGTTCTATGGAGGTCAAGGCAGAGTTGCCTGTGAGATGTGAATCTCTAATAAAAGAGAACAAACGTAATTTCAAGATAGGAAAACAAAAGTCTATTACAATTTCAACAACAAAATTTATACATATTTATTTTGTCTTTACAGAGTACTCCATGTAAAAGGAGACTAGGGGCAGAAATCCTTCCAAAACAACCTTACAGGAAACCCTGCTCCTTCTCCTCTTCAGATCTGTCCTTCTAAGCAGTCATTAGCAGATGGCAGGGCAGGGAGTCCACTGGTGAGGCATGAAGCATCACCTTTGCAAGCCCCTTTTTCAGACAGGGAAACAGAGGCCAGGGGACTGGAGCTCTTGCTTCAAGCAGATCTCTCAACTTATCACTAAGTGGCCCGACTGCCATTTAATAACAGGTTGAGAAACAGCCCAGAGTCACCATAAGTTCTAATAAAATAAGCAACCCCTGATTCTTTTTACAGCTAGGTACTATGTGAGAGGCTGGAGGGCCAGCTGAAACCGCTTTCCTCAACCCCGGGCTGGGCTGGGGAGGCTGGTGGGATAAAGCAATGGAGAAACGACAGGGAGTAGTCAGTTCTCTGAACTAACAGCTACACACACGGCATCAAAGCAGCACAAGACAGGTAATTTAATTTCATAAAGGGATCTTTCTACCGTCTGTTTTCTCCTCTCAGCCTATTGAAATGTACACACCACGAGGACAAAGTCCAGGGCGCTCTTCAGCTGCAATTTTACTTCTGCACATAGTTAATGTGTTGCTGGGGACGAAGCATTTCATGGTTCCTGTGCTTAGCAAATGAAATAAATCAATGTGTTATGAGAGAGCCTTTTCTTCCCCTTGCTATCTGGGGGAAGTGCTCTTTACTCTTAACTAACAGGAGCTTAACGAACCATTTCACATTCTAAACCCCTTGGAAAGGTCAGAATGCGTCTTTCTTAATTAATTTAAAAAAATACTATTTTCCTTTTATGTATTCACATGGGTAGTGGTACTTTAAAAATTACTAAAAATAAACAATGCCACAGAGCAAGAAACCTTTTTGTTTGTTAAGTATAGATACTCATAGGTCTTTATAAAGCAAGACAGAAAGAGATGACCTGGCCCAGGATTTTATTAAGTATAATCAAAGAACCAGGGAATTTGGGTTGCCATGGAAGTCAGGCCTAAATAAAGTTTATCACACTGTGCCGACTTAGCACTGTGCTTTGAAATAAGAAAGCCAATGTGCCATAGAAAACACAGGTCACTCAGCAGTTAGGTTCCTTTGCTTAGATTTCTTTTAAATTTTTATGCTTAAACTTCCCAGCCTGTACTAAAAAGGCCCCGGCTTTGTGGTATAACAGAAGCAGGTACTCAAGGCTCGCCTCTGCTTCATGCTTGGGCCAGTCTCATTTTTCTGTCCTAATTGCAGCAGACAGCATTTCGGCTTTGTCAGCCCTACCTGCTCTGAATAGGAGCACTTTTGCCCGCCCCCCCTTGTCAAAGACCAGGGAAGAAAGCGCGCTCTCTGGTTGGCAGCAGTCTTGGATCCTCGCCCCCGGCCATACTGTGCAATCACGCTGTTTATCCCACTGTAACAATCAGACGGCTAGAGCTGAGCACCTGGTACTCCCGGCCCCGGCCTTCCTTGGCAGCTGACGGGCAACCTCGCTGCCAGGTGGTCGCGCTTCAATTACATTAGCTAGCCATTCTAGGGTTAACGAGGACCCACTTTCCTCAGAATGCCCCGAGAAAATCAGTTATTCATAAAAGACAGTATGCCTTTTGTTGATAGCCGAACAATGTTGCTGAATATCCATTAAATTAAATTCTCCTTATTGGACTGAATAATGCAATAGCGATAGCCCCAGCTAGAAGTTTGCATGTTTATTTACCGAATTTCTGAATAATTTATACACGGATCCTGGCTCTATTTTTCATTTGGTGGCCAAATGCTTCTTTGGAATAGGTCTGGGTGGCTTTGCCGTCGTTTTAATACAGGCTGACACTCGCAAACGGAAAACAAATGAAGGCACGCTGTAATGGAGTGGCGAGGAAAGGAAATTGTACTTTGACTCAGAATTCACCTTCCAATTTTCTACTGCAGGAGGACTTTTACATTTGCATAGATGCTTTCGGGAGCTGTTTCATCTGAGAATCTTTCTCACACACACAAAAAGAAAGACAGTGTGCCATCCGGCCGTTAATCTCCAAGCCAGGAACTATTACCAGTGCTTAGGTACACAGTGGCCCTGTGGAGACCTGGTGGTAACTGAATTTGATGGACAGCTAGAATGTGTCTCCCTGCCCCCATCCTTCTGAAGAGCTGTCATCTGTGAGCCTTGGCAGCAGAGACTACAGGAACAGGAAAGTCATGAACCCCTCCTTTCTGCTCTCCCCAAGTATCAGAGAGCCGGTATAGTAGAAATACGCCCTCCTCTTGGGATGCGGGAGGTATGCTGGCCATGTTCAGAGGAATGGGCCTTCAGCCTCAGATACATTGTTGCCCAGCTAGACTGTTCTGGACTGTTCTGGGGAAACTGTAAGAAGACATGCAGAGAAACAAGTACAGGGTAGAACAAAGCCACTTCGATACTATTGTCCTCGAAACCAGTCTTAGCTGACTGGGAAAAATTTTTTAAAGTTAATTCACTTTCCCCCACATATGTTGGGCAAGCACTCAACACTGATAAACCCCAAGACAAGGAGATAAGTTTAGAACAGGATGCAGAAACAAAACAGAACAAAAAGACTCTGAGAATTTTTTCCTCCCGTAAAGTTAAATCACCCAACGGACATATTATCTATCACAAAGAAGAGAAGACAATGGGGAAATTCTATTAGATTTCACTTTCATTTAAGGGAGAAAAGGAAATATGAAAACGACTGAATAAATCTAGCAAGAAAGGCAAACCTCGGTTGAAATGCAAATGCAAAGGCCTGGAAGAGGGTTTAGGCTTAGCTATGGCATAGCACAGCAGCTGGGAGGCAGGAAGCAGGGCTGTGACTGAACCTGTGGATGTCACTCCTACGTGCTGTCCTGGAGGCCTTGGGCAAGTCACACTTTCCCTTTGTGCTTCCTTTTTGCAAGAGGGGCATCTTACAGACATTTAGCATCCTGAATGGTCTGAGAGCTCGGAATTTTAAGCTAGCCTGCACACCATTCCTGAGCATGCTCTCAGGTTTCATGAACTTCCTTACAGTGTCTCCCTCATGCTGGTCTTGTTCAAGATGTGAGTGTACACCCTGCTTTGTGGTCTTAAACATAATCACCTCCCTGAGTTTCTCTGACTTGAGACATCAAAAGCAAACTAGAACCCAGTGACACAGCAAAGCCAACACCCTAGAATTACTGTTACTGGTGGGTGAAGTACCAAGAGCACAACCTACAATCGGACACTCAGAAAGGCATGTTCCTAGCCTGCTTCCTGATCATCTCTGATAAACGCTTGGGCTTTTTCTTGCCATTTATCTTCCCAGGCAGGCTGGTGTCTGGTCACAATGCACGTTTCCAGTAACATTGTCTCTGAATGATAAGATCCACCTTGAACAAGGCTCCAACACAAAGGCTGTCGAATGTGCCCGTGACAGAGCGGACACTCTTCTATGGCTCAAAAACAATGGCTGACACTTCTGTATGAATAGACAGAAGGCACATCAAAGGCAGCCTTTCACAGGGAAAAATTGTGTGATGCCCACTTTAATCTCTCTGAAAACCTATGCACAAACTGAACCCAATTTTATTTTTCAGATAAATGCTAAGGCTTGATACAAGGACACCTTTTTCTTTGCAGTTAAAAGAGGAGGAGACAAAGATATGCTGGCATAGCCTTTGAACTTTTGAAAGCTGTATCAATGGACCAAGGTACTTAACCACTGATACAGGGGCAGAGATTTTACAATAGCTGCATTTAAAGCATTCTGACTAAAACCAGTCATTATTATAGATTAAAGAAAGGCATCAAGATCCACATTTTCTTAAAGCTACATACTTTTTAAATACTATTAACCCTTTGATCAATTAACAAGGTCTAAACAAGGCAGGCTTATAAAATCACAGAAGCCCAGTGCCGTGATTTGGAGGGACCACGCTCATTCCTTAAATCAGAATGCAGAACAAATGCCTTGTGGGTAGGACAGGGATATGCCCTCCGGTGAACAGACGCCTCAGGACTGAAGTGACTACATGCGACCCTTCAGGGGTAGGACTGTGTAACGGTGTGTGTGGTGCCTCCTGAGCACTCCTCTCTTCCAGCATCTCCAGGTCCAGCTCAAGCCTTAGGTACCTGGATGCAATGCTGCGCTGCTTGTCTTTCCTTGTTTCGGCTACTTTATCCTCACCCGGGGACTCAACTCCCTTCTTCTCGCTAAGCTGCTAGTCTGAGTTAACCTTGTGACTTTTCTACACATGTATCTTGATGGCTGTACAGCTCAAGCTCCAGGTCTTGGATTATCTACCAGCACACCTTGGGAAGTCAGACCCTCTGTAGGACATGTTTTCCTCAAGTCTAGATGGTGACATTCGATATGGCATGACACACTCAGTACGGGGCACAACACAAACTGAGCCCCAGGGAGGGCAGGCTATTTAACATAACCATTCCCAGTTCTGACAGGGACTGTGGTTCCTTACCCCCATTTCACAGAAGGTAGCATTAATCCTTCTTCTAGACCTGGGCACCTCCAATCCCTGTTTAGGGTCAGGGTCGGTCAATGTGGTTACTGCCACATGGTGCCATTGTGCAGTTGGGCTTGGTAAAACAATGCCCACTCTCTGCACAGGACTCAGATGGGAAGGCACTCTCCAGAGGCAGGCAGCAAGACATGTTAGGAGTTCTTTAAAGACAAACGCAATTTCATGTTAAGATGAAAGTGTCAGTGCTTATTTCAAAATAAACAGGCAACTAGACAGGCTGTTGTGGCTACTTGTCAGCGATGGTAATAAAAATCCAAACCGATGGCCACAAGGCAGGGCCCCACTCCACTCAGCAGCAGAACAGGGAGCTGGACTGCACCCTCAGGCAGGACTTTATACGTGGTTTTTAATGGTAAGCAGACCTCTGAAGCAGCTTATGAAGAATGCTGTCTTAGTCTGTTTCCTGCTGCTGTGATAAACACCATGGACAAGAGCAACTGGAGAGGAAAGGGTTTATTTCCGCTTATCCTTCCTGGTCATAGTCTATCAGAGCAGGAACTCAAGGCAAGAACTGAAGCAGAGACCACTGAAGAACACTGTTAACTGGTTTACTCTATCTCTCATTCTCGGCCAGCTTTTCTCACACAGCCCAGGCCCACCTGCCCAGGGGATGACACTGCCCACAGGTGGCTGAGCCCTTCTCCATCGGGTAACCACGGATGCAGGCAATTCCTTAACTGAGGTGCTCTCTTTCCAGATGACTTTATTTTGTGTTAGGCTGACAATAAAAGAAAACCTGGCAAAAATCAAACAATTCCTTTGAAAAAAGCTCTATTGATCTGAATTTGGGAGCATCTTCTGAAAAGTCATACTCTTGAAATGGCCAGAACCAAGGCACACTACTAACCTGGACCATCAAAGCAAGGTGCTTCAAAGGCTTTCTTTCCCCTTATATGACTCAGAGTTCTCTTTCTCCCTCCCTCCCTCCCTCCCTCCCTCCCTCCCTCCCTCCCTCCCTCCCTTTCTTTCTTCTTCCTCCTCCTCTCCTTTCTTTTCCTCCTCCTTTTTCCTTTCTTTTCCCTTTTTCTTTTTGGTTTTTCAAGACAGGGTTTCTCTGTATAGCCCTGGCTGTTCTGAAACTTGCTCTGTAGACCAGGCTGGCCTTGAACTCAGATCTGCTTGCCTCAGCCTCGTGAGTGTGGTAATTAAAATATGTGCCATCACTACCTGGCTAGAGCCCATTTCCTTAAGGTCCCAAATCGCCTCCCGCTAAGGCATCTCCCACACCTCCCGCTGTCTCAGTACTGATGGTCAGCAACACTTGCACCCCTGCCTCCACATTCTGCAAGAAGCCAACAGCACCATGGACAGATGTCACATTTCTAGCTATAGGAAGGTACCGTTGAAGTGACAGCAGTGCAGCAAAAAGTTAAGATCTTTTTCTTTCCCTCCATTTCCCTATAATGGAGGTTTAACTTTAAAAAAAAAATCAGTAAAAATCATTTGGAATACTCAAAAAATAATTCTAGACAAATTATAATCCAGTTGAATGTTGTGACGATTATAATTTTTTGAAAAATACATCTTACAGTAAGGAGAGGTAATATTCTTTCTTCCTATGAGAAGTAAATTTTCAAAGGTTCTGAAATTAAGGCAAAGGGGACTAGAAGAAGAAAAGGGGGTAAGGAAAAGGTGGGGAGACAGGAAGAGGAAGAGGGAAAAGCAGAGGAAAGATGAAGGAAAGGAAGGAAAACATACAGAAATGAAAGGGAGATGATTGCTGCTTACCCTGACTGATCAGGATTCAATACATACACATATACATATACACTCTGCAGCACACACACACACACACACACACACTGGTTAGCTGAAGAGGTTGGGAAGAAGCAGCAGTCCCTAATGCCATAGGAGAAGGCTGTGCCCTGTGTCCCAGGAGCACCGTGGAAAGCCAGTGCACTGACCGGGGAAGAGATGCCTTGGCATTTCTTGGCCCCACCCCAGTGAGAACCAACTAATCTGAGCTGCTGCGGGGATGATGCTCAGACTGATGTGAATAAGCCCTGTGGTTTCTACTTTGATACTAAAGTGAATTATCGGGCTGAACAAGTCCATACCACTTCCACACAGGCCAGGATCCATGATAAAATGGGGACATCCAGTAAGTTCTCAGGAACGATGAGCCTCATTCAAATTTACATTTAGAAATGACGCTAAGGCCAACTTCTTTTTTCTGAGCACCCTGATTGCCGTGGATTGGCTAAGTTTTGGTTTGGTAACCCTTCTGTCACAGTCTGGCTCCACTCACACTGGTCGGCATGGTGTCTGGCATAGGCCGATTTCGATCATCTTTCTTTGTACACTTTAATATTTTAATAAAAGTTACATTTAAAGCAATCATGATTTTCTCCAGTTACAATTTTTTCTTACAATTGTGGTAAGAAAATCAAGGTGGTTTACGTCTTTTTTTTTTCCGTGAACTGGTAAAAAAGGCAGGCTATTCACTGCCCAGCACCAGAGGTGGCAGCTGTCTGGGCTAATGGCAGACTTAAGGATTCATTAACCTCACAGGTAGAGATGAATTTCACTGGCTGATTATTTCGAAGTCCTCCTCTCAGAAGCATGATTTCCGATACTTTGTATTATGAACAAAAACAGCATTGGTGGGCACCACACCCATAATAACCAGACGTGGGGGAGGAGCCAACAGCTCTAAAGAAGAACCCATGTTCAAGAAGCAATGACCTTGCCACCCAGGGGCTTCCAAGAAGCCCCACAGAGGTACCTTGAAGTCTGGGGGACGCCCTTTACCTACAGCTCCCCATGCAAACTGCCCTGTCATAGCTGTTGCCCATTTGAATAATTGGAAACAGCCACAGAGAATCGTATAAAATGACCTTCATCTAGCAATTTGATGTATTTCAATATGAAAGGAAGTACCAAAGCCCATCCTGTAACTGTCCCCCGATTCTGTCATCATAAATTATCTCTGTGAGCACCTCTGAGGGGATATGTGGGACAATCTTTTACTTAGACAGAGGGCTACATTAATAGAGCATGGGGATTCCTGCTTCGTATCAATGACCTCATCCTTGGCTGTAATCTATTCTACAAATTTCCAAGTCTTACAACTCTTATCTGCTTTCCTTCCCCCTCCCCCACTTGTTTTGTTTTGAGACAGGGTCTGTGGCATTGCAGACTAGGCTTGAGTTCACATGAAGGTGGAAATAACCTTGAACTTAGTCCTGCTCCCTCCTCTCACCTGCTGTAGGGTTGATGCACCCATAGGGACTGAGCCCAGGGTTTCATGCATTGTAGGTGAGCACGTTACCAGCAAAGCTCTGCTTCCATGTTTACAGTCACATTGGTAATTGTGACTTTAGCTCTCCTACTAAATGAGGTACAGGCAGCAGCTGTTCCACTCCATGCTGGTGGGGCTAAGTAAAAGTCTCTTTGAAAAATGAGTATTCAGAGCTAGGCCAAGTGGTGCACACCTTTAATACAAGCACTTGGGAGACAGAGGCAGGTGGATCTGAGTTTGAGGCCACCCTCATCTACAGAGTAATTTCCAGGACAGCCACAGATCCACAGAGAAACCCTGCCTTGAAAAACCAAACCCCAAACCAACAAACAAAAAATAGAAAAACGAGTATTCAGGCACTTTCAATTCCATTATAGAAACACAAGCTAATGCAATGACCAGACCTGAATACAAGATCAGTGTGACTAACATGTTTCATGGTAGGAAGAAATTCCAGCATGTGACAGTGTTTGATAGGGGACACTGAAGTTTAATGTGAATGCCAGATCCATAGTTTTTAAGGAAAGGTTTGTGAATCCTATGCATCGGTCTTTTGTGGAGGAAAAAAAATAAAAAGTTAAGTATCCAGCTTTGGGTGTGTAACAGATACTTAACGACATGAACAAGGTTTGTTGGGTCCCATTTGTACATATAACAAAGTTTCTATTAAGGTACCTCTGGATACAGAATGGATTTTACAACACACTAAAGACTAAGCAAATATTGACATTTAAATATTTTGCTTGAATCTTACAATATTCTATTCTGGAAATTCAGTGGGCACTGCATTACTTTGAATAGTATCTTTGCTACACAGTTTCTCTACAGCAGAGATACTGAAAACCAGTAACATTTCTGGGATTCCACTGTTTCTGTAACTTTAATTTCAGAAAAAGAAATCTAAAAATAACAAGCAGACATTTTCTTGATTGAAACAAAATGCAGCTTCATAAAAAGGTGATTTTTACTCTTAGCAGGGACAGAGATTTTGAACACTGGCCAAGAATTCACTTGTTTACAGTGATATGACCCTGGGTTTATGAAGATACAGTGGCCTTCAAGAGAAGACTGAGCACAAGTTCTGAGTCCACAATTAGCACCTACCACAGAGGCCTTTCCAAGAGTTTCCCCATGAAAACCTGGAATGTGCGTTTCATTCAATAACCCGAGAAGACAGCTTTTTTTCAGGCACAGAGCACATTACCAGGTTCATTAATTAAACAGTGCGGGCGGAGCAGATGGATGCTACCTACGCTCCAGTGACGCTAATCGGGACAGAGGTTTGCAGTCCTTAGTGAGACTCCAAAAAATGAATGATTACATAGTGATCCCAAGTAAACAAACCAGGGAAGAGCTGGACTGCAGGCAACAAGTCCTGCAACATGGTGACGAGGAAACAGGGAAGCATCTAATGCGCATACCTTTGAGGTCATTCAATCCCCTATCAAGTTGGCCCAGAAGAGCAAGGGAGTCTACAGATGACACGGGACGAGAATGTAAGAATGCCTGGCTGTGGAAATGAATGGAACAGAAACCATCTTTGTCACATATGTGGTGTGTGACTGAGAATGACACTCTCAAACTTTACTTTACTTTCAGAGAAGAATATGCAAAATATATTTGCAAGGGAAAGTCTCCGGATGATGAGGGCATCAGGTGATTTTTAGCCATACTCCCTCTTTATCACTAATCTCTACTTTTGTTTAGCTGTGCTCCCACTCTCTTTTTGTCCTGGACTACGCTGCCCATGAACCTGTGCAGTAACTCTGAATGTATCTTAGACTCACGGAAAAGGAACAGAAAGTTACTGGGTTTCTAACAATTCCCTGAAGACAATGCTGTTGTCTGGATCACACACACAATCTTTGACAGTGCACAGTTACAGTGAGCATCTGGAAACTTTGGAGTAACAACAGGACAAATGGTAGTGATGCACCCGACGGTACAGCTCAGGGAGGCCCCGGCAGGTAAGTGTGAGCACTGTTTGGTCACTGCTTGGTTGCTACTGTGGCCCCAGTGCCCTGTTACAATGCAAGAAGCTCTTTTGTGACAGTTCTGTCCGCTCCGGCTCTTATTCCGGCCTATGCTGCAAAGCCTTTACATCTGTTTTAGAAACAGGCAGGGTACAAGCCAATTCAATACGGACAAACACATGTTTGCAAAAACTCAGCAACATCATTACAATGGGAGCACGTTTTGGACTCTTCACCAAGACAAGCACAGTGAGCCATATTAATTACATGCTTATTTTGGGCTAGTCTCTAGTGAGAATATTTTCATTTAATATTTCTACTGAGTTTTGATTTGGAAGCTACATAAATAAAGGTTCCGTTGTGTACATAATTTCAAGACAAGAATACTTCCCGCTCTACTTTCCCTTTATTCTTTTCTTCCATCTTTAATCCCATACAGTTAAGAGTTCAGAGCAGTAGCCCTCAGCCTCTCTAATGCTGTGACCTTTTTATACAGCTCCTCATGCTGTGGTGACCCACACCATACAATTATTTTGTTTCTACTCCATAACTGTAATTTTGCTACTGTTATAAATCATAATGTAAATATCTGATAAGGGAGCCCTGTGAAAGGGTCATTTAACCCCCACAGGGATTGTGACCCACAGGTTGAAAGTCTGGGTAACTGTCCTGAGCAAATATGCTAAAATTATGAGGAATCTGTAAACCTTTATACCTTTGGTGGCCTTCTATTGGCCTGGGGACAGGTGAGGCAGAGCATCAGGTTTTAAGAGCCAAGCTCCCAGGGTGTCCAGCCTAACCCCGCTCCTACTGAGGGCCCAGGCAGCCAAGTTCTGCTCACTACGCCTTCTGTTTCTCCATTTGCAAGGATGGGTCCAGTAGACCTCATCTTCTGTGTGACAATGCTACATTTCTGCACATTATCCGTCCATGCCAAGTAGACTTTTGGAGCTAAGCCTGACTCTGGGTCCGTAAGCTGGTTAGATAGTATTTTATCCATCACATGTCAAGACCAAGTACCAGCTGGTGTTTTCCTCCTGTTCTTCATGAATTGTTCGATTATTCTGTTGCGTTCTGTCTCGCGTCATACAAGTGACTGGAAATAGGATTGAATCAAGTACCCCTGGTAGCAACAGCTACAGCTCTCAACTCCTAGAAGTTTCCAGCGACACCAGCTATTCTTACACATTGAAAATGGGAATCCTAAGTGTTCAGTTAAATTCTTGTCTCACCAGACACACCAGCTCACTTCCAGTGACAAAGGGCAGGGATATTAGGATATCCTTTGGAAAACAAGAGTGCCAGGATCTAAGACAGAAGGCATGCTCAGGAATGTGCAATGGTTTTGTTTCATTTTCTGAAACCAGATGACAACTCCCATGAAGCCGGACACACTTTTCAACTTGGATCTATAGATCAAAATAAAACCGCTCTCAAAAATGGAACACAAATTAAATATATTTATCGACAACACCAGTCTCTATCTTCTTTCCCACAAGATAAACATTTTTTATAATTTATAAAATTATAATGCTTTTTAAAATTCTGTAATATTTCATAGGCTGGAGTTCCTTTAAGGAGTCAATCTAGTCAGTCCATTTGCCAAATTCACACAGCAAATGAACCCTGTGCCAGACTGTGGCTAAGAAACACATAATCAGAAATGGAGTTGGAGATTCTCCACTCTAAAGTGCTTAAATAAAATGTTCAATATGGGATCACTTACAAAAACAGCCAGTATTTTGATTACTAAAAAGAATGTAAATGTAAACAATCTCTTTTTTAGTATACAAAAAGCGTATATTAAATATATACATACATTTGCATAAATGGCCCCCAAACACAGAATTCTGAACACTCTCTTACAACTTTATAAAACTATGGCATGGGCAGCCTGGGATGTCAGACAAAGGAGTCAGTGTGTCACGAGGTCACTGTGTCACTGGGTCAGTGTGTCACTGGGTGGGCAGTGGACCCCATGGAATGTTAAAGGAAGAACGAGCTTGTGGGCAACAGTGCCAGGTGCTCTGGCATTTGCACACCACGCTTCTGGGACTCTTCTCCTTCTGTCTTTCCCTTCTGGTACTACTGGGGATTGAACTGGGGGAGCCTTGCACACACTAGGATGTTCTGTGCCATTGAGTTCTCTCCCAGCCTAATTTTGTAATTAAAAAAAAAGTCTATCAAACAGTTACATTCTTCTAATATGAAAAGAATTCAAATTTAAAGCTTACAACATTCCCCCTCCACTGAAGAGAAAATATTTTTAATAGAAATTTGAAACAACCTCACTAAATGCTAAGTGGGCTTTTAGTAAGCAGACCACATTTCCTATAACACCTCAAAAACCATCTTTCTGGAGCCCCCCAAGACTTTTTAGCCTGAGGGGTTAAAAGTGTGGGTGTGGAAGTCAGCTTTTGTTAGAAAAATTAGCAATGCTATGAGTCACCCTGCATTAGCCGCAGAGGAGTTTTGCATCTTGTACGAATCCAGACACCATATGCCATGCGAAGGCCTATTACTTTATTCGGTGCCACCGCTGACAGGCAGCCACGTGGGTATCCCCAGTGGAAGGGCTGTCTCCTCCTGGCGTCCAGGACAGGAACCCAGTGAGCTGAACACATCCCACATTGTACTGAGCAGCAGGAACAGCTGGTAAGCTAGCAAGCAGCAAGGTCTAGCTAGGAGCGCAGATGCTAATGAGCCTGGCGACAATGCAGGCCTTCAGAGGAGCCAGCCCAAGGTCTATGTGTTCTCACAAAGCCTGGAGAGGAGAGTCTGCTCCTTCATGCCTTCAGTCTCATTAAAATACACACTGGTGTTAGTAGTTTATCAAAAGCTGCTGTAACTCACAAGTTATAAATCTCCCCAGCAGTTTCAATGAGTGTTGCTGAACTGTGTGGAGAAGCCCACGGGTCTGTTTGGATAGCAGAGAGATTTTAAGTGGCAGTGGTGAACAGAGGCTTAGCAGTACAAGCCGGTTCAGGTCCCAGCTCCCACACTCACAGAACCGTGTGGCCTTCAGCAGGTTAGCTAACCTCTCAGTGCTCTGCTTGTGTGTCTTATCAGACGACACAGTCTTACAATTGCATAATGTGTTCCTAGGATATGGCTCTTCCTTCATCAGTGCTGGAAGCACCCATGGACTGAACACACAGATGAAGTTCTTAGTGCCTGGACTGAGCAGAAGTCGGTGAACCTGAGTAAACCGAAGTCTATTCCTGGGGACCAGTGCATGGAGTCTCGACCTCCTGGCCTTCTTTTTGTTCCACAACATAAGCCAGCACAAAGCTCCTGAGGGAAAGGTTTAAGTGCAGAAAGGGAGATCACAGAAAGGTGTAGGGAGTTGTGGGGAGTCTGGGAATTTCAGGCAGGATTGCTAGTGGCCATGGGTTGGGTGGGCCTCTTAGAAGCCTCTGGGGCTCCCCGACTGCCAAAAATCTGTGATGGTTCTGGGTGTATGGTAGGCTCTTGGCTGCAAAGTTTTCACTTTCAGAACAGTCCTTGCCTCATTTAGAACTCGTGACTCCTGTTCATTCTTAACCAGAGATTTGGGACCCTGCTCTGAGTTCTGAGCTGAACCTGCCATTGTAGCCATTCAGAAAGTGCTCTTTGGTGTACCAGGGTGTCTTCCAGCAACACCCCTTGAGGACCAGAGCCATGCCTTCCACATGCTTACCCTCAGCAAAAGTGAGGGTCAGGAAGACAGCAAGATAATATGAACAACAACAACAAAACTAATAAAAACACAGACCACAGCCCTGCTTCTAACTTCCCCTGTTCAGAAGTAGCTCCTGGGAGTGAGACTGGGAAGACCAATAAGTATTAGAAGCACCTACAGAAACAGCCGAGTTAAATGGCCATCTCTGCACTGCCTAGGCTGGGTGTGTGGGAATGTAAGAGAGAAGTGTCTGGCTTTGGAGGGTGAAACTTGTCTCTTTGGAATTTTTTATGCCAGGAAAGTTCAATTAGGGGCATTTCAGAAGGTGGCATATCTGCACTTTGGAAAACCACAAGGATGCAGATGTCTGGCAAGTGCAGTCACAATGGGATGATCAAGACTGAAATCAAGATGACATGCTGGGAGAGTAAACAAATCCTAGTAAAGTTGCATACCCCTAGATACCAGCTGCTTAGGAAGCTAAACTAGTACTTCTGAGGCCTGCTTGGGCAAATGGCAATTCTAGAAAAACAACAACAAAGAGGAGCAGAGGAAGCCACAGTCCTTTCTGCGAGGCTCTCACATGCAGCAGGTATTAGCAGGTATGGAACACTGCTTGTCACTGCTGCCTGCCCCGGGTGCAGACACAGCATGTCAGGGCAGCAGCAATGCTACCCACATGAAAATATGCCGTTGCTTCCATAGTCACCTTCCTTTACCTCTAGCACTTACTTCTTACTGTAGCCTGAATCTCACAGAGAATGTCAGGACCATAGAGGGAAACCAAGGCTGGAGAGGAACTCAGGTACACTGTCAGAGGACACCTGGGCTAGCCCACAGAGGCATCCCAGTAGTCTAGGGAGGGCAGATCTTCATCCCCCAGCCTTTTCTAATCCAGAGACAGATGTGACAGCTAATGCTTACTGCCTTCTCATGCTTTATATAGCAGCACATCAAATGAGCTCTCCAGGCAATGGGAATTCAAAGATTAAAACAAAACAAACAACCTGGTTTTTGTATTTGGAGACAAGATTTCATGTAATCTTAACTACTAATCTTCCTGCCTCCACTTCCCAAGTGCTAGACTTACAAACATGTACTACCATGTCCTGCTAAATAACAAAATGAAAATTCCCTAAAAACGAAAACCAAACCAAAACACACAGACACACACACAGACACATACACACACATGCACACACACATGCACACATACACACACACACACACACACACACACCACCACCACCACCACCACCACCACCACCACCACCACCACCAAACCTTTAGTGTTTAAAAATCTGCCAGAATGGAATTAATTCTCGCCCAAGGCTCTAGAGTGGACTCCCCTGCCCAGGATACAGTGACAGTCATAGAGAGAATGTCGGCACATTTGTCTGTGTGGTTCACACATGTGCGCTTGAACAAACATGCACACACTTCAGGCAGAGCACCTCTTCCCTGTATTAAGTTCCAGAGGAATGGTGTTCCACGCCAGGGCTGAGCAGAACCACCTGTCACGGATGGAATGTGTCCCTAGTGAGGGTGCTATGAATCTCTGCCATGGAGCTGCCACTTCCACTGTCCGTGTAATGCCACCTAAGTGCTCTGCCTCACATGACTTGCTGTAGGCTGCTGAAGATTAGAGCCATCGATCGCTCCCTGCAGAAGAGTCTTGCTGTGCAAAAGGAAAGTAAGCAGCAGAGGCAAACAGCTCAAGTATTGATCTCCTCTGGTGGGGGGCTGCACTTCCAAATGAAAACCAGCACTCCCTCCCAGCACCTACGAGGGTTACTGTAATATGCAAGGGGGCATGGCAAAGATGGTGTGTGGAGCCAATCACTGCTGCCCCTCTCCTGTCAGTGGGTCACAGACCTCTCAGGGATGCCAGGCCGCCATATGAAACCTTCAGTTTTAAAAAAATGCTTGGCAACATTCTATACTCTTTGGGCATTCTATATTCATCCACTGCAGTGCTGAAGGACTGCTGGAGGTCAACCTGATGCAGGGGGAGCGATGCAGGGGGAGCGATGCAGGGAGGAGCAATGCAGGGGGAGCAATGCAGTGGAGAGCGATGCAGGGGGAGCAATGCAGGGGGAGCAATGCAGGGGGAGCGATGCAGGGGGAGAACAATGCAGTGGAGAGCGATGCAGGGGGAGCGATGCAGTGGAGAGCGATGCAGGGGGAGCAATGCAGGGGGAGCAATGCAGGGGGAGCAATGCAGGGGGAGCGATGCAGGGGGAGAACAATGCAGTGGAGAGCGATGCAGGGGGAGCGATGCAGTGGAGAGCGATGCAGGGGGAGCAATGCAGGGGGAGCAATGCAGGGGGAGCGATGCAGGGGGAGCAATGCAGTGGAGAGCGATGCAGGGGGAGCAATGCAGTGGAGAGCGATGCGGGGGGAGAGCGATGCAGTGGAGAGCGATGCAGGGGGAGAGCGATGCAGTGGAGAGCGATGCAGGGGGAGCAATGCAGATGCATTTGAAGGACATCTTTCCAGTGACCAAGGGTCACCCCAAACTACAAGTCTGGCTCTCTTTACCTACAAAATAAACCCTTTTCCTATAGAAAAAGACCACTCCTAACTTAAAAGCCAATATTTAAAGACTAGCCCCCCAAAACATTCATTCTCCTTAAGGAAACTGCAACAATGTAAACTATATGGTTTCCATTAGTTTTTTTTTTTAACCTTTTTAAGCATAAAAACATAAATTCACCTAAAAAGACAAATGAAATTATGAAGCACGCCAAAATTCATGATTCTGGAAGCTATGTGGAATGGACACATGGGATGGGTACAGACTAACCTGGGGAAGGGGGAACAGGGACACGTCTCAGTGAGGAGAGGCATTTGCTGCCAAGCTGAAGACTGAATCTGATCCCTAGAAATCACAAGGTAGAAAGAGAGAACCGACTTCTGCAAGTAAGCTGTCCTCTGCTCCCCACATACATGGCATAACCAATATGCCACCCCTTATATCAATTAATAAATAAAAACGTAATAAAACTTTAAAGTGAGAAATCTATATAGAACTCAGAAGGCCCCTTTATATGTGAGGTTCTGTGGAGACAGAAATAAACTGAACTTTATCGCTTTTATGAATATCCTTCGGATTAAGGCCATTATTTAAAATCAGTTCTCTCCTTTCGGTAAGTTACTTTCTTCTAGGTAGTTCTCTGGCTTCTACGCATGTCTACCTTTTTATTTAAAATTAGGAAGTAAATTAAACTTTACTGAGATTTCCATGTAGGGCCTAACTGGGTATTTCTAGCTCAGTCATTTCTGAGCCTGTCCCAGGACAGAGTGAGAGATACCAACAGCAGACCCTCATTCTCTTCCCCACACTAGGTTATTGGGGTTTCCATGAGTCTCTTACTGAGGTTCGGAATTTCATCACCACATAAACAAAATCATTACAACCCATTGGCCCAAGGCAAGATGTGCCTGACAGACCATGGTAGTCTTTCCTGTCATGACATCTGCACTTTATTATCTCACGGTAAACTTCTTGTAAAAGTCATCCAACAGAAAGATGAATGAACAATTTTTCATTTCCCTTTCTAGAACAGGAAATGTTGTGGAGTTGGTGGCCTTTTTTGCTATGGTGGAGGGATGACTTCATTTACTCACGTAACAAGCATTTCCTGAACAAATATTTATCCTGTGGCAGGTGCTGAGGCTGAACGCCGGGCTGGGACTCTCCTGGAAAACACGCATCATCTGTGTCCCGAGATGCCCTTGTTTTTACCAATTTGCTAAATATTTTTACTCTCACCTATAAAGGTATCAGTCAAAGCAACAGTCAGACAAGAATCTGTCTTCCTACTGTAGGGATAACACAGGTAAAAAGAGTAAGTGAAATCTACAGTAACTCAGATGGTGACAAGAGCACACAGGAAGGCCACAGGTGGTACTAGAGATGTGTGTACATGCACAGATGTGCATAGGTGTGAGCAAGCTTTATATGGGAAGGAGGGGAGAGCTCAGAGCGGCAGGGAGTGACACCTGGGGAAAGCTCTCTAGGCAGAGGGCAAAGAGCACAGGCCTTCTCGGGAAGGCTCTGGCCCTGGCAGTGTGCACGGGGCGGTTCCTACAGACCTGTCCAGGTTGCAGTGCTGAGGAGGCCGGAGGGGGCAGGAAATGAAGTGAGCTGGTTCTGGTCGGCAATAATCCTTCAGCTGACCTTAAGATGGGAAATCGCTATCACACTGTAAAGGAAAGGGCACTTTTACTTCTTGAGAGGAGCTGCATACAAATACAATATTCGAAGAGAAGGCCTGGGACAGAAACACGGGAAAAGAGTCTTTGGTATGGGAATTAACTTGTGTTTTCCCAAAGCTCTAATCTCTGCAGCATCCAAAAGAACAATAAAACAAACCATGAACAAACTTTTATAGGCTATTTCTAACCTCTCCAAATAAAGAGTTTAGTACATTTTGAATATGCTAAAATGTATCAGTGTATGGTTGGGAGAGGTCAGTGGGAAAAGGCTTGCCTGGTATGTTTAAGGTCCCAGGTTCAAACTTCAGAAACACACACACACACACACACACACACACACACACACACACACAAATGAAACTTATACAGTATTAAGGAAGATGGAAACCTAGCCAAATGTTCTGAGGGATCTTTATAGAACAGATGGCAAGAATGAACACTGAACATGAGCTATTGGGGTTTATGGTCTAAGACTGTAATATTCCCCATGTGTATCACTTTACAAAGTTTTGTTTTTACTATCAACAACCAAGCAAACAGAGTCAAAATCAGTCAAGCCCGGTGGAACTTCCAGATTCACAGAAGTATTAAACAAAGGTTTTTAAGAATAGCATGTCTATTTAATTCCATTGCATTAAGACACTATTTATATCTTAGTAAAAGCTGGACAATTTTATGCTATAAAATACTTTGAATTCTTTACTCCTCATCACATCCTTTCAAAACCCTCATTATTGAGCACACTTTATGAGGCAATCAGTGGGTCCAAGGCTGTAGGTGCCCTTGCTACTGAGTGCAGGGCTAAATCTGATTTCCATTCTTTCCTCTGAACAAAAACAGGCGGTGCAGCTTTAGGTCCACAGTGATATGCTGTTCTCCAAATGCCAGCTCACTAAATTCCTGCAGGCTAGATGCACTCAAATAAGCAACTGTAATTAGTGTCTGAATATACTTTTGGAAAACAAACTCAACAAAACCTTGTGAAATGTCTAGCCTATTGAGACTTGCAAGACTAACGGACGAGGATACCAATGAGAGACCCACTTAGGCAGAAGTCATTCTTCCCTAGAGGAGCTCCCTCCATCCCCTCACTCTGGTTTGTAGTTGGTGTTTGAAAGACTGTATGCTGACTAAGGCCTTTCCTACATCTCAGAAGGCCCAACAAGAGCAAGGCTATTCATCTCCTCAATCCACAGACGAGAAAGACAGAAGCAGACTTCCAAAGCCCCCACGTCATACATGGTGGAGCCCAGGAATGAAGATGCTCTGGAAGCCAGAAGGGCACAACTTCTGATCACAGAGAATGAGCCGGGCATCCCCTGCCACCCAGCATGTGTCTGCTCACTCGTGCATTCCCTTACCTGGTTATATGATTTGCACACTTTATCAAGCCCTTTTCTTTCCTCTAGGGTGGGGATAGAGTCACAAATGATGATGGGTAGGTTTGTCCTCTGTGGTTGATGTACTCATGGGAGAAAGACACAACGATTACATGGCAAGAACTAAGAAAAAATGAGGTACCACTGCTCAGGGAAAATATCTCAGTGTTCAGGACACTTTCTAATAAACAGTCTCTGATTTTAAACAGAGACTAAGGAAACAGAAGGAGCTACGAAGATGCTAGGAGGAGGGATGGGTCAGACAGAGTTCTAGGCAGAGAATGCCTGGGAATGAGCACTTGACCACAGAGGAGAAGGGCTCAGTGATGAGAGTGAGTGTAGACAGCATGAGTGAAAAATGTGGGCTTTACGCCCAGCAGTGCAGAAGTAACCCCCAAACCTGCCCAGGCTGGCAGTTTTAGTGTATGTAGTGCACACTACGATATTAGTGTAGAACTGCAGGATATGAGAGGTAGACACAGGCTTTACAGTCTTTCATGTCTGTTTTCAAATAAATAAACATGTATTATTCTAGTATGCTATCACAGGTCACAATCCACTTCAACAGTTACTCCACCTGTGGGTTCAGCTCTGTCTCTGTCACACTCACAACACCCCCCCCACACACACACACAAATGGCTCTGGAGCTCTAAGGCTTAGATGACCTATTTTGACCTTTCTGAGCCAAGCAGTGACCACAGGGCTTATGATTCCAGAGAGGAGTGGCTAAGGTGCAGAACCCCAAGGCTCTTCAGTGAGACCCTGAGGGCTGATAATACACAGCAAACTGGGCAGCAGGAAACTCTTCCCTCAGCCAAACTCAGGCACAAACAACGTGTCTGACAAGATCTAGCGCACAACTCAGGACTAATCTCTTCTAATCTGATAGTTTAAAGTCTCTCCTGATATACCTGTCTTTTATGTATGTAGATGTCACCATATATGTTTATCTTGTTGGGCATAAATTCTATCTTCAAAATTAACAAACGCATAATAGTTGAAATCCCTTTAAAGATGTAAAAGATCTTATGAACATGCTACTTAAATTTAAAACAAGTTTAACTTTCCTCTGATATCCATAGTAACCAGTTTCTTGGGAGTATAATGTTTCCCCCTGATTTCAATTCATTTAATTTTAAATAGGTTTAAACCCCGCCCCCCAGACATCCTACTTATTTTCTCATAGCCAAGCTGAGCACTCAGCAGGAGAATATAATGTGAGGACAGTTTCCATCTTTGGGGAGAGAGTTATGAGTCTTGGGTGTGAAAGGCAGAGCACAATGGAGAGCAGTGGTAGCTCCAAAGTCCACAGAGGATGGCAGTTTGGATGGAAACCCCAAAATCTATTCTGTCCATCTGTTTTATTATTCTTAGAACAACTGTCAAAAGTTGCCCAGGGATCAAGTTGCAAACGTACTAATTTGCCTTTGAAAAGTGGGCCCTGGGGGAATTCTGGAACTCTGCTTATAAATTCAGAATCCCCTCAGCCGGCCAGCCTGCCCTACCCTTTGTGGAGGTATGAGGCTTTGCACTTCCAGCCATACATCTGCCTCAAGGCTGGGATGCCCTGATAGACTTACATCCCACTTCATAGGCAAATGAAGGGGAGCCACAGGGACTTGGCATCTTAAGGGTTGGCTGGTTCCCTGACAAGCAGACTGAGTTTTTAAGGAGTAGCCCCTTCATTGATCGTGGGTGGAGGTTTAAAGGCGTGAATGTGGCAAAGGGTTGCCCATCCCTAGTCTTTTATGTCCTTGGACCAAACAGGAGACAAGGGCCTGAAATCAAACAGTGAAGAAATAAGCGGAAAATAGAAAAGCTGTGAGCCACTGAACGTGGTGCTATTTGTCTTTGTGGCGATGCTGAAACAATAACAGAAAAACCGCCTGGACAGACAGACGGTCAGATGTGGGCTTGTCAGGAATTAAAGGCATACCTAGAGAGTGCTCTGTGCTAAGGTATTGGGGCACTTACACAGCAGGCTCTGCCCATAGTGCAAACACAGTACACAGATGGAAGTGCATGTGGGCTCACTGGACAGATGGGAGATGAAGGAGCAAGGGCCAGCACTGACCCTCCTACTTACCATCCTTCTCCACTGGGTCCCAACGGTCTCTAGCAAAAAGCTTCTAATGCACAGGACCACAGAACCATACCCGAAAGACAAGATGTCTTAGAGTTCCGAGTTCCTCAGTACGGAAGAAAAGTGAAAAAGAGGTCCCTTTTTTTCAAAGGCTCACATGATGGCATTTGGATTGTACTCACTCAGATTACCAAAAAAGTGTTCGGCTTTGATTAAAAAATTTCCTCGAGCGTGTTGCAAATGACGACGGCAGGAAGCCTGCTGGGAGCCCGCTGCAGAGCCCTGTGCAGACGCTGCACAGAAGGGCTCACCAGTTGGACCTGCTGCTTTGTCCTCCTCTGCCTTTGCTCAATCTCTTATTATCATACGGCCTGTATTATCCTTTTTAGAGATTTGAATAACAGAAAGTCTCACTTTCAAAATACTGCTTATAATCCCAGAGTCTACGAAGTTTTCTGTTGATGCCGGTCTTTTCAAAATGAGATAGATAATTAGTAAACTGAAATTTGATTAATGTTGGATTAACAGGTTCTGATGCTTTCCTGCAATGTGTTATTTCAGTCTGTGGTCACTGGAAGAGACTATCTTTAGGAAACCCGTTCCCTCAGTTTTCCAGAATAAAAAGATGAACTTCAAATCTTGTCTTTTAAATAAAGAGAATTCAGTCTGAACAAGTCAGATTCTTTTCTTTCTTTTTCCCCCCTACTTAAAAAAAAAAAAATCATCTTTGTCACTCTGAATTTGGAGCCCATGCATTACTCAAGGAAGCACAAAATAAAACAGAAATACAAGTCTTCCTCAAAATTGCTCAGGGTGAGTCCTTCCTGCTTAATGTGGGACACTTGGCGTAGACAGAGGTTGTGACAGCCGCTGCTCTGAGTAGGCTCCAGCACAGACTCCTGGGAAAGTAAAGAACTCTGGAAACATTCCAGTCACTGAAGTAACTGGTTAAATAATACTCCAAGGAAAAACTCACAGTACTTTGTGCTTCCAATCATCAGGGTGGGGCTACCTCTTGTAGCTTTGCTGCAGTTATCTAAAGCCAGATGATGGCCATTTTCATCAGTGGCCAGACTCTTTGTCCCTGTGTTAAAATTTCCCTATTGCTGAAGAGTGTGGAAGAATTAGAAATGATGGCTCCCTTTGATGCTCTGTCATTGCCACAGAACTGTAAATGCTAAGACACGGTCATGTATGGAATGACCTTTTGCTCTTGGAATATTTAGACATCAAAAAATGCCAAATGCCTAGAAATGCTCACAGCACCATGAGGAAGGTAAGCAGGGTTAGCTAACACCCTCTTGCATGCCTTTGGCACGACAACCATTCCCACTTCTCTAACAGCTTTCTAATAGCAAAATGTATTTAGGAACAACAGTGGAATTTATGTCATCATGACCAAATGATTACGGTGCAAACCCGAGATTCTTCTGGGGCCCAGCAGGTTTCTGGTCCCTATGGAAACCAAACCTCAGACGTCGTTCTCCACTCAGCTGGAGGACAAGGCCGGGAGGCTTTTGTGCTCAGTGAGATTTCTTCCACCACCTTCCCGCAACAGACCCTGGCGCTTCCTCCCAACTCCTTTCTAATTGAGATGCAAATGCATCTCTCTGGCTGATTACACTTCCCTTAAAGCAACTGACGACTGCAGCTGTAACCAGAGTTTGCAAGACTCTCCAACAAGTGATTTCAGCTGTCAGTATTTGCATGCTCGGCTAAGACCAGCCCACTGCCTACTGGTCTCAGAACTTCCTTTGGGCATTGCAGAGGTTTTTATTTATGTGCGTAAAATTTACACACATTAATAGTTTAAAAAACCAAAAAAAAAAAAAAAAAAAAAAAAAAAAACCTGCCCAAGCAGCCTACTACTAGGGCCCTTGCATCTGGAACAACAAAACATGCAGGGTTTTCAGGCTATTTCCCTCTGAGCCTGGGGCACAGTCTGTCACCCCTTCCTGAAGGTCTAAGCTGTGATGCCACAGTTGGTCTCTCCTTTTAAGTTTTCAGACTTTAACCATCTTTGAGTTCAATCTTTCTCCCTAAATACTCCTGTCTCTATGAAAACTGATTGCTGATTTGTTGCTTTCACATTGCTCAAGAGTCTGTAAATTTCAAAATATAAAGTCCTTCAATACCTTTTAGGGAGGCATCTGAAACCTATCAGTCAGTCACGTACAAGGACTTTACATGGTAAGAAAGTGCTCTACCACTGAGTTGGTTTGTCTTATGTCACTTGACAAAAACCAGAATTATCTGAAGGGAGGGAACTTAATAGAGATTCAGCTGCAGGCATTCTCTTAATTAGTGATTGATGGGGAGGGCCCGACCCATTGTGGGTGGTTCCATTCTTGGGCTGGTACTTCTGGGTTTTGTAAGAAAGCAGGCTGAGCAAGTCATTAGGGGCAAGACAGTGAGCTGCATCCCTCCATGGCCTCTGCATCAGCTCCTGCCTCCAGGTTCCTGCCACTTGAGTTCTTCTTCTGACTTTCTTATATGAACAGTGATATGGAATGTGAGCCCAATAAACTGTTTCCTCCCCAACTTTTTGGTAGTGGTGTTTCATAGCAGCAATAAACCCTAAGACAACCACTGAGCTAAATCCCCAGCTACAAAATTGTCCTGAACACACAAAAAGGAAACATTCATTAACATAATCATCCAATAAAAGAAAATTTCAGACAATATCTAGTTTTTCAAGAATTTTTCCAACTTTTCAAAGGCCCCTTTATGCTGTTTTTAAAATATGCTTCTGTGGCCCGCTCTTCCTACCTACGAGGCATTGCAGGTACTTTGAGTGTTCACCACACAGCTGAAATGTGTATCTTCAAGATGGAAAAGCAGGGCTTACAAGGTACAGACATATGCAGATGTATATGCAGATTGTATGTGGACCTACTTTTCATTGGAGACAGTGAACGCTCCTAATTCTGGGGGAAAATGCAGTGTTACAAAGTACTTGTTTTTATCTTTTGATACCGTTTACCAAATGCACGCCTTATTTCTTTCCGCTGCCCTGTCCCCAGCCCCCACCTTTACACACATAGGCATAATGTACCAGGAGGTAACAGGGAGAGTGACAGTAAGAGAGAGAAAACAAGGCCCACCCTGGGAACTTCACAGTACAGCTCCAAGCTGCATGCTCAAGGCAGAGGTGAACTGATCTTCGACTCAAAAATCAAGGGCACAAAACTGTCTGGGTCAGATGGTGAGGGAGGGTGAGAATCTACACCACAGCAGAGACCCACAAGTAGCATGTGGGGTGGGGTGCAGCAAAGTGACCCAGAGGTCAGCACAGTGGGAGGCAACAGCCCTGCCCATGCAGCCTGCAGTGAGGCAGGGTGATCCAGTTGAGACAGTGCCCTAGAAAGGAGGTGCCTGGGCTCTTGTGGATACTTCCTCAGGCACAGCATCAGCCTACTTCTTACAGACTGTTAGAACCCTTAGTGTTCTTGAGGTTAGGTGTTTTTAACTATCACGGCACACCAAAAATGGTTACTCCATCCTCATGAAAACGTCTGCAGCCTGGTGCTCCCTACTGGCTTCATTTCTGCGCAGCTCTGACCAAAAGCAGCATGCTGTTATCGTATGGCAGAGATTGTATACAAGCCACGGAAGGAGCGCCTCCCACCCTTTATGTTAGTATTTACTGGGTACGAAGTCATCGCTCTTGTCATGTCTTCCTCTTCGTTCCTGAGGCTTGGAACCCTTATTTACAGGAATTAGGCTGATGGTACCACTGACTGGACTTCCAGCCAAACAGGGTCCAGCTTTACTGTTGGGACCCAGACTCACGGTGAGGAAGCATGATGGTGGTGCTGGCACTGGGCCTCATGAGTCAGGGACTAAGGTGGCTACAAGGACAGGTGCCCTTTGAAGAGATCGAGGGAGCAGAGCGGGTGCTGCCGGCTGAGGGGAGGGAGATCTAACAGGCTCAGATGTTCTCATTCTCTAGGAGAAAGATTTTTTTTTTAATCTACATTTTGGGGTGCTGAGGACATGGTTGAGCAGTAAGAGTGATTGCTGCACTTTCATGAGGAACATAGCTCATAGCTTAGCACTTGATACAAACCAGGTATCCCACAAATGCCTAGAAGCCCAGTTCTGAGGAATCCAATAGCCCTCGGTTAGCCTCTAAGAGAGCAGAATTACTCTCACACATGCATATTTACTCATATAGACACATGCACACACGTAAATTAATCCTTAACTGGAAAGCTGGTTCCCAGTACTAACATGGGGACTCGTAACTCCATACCCTCTTCTGACCTCTGCAGGCTCCTGGTTTACACACATGTATGCAGGCAACCCCCAGACTCCAAACAGTGGCTCTCAACCTTCCTAATGCTGACACTGCTTTAATACAGTTCCTCATAATTTGGTGACATTATTTTTTTGTTTCTGCTTCATAACTGTAATTTTGCTACTGTTATGAATCAAAACGAAAATATCTATGTTTTCCAATGGTCTTAGGTGACCCCTGTGAAAGGGCTGTTCCATCCCCTAAAGAACCACTCACATAAAATACTTTTTTTTTTTTTTTTAAAGATCTACATTTTTAAAAATGCAGTCTCCTCGTTTTTCACTGTGCTGACAATCTCTAGTTTTGTGTTTTGGTAACACAGGGAGGCCAAGTGCAGTTCAAACAAAGCCCATCTGTAGGCTGGATTCAGTATGCAGGCAGCTGGTTGGCCAGTTCTGGGCTCTGACTGTTTGCATGACATTGAGCTAAAGCTGCTCTGTGGCCGCCTCTCCCCACTGGGCTCAGTTGTGCAGATCAGTGCATTTATAACCTCTCAGATCCTAGAGATGATGCCTTCTTGGTTTTAACAGCTTCCAGATACCTAAGGCTGCATAGTGACCACACTTTATCCAGACTGGCTCTGTGGCCCCCAGCGTAGCACACTACCTCGGATACTAACACCTGGGGCTGCAGGAGCAGACAGTGCCCTAACTCTTGTGAGTAGATGTTGTGTTTCTTGTCACCATGTCCTAGAAATGCTACATGTTACCATCTCATCTCAAATCTGCAGTCATTCCACATCCCCAGAGCTATTCAGGATGGCTCCTGTCAAGCCACATCATCCCACCCTGCCCTTCCACAGTTGCCTACCCAACCTAGGTCCATACCACCCCTTGCTGTTTGGACCCAAGGGATCATCTGCTGATACAGCTCTGCTTTCTGACCTTGACTGGGATTACTTAACTCATTCACGAATAGTAGTTCTAGAACTCTGCCAAGTCATGAATAAAGCTGTTCTGTGGAATATGAGTAGGAAGACGCACAGAACTGGTGTGGTGTAGTTTCAGGATTAAAGTGCTCAGCTCTGGCCACCGAGAAGCATCCATCTCTCAGGGTCCCGGAGTTCTCACTCACATCTTGTAGGTGATCAAGGTATTTTGTCAAAGTTAAGATTTGTATTTGTAAGCTTCTAAGCTCTGAGAAGAACTGTGTTTATGACACCCTTATTCTTTGAGAACAAGTTCTTTTCTGAAGTTTCAGGGCCATTTAATGTTTTAGCTTTACAGATTTACAAGGGGTTCAAACAAAATTTTAAAATTCTGCCTTTAATCCTATTTGTAAACGAGGGAATTTTTTTCTTGTTTACCATTTTCAGTGTATCTTTTAATCAGCCTGATTTCTCGTGTGTGTGTGTGTGTGTGTGTGTGTGTGTGCGCGCGCGAACACACACACACACACGTATGGTGTGGTGCTCCTTTAATCTTAATGTACAGATTTTAAACACAATTTAACAGAAACCAACTTCCTGGGCAACTGCTCTGGTTATTCTTTCATGCCTCCCTCTTTTCTTCTTCAGGGAGTTTGAATTTTATCTATCTATTGGTTTGTTCGTTTTGAGACAGGTCAAAAGTGTGAAGCTGAAAGTAACCTAAACTCCTGACATCCTTCCTCCACCTCTGGGGTGCTGGGACTACAGGTGTGAGCCCCCATATGCATCCTAACTTAAACCTTGTAATCTAAAGGTCTCACTGTTAGGACTCTTCCACTTCCTGTTCCTTTTCAGACTTCCTCTCACCCACGGGGAACGGTTCCCCGTAGCCTTTAGTCTTGTGCTGTGCTTCCCCTGGCTAGCACACAGTTCTAATTCTCCTTCCCTCCCATCCACCCACACACTAGTACAAACCCACTGTTTCCTGCTGCACTCAGTTACAGCACATTCTTTCAAACTGTTAAGAAATGAATCCTGTGCACTGTATTTTGTGTTTTGCTTCTTGCTTCCTGAAAGATGAGGCTAGTTGCCAGTCAAGACGGTGGCAGATATTTGTTGAATAGAGAATGTGCTCTAGAGTCAGGGCCACACAGTAGACAGTCATTACACCTTTTGTTGTAGACTGTCTAGGACCCGATCCCTCAGGTATCACCTATGCCTTCCAGAGGCAGCTCTGCCTGCCATTCAGTCTGTCTGCCTTTAGGTCCCTCCCATTAATTTCCCATCCATAAGCACTCACTCCCACCCTGAAGTGTCTTCCTTCTTTTTGGAAACTACCTAGTGTGTCTCGACTTTTCATTTTTCGGTGACTCAGTTCTCAGCCCTCTATACCCAGACTTCTCCATCTATACACAAACTCCAGCACAAACCTGCCACTTTCAGCAAAGCTCCAGTGATGGATGAAGCCAACTGCTAGTATATGTCATGCTTGGCCAGCTTGCTGGAAGAAATGCTTCCTCTCTCTCCTCTGGCTTCCCTTTTCCTATGTCTTTATGGCTACCTCTTCCTTCAAAACATATTCTTTCACTGTTCCCCAGAACACTGTCTACGGTTAGACACTGAACCAGCCCAACCCCTGCATAGGTTCTAACCTGTCCCTTGCCACGGTTACAGAGTCAGAAGTCCTTATCAGCTCTGTGCGGGCCCTCACTGCTTCTGTCTTTGCTGTGTGCCTGTTCCTGCATGTGCATATCCTACACTCTGCCATATGGAAGCATCTGTCATTCTCATATGTAAGGGGCTTTCAGAGCCTAGTCCATAAGCAAACAGTGTCCTCTCTCCCTTGGAATATCTTATTCATATTTATATTCCTAGTGGTTAGGATGGTGCCTGGCACATGGCAGAAAAGCTGCAAATGCTGACACATGCATAATTGGTTGTGCATGGTGAAATAAAACACATGGGATGGTTTGATTTCCTTTCTACAGTGTGGGGAGATGGGCAGAAGAAATCAAAGGTCTGTCCAGGAAGAAGAGCTCAGGATCCCACTGGAGAAGAAAGAACTTGGGTTGTTAGAACTTTAAAGAGAAGGTTCATTTTTGAAGCTGTGTAAATTAGGAACAGAATCTAGCAACGCTATTAAACTCACATATCTAAGAGAGAAGCTCTAGTATTACCATATGTTCATGTACCTGTTAGCTAACAATAGAAGCTAATTTTGCTTGTAACAGAACTTCTTTTTCTTAGGCACACCAGCTCTCTCCTTCAAATATGGATAGTTCCAGAGTAGAGATGGCAAATGAAACTGAGACTATTGTTCTATTGAAGTGGACATTTATTCTGGAAAGCCACCATCTGCTTGATTTGGGGTGAACTCCTCCTAATGGGCACATTGCATATGGCAAGGGGACCTTTTGCCTGAAACAAGTTATCTGAGGAGGAGAATGAAAGCCCTTGGCTCAAATGGTAGCAGAAACTTCTATCAGCAGACCACAGTTTCATTTTGGAATGTTTCGTTGGCTTGGGAACTGTAAACATAACATGTGGCAAGCTTCCCATTTACTGTGCTCTAGGCACAGGAGCAGGCCTGCTTGCCTGTGAGCAATGCGGGAGGCAGATGGTAGGTGTGTTGGCTCTCACTGTTCAGCAGTGCAGTGGCCATGGGTTGGCGGCACGCTCGACAGATTTGATGCAGCCACTGTGGAGGTTACAGGAAGGCCCGCAAAGCACAAAAGGGCCAGGCTGAACGGTTGGAAGGTGGTTCCCAGAGAGGGCCTACTGTGGTCACATTTTTTTTTTTTTTAATTATGGGAGACAACGATATTTTCAGTTCTCTATGTGCCTCTGCCACACAGTCCCAACTTTGATCATTAGCCAAGAGAACTGTACACAAGAACCCCTTTGATATTGACCCAAAGCTAGATTTACTGCTAAACAAAACAAAACACCCCAAAAACAAATTGTTCAGGCAGTATTTCCAATCCTCAGTTAATCAGAAGTGCATTAAAAATTTACAGAGTCAGACTGATACTTAATCGTTCACATTTTTACTTTTAGTTAAAATTTATATGAAACTGGATCCCAACCAAGTTGATTCCAAGGAAGTTAAGTCCCAACCAGCTGGGAAGAAAATGGAGCGGCAGAAGTAACTAAGTAATTTCACTGGCTCTCCACTGGGGATTATCAGGCTCAACGTGGGCCAGGGTGCCGTTACTACACACAAAAGGAAGTGCCCCACGTAAAAACATGACCGCTGTTCACAGAAGTGTGTGACAGTGATAAGAACTGAGTCAGTGCTCTATTTTACAACTGTAATCTAAATATTAGAAGCAAAACAAGGACACAGAGGGGTTTTATAAAAAGGCCTGGGTGACAAGGACATTTTTTGTTATTGTTCAGCTTGGTGACTTGTGTCTCAAGGGAGCAGGGAGCGGCAATTCTTCCTCTGACTTTAGTCCAGAAGTGCAGTTTTCTCCTAGGGCAGCACACACAGGCTGCTTCTTCCTTAGCGAGTCTGGGTTCATACCAATACAGCCCTGTCAAAGGATATACTGCCAAGCTGTAGGGGAGAAAAAACCCCAAAAAACCAAAAAACATCTATCAACGCCTGACATTTGGAGCCGAACTTCCTCAACACGCTCTGGGGATTTCAGGATGCCTTACAGGCTTCAGGGCCACACAGCCAGAGCAGCTGAACGTAAGAACTGTTTCCTCACTGACTGAGACCTCATGAAAACCGAGAGGTTACACTCTTCTCTTCCACCAAAGAAAGAAAGCAGCAGCGAATGACCACAGAGCTGTGACCGGCCACAGGACCCTAGCGCCCCCTCTTTTGGCTGTGTCACCCCTGTGCTCTGCAACTACCACAGCAAGAAAGGGATTACAGGGCGACCCAAGGTTCTCTCCCTATCACGTCTTCCTTGCTCAACAACAAACTAGCAGCAGAGAGGGCAGCTAGAACACGCATGCAGGAAGGACAAAATATACATGGATGAAGTGTTTTTATGCAGTATTTTTCTAAGAACAAAACATATGGGTACACATGAGATATGGTATATGAATTACAAAACTCTATTGATTCCAGGTGATGAGTTGACAGCCTATAGACTTGCTATCGAATTAGAATTACCTAATTTAGAAACAATCTGAAGCTGAACACTCCTTTATCTGAGTGACGACAAGCACAAACGTAAGAACACTTTGAACTGGAGGACAGCATTAAAAATGGAGAGTGCCTATACTTCAGGATTTCTCAGGGAACTTTCTCCTCTCCTCCCTACTGCTCTTGTCCAAGGCACTGCTGATCTCTTCAGCCCTAAGGGCTGCGCAGGCTTGTAGGCTCTGTTGGCCCTACACTCTGCCTGTCCACTCTTTGTCTATTGGGCAGCCCTGGCTGGATCCTCCAGCATGCTGCCCTAAGATAACTCTCAGAAGCTTCCTTTGGGGACCACCTAGAATGCCATTCCGACTTCTGGGTTTATCCCAGGCACACGGATGGACCTGGACATGTACAGGATCAACATAAAACAGAACGTATGCCTCCTCAAAGCACTCAATCTTGGGCATCCATGCTCCTAAGACAAGTTTCTTCAGATTCTCACATTTCTGCCCACTTATGATCTCCTTGTAGAGGCCCCTCTTGTCCCGACTCCTGTTTACCCCAACTCTGTCTCACTTGTTCACTGAAGAGAAGGGAAGCAGTTAGGTTGTGTGCTCCTCACCCATTCTCTCTGAAATGTGTGAACAAGGTCTGGGCTCCTGGGTCCCTCATGCGCTGCAGTAGCCCCAGCTTCTAGCACTGGACTTGGCAGACAGTCCACAGGAAATGTTTGTTTGGTAGATGAATAAATGCAATTAGTGCTCATAATTAGGACTGGTTAGAGTATTTAGTGTTTTTCAAAATTCAAATATCAGACTTGTGTCAATAAAGCAGCAAATTTCCAGACATGAGCTATGACACCAAAGCAGTTTAGGAGTTCCCCAAAGTGCACTGTGGACTTCAACACTCTAGTGAACATTAAGGGAGCAGCTGGTTGTTAATGGCTGGCACAGGCACATGTATACAGCTGAAAAACTCAGTGACGACGTGTAAGGTACACAGTCTCCCCTTCTCCCTCCCATGTCCTCGTCCTTATTAGGGTCCTCATTCCTGACCAGTGTCTTAGCAGTCCTGCAGACAGAGACAGCTGCTCAGTGGGCGTGAGGTATCTCTCACAAGGTTCTATCTGGACAAAACACTGAGCCCATCCCCGACTTCCTGTTCTAGATCGTTTATTGTAACAACACAACTAAGTTAAAGAAAATATAAAAGTATCTGAAGCTTGATAAGGATCAGTATAACAGGCTTTGTTATCCTCTAAGATGTCAAACCGTCCATTTTAAGAGCTACTTTTTAGGGTTCTAGCGCCTCCAATCCTGATGTGATTTCCTTGAAGCTTTTAAGAAGAATTCTGATCATTATCTTTTGGTTTTTTGTTTGTGGATCAGACGGTAACTCATTAGTGCTCAGTAGGATGACAAAGCATTTATTTTGTGATGTGCTTGATATGTGGAGAGAGTGACATGATTAAAAAATCACAGTGGACTGCTACAAGATACAATTTTCTTGTTTTCGAAGGACATTTGTTGCCTTGGTCCAGGACCCTTGACTGACAGGTGTCTAGCTCACCCCGGCTCATGGGCTAAATGACAGACCAATTGTTGGACACGACGTTCTCACTTTTGCTATGAAGCTCCTCTAAGTTGCAGTTTATGTGCGATAAAAATCCCATGCTGGAGGCAGAACACACAGCAGCTATAGATTACGCCTGGAGTGTTCTGGAAGCCTGTGCAGAGAATGCTGCCGCAGACCCTCCCCAGCAGCCTGGGCAAAGCAGGAGTGTGTGCCGCAGGGGACAATGCGGCCTGGCCAGGAGGGACCAGGTGGGACCTAATAGCTTTTTCTCTACTCCTAATTTCTATGATAATTTCAAGTTGCCACGTGGCATATGTATTTCTTTAAATCCAAAGGAAGAATATCACTCAAGAAATGACCACTATTTTAATGAAAGGTATTTTTCACAAACTGTATCTCTTTACATGTTATTTCTCACTCTCCCTCTACACAGTAATGAAACATTCACAATCAGGAGGGGAGAAGCCTATGGACAAAGGTCAAATGGCACGTGTTTTTAATCATTATCTACTAATTAGAAACAAAGAATTCTACATTTTATTAGCAGGTTAGATGGTTTGGGTAGCAGTTTTATGAAGTCACTCATCCTAACTTCCTTTTCTTAGAGATACATGGATTTAAGAATTATATAAAGCAACTAGTGCTTGAGAGAGAACTGAGAAATGTGAAACTCCCTCTCCTCTCGGGTATAACTGCTCCTTCCCTCCATCCTTCTGAACCCTCTGCATTTCCAGGCGCTATGTGCGGTTTTTGATTATTAGTAATCTCCTTTGCTTCTGCTTCCTGGTGCTCTGAATGAGATTTTCAACAACCTGCGACATACCCCCTTTCCACAAAGTGAAGAGACTGAACCGGGGAAAAGTCCTGAGAAGCGACGAGCTGCAGCACCCTGGCAGTTGCAGCCTTTCAGACCCAGACTTGTGAACAAACTAGGAAAACAAACTCCAGATTTGGCGCAGCACAGTATCACTCTATTTCATAGAAATCAACAAACGGTACTGCAGCCTGGGCCTGAAGCCCACTTACCTCCGCTGAAAGCTCGCCAGGATTTCCCCCCAGGAGGGTTAGTAAGTTACATAGTTACAGCAAAAAGATACAAGCTCTGGTAGAGCGGGATGAGGCACTTCACCGCTCTGCTGGCATTGATGCACGTGGCACAGATAAGGCTTGGCAGCAGCTTCCCACTCACGATCGCCCCGTCGAACAGAGGCCCAAAGAACGGAACCTGAGGATTCAAAACAAAAAAAAAACTATGCTCAGACCAACAGGAATTAAGGCAGAGATGAGAGAATGTGCTCCCCGTGGAAGACTGGGGATGAATACACAGGCTGCCATCCAGAGAAACCTTTTCAGGATTGCTCCACCAGGCTCTTCCATGAGAACTTTTTGTAAGGCCTTTTAATTGGCAAATTATCAAGTGCCTCCCCACTATGCTGCCATTCACGGAAGTGGTGTTCTTCCTACATGTCTATGCCATGGTACAATACATGGCACACAGATGGTACACACATCATCTTGCCATCTACTTGTAAGAGAGGCTTGGCTTGCTTTTGGGTCCACTTCTACCAGGTGGGCAAACCAGTCTTCATGGACATCTTGGGCTTTTGTCATTTCTCCTCCTTTCCCTTCATTAGAATTTCTTTCTCTAACATAGAGATTGTAAACTCTGAGATTGGGGCTGGAGCTGGTTAGTAACTCTTCCATACATCTACAATTTCTCTTCATTTCTATTAATTTACATATATTTAGTACATGACAGACCTTCTATTCTGTTCCCTAAAGGGACATGTGAAGAACACACACATAATCCCTGCTATAGCCTACCTCAAATACATAGTATACAGTGTATAAAGCAGAAGTTAATACAGAGAAGAACGAAGAACTTTTGGGGTATACAGATCTCCAATTATATCAAAACGGGAGGGAGGGCTTTAAGCAGGACGTTTCATTAAAAGTCGACGGGATGGAAGAGTGAACGAGCTATGAGGACAACGGACGGAAGAGTGTTCCAGGAAGAGTAACAGCAGCAATGCACAGTGGGATAGAAATGGGATTCATGTGATTGAGCAAAGGCAGGAGAGCCACAGTGGCCACAGTCAAGTGAGAAGAAGACCAGGAGGGAGAGATGTCAGGTAAGAAAGAAGAGCCTCGTAGGGAGTTTTACTCGAAGGAAGATGGAGGCCTTCAGCAGGGAAGTGGAGAACACCATCTAACCTACATTTGTGTGTATGTGGTGCATTTGCATGTCTGTGGATGTGGACACATGCGCACATGTCTGTATATGCAGGTAGAGGAGACCAGAGCTCAGCATTGGCTGCCTTGCTAAGTCACACTCCACCTTGATCTGTGGAGACAGGGTTTCTCACTGAACTTGGAGCTCACTCTGTATAAAAAATCAGTGATACAGGACAGTTGCCTCAAAAACCTGGGAGACCAAGGTGGAGGACCATGAATTCATAGCTATTCTGGGGAACTATTACCAAGATATCATCCCTCCCCTTCTCCCCACCACTCTCCACACATATAGAGAACAAATCTAACAAAAACATGTACAATAAGTGTACTTAAAAGTACCTAATAGTGGTGACATAAATTTATGGAAACCTGAATAAATTCCAAGCAACATCTTCATGGGCTGGAAGTTTTTATACTGTTAAGATGTCAATTCTTCTGAAATCAAAATCTAGATTCTAACACAAACTCAACTAAAATTCTGGTTTTAAAAGTAGACATGTATTAGTTACCTCTAAATTCATACAGAAATGAAAAGATGGAAATTAGCTATGACAATAATGAGATGATTTATATTAAAGAATACATATGAAATTACAGCAATTAAGATATTAAAACGTTAATATAAGGATAGATAAACTGACAGGTGAAAATACACAGCCCAAAAATAGGAGCACACATTACAACCACTGCTCCACACTAAGGCAGGACATTTATGGGAAAAGGACGCTTGTTTCAATAAAGACTCTGGCACAAAGGGAGAACCATATGAAGGAACAACCCCTGATCTCCATTTCACCACACACAAAGATCTGAGCTGGGTTATAGACAGAATATTTACAATAATTCTACAGAAGAGCTGAGGAGGTGGCTCAGTGGGGAAGGGCAGTTGCTGTTCTGACTGATGGCCAGAGTTGACTTCCAAAGCACGCTGCAGAAGGATGAGCAGACGTCTACAACCTTTCCCTCGCCTCCACGAATGTGAGAAAACATGTGCCAGAATAATAAAACATCCCGATCAAGCTAGATATAGCCCAAGAAGATATGTGTGCGCTTCCATTAAAAAAGGAGGAAAGCTCAGAAGACGGCTTTAAAATAAGTGTTTCGTTAAATTCAAAATCAATTCATAAATATTCTTAGCTATGGAATAAAAGACAACTTCATCAAAAGTATTTGTTGGGCATTTACGTATCTTTGCTCTTGTGGCCTTTGCTGTTGTATCGTTTCCTGTCTTAAGACTGTGCTCTGAATAAAGCTTCCTGGATACTTTGTAGGACAAACAGACAAAACAAAACAAAAATAAAAGAGCTCACTAAGCGTCTAGTAAACTACGGTAATGGTGGTGACGCTGATTGTGAGATGTGGCATATCCCAGGCACCAATGACCCTAAGATGGTGGGTGGTGTTTTTGTTGTGTTTGGTTCACAGAGAGCTGAAGTCTAGATCTGATCTAAGGAGGTGGGCGGGGTCTTTCACTTCACTATTGTTCTCCTTCTCTGGATGTTAGTCTCTACTTCGGAACCTGGATTCAAACCTTCCATCCATCTATATTTTATGAACAATTCCCCAGTGCTTTACCCTCATATGTTGACCAAAGCCATGACTGTTAACAAACTGGCTTTCCTAAGCAGCTAGCTGCAAGTTAGAAAATACCTATGAAGCTCCTACTGTGTTTTTCATGACTAAATGAAACCCAGCTCTGACTAAGGAGAAGCACACAGCTAGAAAGTGCAGTCCTGATTTATACTCATCAGGCTGGGGTGCAGAGCAGGACAGATTCACATCCATGTTCTCTCATTCCGCCAGTGGAAACACAAAAGCATCTTTTTGCTAAGAAGTAGTGATCCCAAAGTCCATGGGACCTGTTACCAGTGTCAACAAAACCCGCCTATGGGCATATCTAGCTGCTAGGGCAAGGACAATATTTGGGTGAAACTCCATTTGATACATAAGAACTAATCTCCCAAGGACTCTGTTGAGACATTTTAATGCTCCAAACAAAGCATTTGCAGAGGCAGGCAAATGCTTCATAGACAACCTTGGGTTTTAGAATCAGGCTATTGCTGTGTATGAGCCTACGAAAATCCATTCCATGATGAAAAAAGCCTTCTTCTCTGGTTGGCCAGTTAGACAGGTACTGCACTCATAACAAATGCATGGCCATCATTTCGTGTCTGGCTGTTTGGCACTGACTTTATCATGCAAGAAGACAGTAATGCAATGCAAAGGTACAGTATTTGAGTTTCTGCTGACTCATGTTTGTCTTTCCAGTGGATACTGGATGGACACTTGGAAGCACACAAACATGAAAAGGCCTTCAGCAGTATGCATCTATATGGAGGATGCAGATGTAATTTTTAGGTGATCCTTGAAAGTTAGATGGCTAGAGACCAAAATGGCCAAGTCAGATAGAGAGTTTATGCTTTCATGGTAGAAGTTTATGCTTAGAGCACAGAACGGAAACAAAAGGGTCTGAGAAGTTCAGAGCCATCGCCATACTGAGCGCAATCCCAAGAAGAGGTAACTGTGATCAGGGTCGGTACAACTGTGAACTGGGAGATAACCTTACATTCAGAGCTTCTGCATGTGTGGGGTAAGGGTCACACAGGGCGTTGTCAGTGGTTTGAGCAAATCAATACCGCTTTCCTGTAAATGCTCTGTCAAGGATAACCCTCTACTTCCCCCAAAAGAGGTTTCACGGGTGCTCTAAAGCAGAATCGCTTCATCTAGTCTTAAACAGAACTTTCCGGGGGTTGATCAGAACTACGGATAACATGCTTTTCCATATTTCTCACCAGCCTTCTGAGCAAAACTAAAACAAAAAGTGATAATGAACAATGATGAAGGAATCATATACAATTTGGGGGATAAAGAAGCATCAATAAGAAAGGCCAGAAAGGATGAGGTAACTTCTAGGTAAAGCAGAAACCATACAGACTGGAGCTTGCTCCTACTCCAGGGATGCCCAAGGGTAGGACACTGTCTGGGGCTTCTTGGGAAAGTTGGAACTCATAAATACCTCCCTATCTCTGAGAGCTACAATGTCTGGTCACAGCTTCCTCTTTGGGAAATTCCACAATCCCACCAGAATTATGAATGAAGAGGGAATATTTACACTTCTGCTTTTAAGCCTGAGATACTGAAGTAAGAGATGGGTAAATCAATTAAAATTTAGTATTAGGAGATGTTTTTCCTGCTGGAAAAAAAAATTTTTAAAAATCTGTGAAAAGTAAACCTGTTACATTTGAAGCACTTTTCACATGCCCTCTGGTTTGGGATATGGCAGGGAAAAGAGGGGTGCCTTCAGGAGTGTACGCCTCTCTTTAACGCAAATACTCGCAAGGACTGGGCTGCTCAGGAAATCAGCTCACTGAATTTGTGCTAGGTTCCTAAAAGATGAGACAAAGCAGATTTAACTATTTTGCAGAGCCTGAGGGTCTTAGACACAGTAAATAATTTCCAAGTAATGACTAAGCCCTGTTGGGAAACAACATGGCAACTCGATGCATGTCTTAGAAGTAAGCTAATTACTTAATTTGTTCCACATATATAATTAGTCTATGTTTTAATTAGTTACAAGATTTCATTAACCACAGACAAGGGGTTCTAATAGCTTAGGAACATCTGAATTGATAAGGAGTTAAATGGCTGTGACTGAATTCTGAGCTTAGAGCTGTGAGGTAGAGCAGGTCATTTCCCCAACTTTTCTATATCCCCATTTTAAGAGAACTCAATGAATCCTGGAGTGAGGTGGTGCTTTTCTCAAGGTCCTCAAAATCAGAATATTGGTCTAGATTCCACTGTGACCCAGGAGGCTCTGCACGGCAGCCTGCCTGCTCTCTTCTTGCTTCTCGCACAGTGGCCACATAGGATGTCTTCTTCCCTCACTTCTCAAAGTTAGGTCCCTCTCAGGACTTTGCCTTCTCTGCTTCCTACTTGCTGAGGCTGGAACACCTGCTCCGCTGGGTCTCAGTTCAGTTATAACACAGGGAGCCTCTCCATCCACAGGCATCATGCTGCAATCTTCCCTTTGTCTCTGATCACTGTCAGTGCTCTGAAGTTGACTGACATTGTTAGCTCACCTTTCTAAATTTCATATTTGGCTCAGCAAATGCACCTCTTAGGCAGTGGGCTGTGTTTCCTTCCACAGTGGAGCCCAGCACACTCCCAACACTGGACAAACCAGTCAGCAGGTGTGCACCCACGTGCAGGACCTTAGGAAGCTGCATGAAGAGCCTGGGGTATGTCCTGTGTCCTGGGTCGGAGGCCCTTCTTGTTGTGGCAGCTCAGGAACAGAGAATGGGAGCTGCCTTGCTTCCTGGCACAAAGCTGGGCTGCAGTCTGCTCTCTGGTGTACATTCAGCAAAGGAGAGAAGACAAACCCACATGAGGAAGACAGACATATCAAGTAAGAGGCAGGAAAATGGTGCCAACATGTAAGGAAATTCAGTTGAAAAGGTGAACTCAGAAATTCCTGTGAGGTAGGAGCTACATTCCTCATGGCATACAGTGCTGCTCCAGGTTTCCTCTGTCTGTTATCAAGGTCCTCTGGTAAAATAAATGGTCTTTATTCTTTGGCACCTGTTTGTGGGAGACTCAATCTTTCAAAAACTGAACAAAAGTGATAATATAAATCCATAGTGTCTAGGAAATTCCTCTGTTAGCAGTGCCAGTGTATTAGCAAGTTTGATTTTAAGGCAACATCTGCAAGCAGCTGCCTCTTGACATAGTTCTTATCGCCACCCATTCACTAAAATCGATGTTAACGACACGTGACTCGAGCAGAACACACTGCAGCAATCCATTTAATAAGTTAGTTTAATCAAATCTGGTTCTTTGGTATTTTCAATGATCTTTTCTATGTAAATAACTCTTAGTATTTTCCAAAGTTAATTTACTTCCCTGAGAATTCTCCAGATTATTTAAGGTACATGATTGAATCTCCAAAGGGTTGTTTGGCTGGGATAAATATTTAAAAAATTATAATGTGAAACCAAGATAAATTTACAGAACCACACAGCAAAGGTAATCACGTTTCCTGTATAATAGGGAAACTCCAGCAAGCTTAAAAGATTTCCTTGCAAAAACACAGATGCCCAAACTGGCCTCCTCGTAGTCGTATGTGCTTAAATGCGTTTGTGACTTCTGGCACACTAACCTTTTGACTAGCATTTTCTAGGGGCTTGCTCCAGACAGGTCTTGAGCTAGGTATCACCCGGAAGGGTACATTCCTACACATCTGCATACATTCATGCATCTCCATCCCACACACCCCAAAGCTACAAGAGAGCCAGATACTACTTTAACAGCACCCTATGGATGGTCAAGATAACTTAGGAAAAGGCAAGGAAAACGGCTTCGCATACCCCTTAAGTCACTCACTGTCTCATGGGCAAGTCTTTCATGAATGGCTGATCAAAGTTGGAAAAACCAATTTTAAGTCTGATAATTATGCTTTTCTTTTCTATGATCAAAATTTTATTTTATCAGTATTTCTGGAGATGGGAATAAGCTTATTTGCAAATCAACTTAACAGTAAAATAATGCTGCAAAGCAGACTGATTTTTAAAGAAAAAGGCAGAGGTTCAGTACAGTGTTTGTGAGTGTGCAGACGCTCTCAGCCATGAGGGTTTTGTGCCCTCACATGAGCACATGCTTCTTCTGTGTAGCATTTTACAAATGTGGGGCCTTATTAAGAAGGGGAGGCCTCTGCCAGTCACATAATTTGTATATTTAAGGGGGGGCACAAGGAATGAAAAAGCGAAATATGTTAAATTTCAAAGGACTTGGAAGTAACGCTGCCTGTGAGCTTGTATTACAAATAGCCCCGCATTATCACATAGGCTATTAATGAGGCCAAGTGAATGAAAGTACAATTTGAATATGCATGACTCTTTCCGATGAGCGGGACTTTTGTGTACTGATGAGTTTTTCCCCCTCCTAAAAAGGATTAAAATTGTTCTTAGAGAAGTATGGTTTCCCAGAAATGAGTAAAATAAACGCACTTGGCCAGAGTCACACTATGTTCCTATGAAATGTACAGGTGCTGAAGGACTGTTGCTGACTCCCCTGTAGTCTCTGAAGTCTATATGCATAGTCTGTCTTCTAAAGAAATGTTCTTCAACGCAAGCAGCTGTATTCGTACAAGCTCTAAGGAAATAGATGATTTTGGTGGAAAGTCCTAAAAGTAGACAAGGTTAAGTAAACCGTTGGGTATAAAACCTTCCGTTCCACGGTAAGGAACACTAGTTAAAAGACCGGGGAATGGGTAAATTATTGCGCCAAATGGCTGAGAATTAATCTCTGCTGACTAGCTGTAATCTAACGAGGCGTCTGTGTCCCAGGGAGCCCGCGGCATGTCCCTGGCGGTATGCGCAGTGTGTCGAGTCTGCGTGGCACCCTTTGTCCTCGCTCACAGGCGGCCTTTCCCCTCATTGTTCATAATATCCTCACGCATCTGGGACGCGTGGAATGCATTCATACTAACAGACTTACCATTGTTTTCTCTCAGAAGCTTTGTTGAGCAAAGACTGCATCACGGTTACTGATAATTATATTGCTTAATTAATCAAGACAAAAAAAATTTGCAAATCATTGCCTGGTTGCCAAGCAAGGAGATAAAAAATGACAACAATACAAGCTGAAGCAATATAACAAAAGTAACAGCTATCTGATCAGAAATTCTTATATAATGAAGCTATTAATGCTAAATCGGTTAATGTTAGCATTGCTCCAGGTGTCTCTACTTAGATGCAAACAAAAAGGCTAACATTATGGATATAAAAGGCCAAATGTTGCCATGGATTCTGTAACCTGATAGAGAGGACAGCCTTTTCATTTGATTAGGGAATGCAATTTAAATACCAGGGACTGAAGCCAAACAAACAGACTTTCCCTCCGAAGCCTCTGCATTCACCCTGGGGTCAGTGGTTGGTGAACAAAAGGTCAGCTACACTTGCCCTGGAAATGTCTGGATTAATTTTATTACATTGTAATGGTTTGTACTTTAAATGTGGGGATAACACTAAGTTTTCAGTTTCCCATCCTCTTCTTTTCTTTAGGCTTTTTCCAGTTAAAATATTAAGAAATCAACTTTCTGAATTTGTCGTGTCAGAATTGATGACCAAGTTTATCAAATTTTAATGTATTTTGTAAGAAAACTTATAAAGTATATTAATAACTTTTTATGCATCCTATGCTATGTTGAGAAATGTCGCTTTTGACATAGCAGAGTGAAATGAAATGCTTTTCGAGTTCTTTATTCACTTTAAAAATAAAGGGGACATTTTAAGGACATGCTGACATTTTAGAGGACCAGCCTGAAGATGACCTAATAAAACTAGTTCCACACTGCACATAAAGGAAAAACATTTTTATAAAATTTTTTGAAATCTAAAATGTACTCAATCTATTACTTAAGACTGAAATTATCACGTCAATTCTTATACATAACTCTTTGTCTTCAGAGATGAATGAAAATGTTAGCACTGGCCATTACAGCACAGGACTGAAAAACCTGCCCCTTGCAGGGGTCTGAATGGGGGGCACAATAGCTAATATGAACTCTGCCTTCTTCCTATGCACTGAGAAGTCCTCTCTTATTCTGAGTCTTTCCTAGACGGACAGAGTCTACCCATGAATGTATACAGTGAACTTAGAACTCTTGATGAGTTCACTGTTGGAGTAACTTTATAAAAACACCAGCTAGCAACCATAATTGCAGCAATGGCTAACACAACAGCAGCTTCTGCCCGGGCGCCAGGCAGTGTCCGAGCACTTCTTCAATGTGACACTTTAGGTTACAAATCCGAATTAGAACAACAAATCTCACACTCTACTTTTTAAAGTTTAAAAACAGTTTTTAGAATAATGCTGAGATCCTCCAGGAGAATGATTTTGAGATGTAAATAAGCATTACATTTACTATCAGGCTGAAAACAAGTCTTTTTCTTAAAGAAGAGCCCATATTCTTAATATATTTAATTCCAAACCTAGAAGAGTCTTCTTAATGAATTAAAAACAGACTAAGTCACTAGGAAGCAGCAGTATTAAAATACCAGTAAAGGCATGACAAGGACAGAGGCTGCAGCCGATTAGTACACAGGACACAGACCATTGGATTGTTCCAGCCAGTCCCATGATCAATACCAATTGACATGGCTGAATTGATTCTCTAGCAAGTGCTTTGATTGTTAATACTCACCACGTGGGCTTTGCTCCAGGGCACCAGTATCTTTGTGGATTGTCCAGAATCCTTCAAGATTGACCACAATCAGCTCCCGTTAGGGCTCAGTGACCAATGCTCATCCATCAGACAGGGCTGGATTCTAGACCCATGGTTTTCCCCACATAACTAAGTAATAATGGAGAACTGTAAGAATGTACCAATTCTTACTATTATTAATAATGTGCCCCAGTTAAAAATTAAAATGTTTTTCAAATTATAACATTTTAAAACGTTAAAATTATTTAAAAGCCCATCGTTTTTCTAACATAATTTTTAAATAATACAATGTGGAATTTTGTGCTCATGATTAGAGTTCTTTTGAATATCACAGTTTATATTAAATTCCTATCTAGCACACAGAGTTCAGATATTTGTAACATTCATCAGGGTTTTGAGGACCGTGGATCAATAGCAAATGAAGGGTCAGGACAACAATGGAGGAGCGTACCTCAGGCTTCTTCGCTATTGTGATAAAGAACATGTGATTCTTCATTGGGTAAATGATGATGGAAACGTCTCCAAAGGCTGTCGGGATAATGCCCCTGCGGTAGTCCCTGGAGTGTTCAGACCAGACGATGTGGACCTCGTCATTCCCCAGGTGACGGAGCTGCAATAGCAAATTGGCTCTTTATTAACTGAGGTGCTAACAGCAGTTTATGAGGGGGCTGTGGCTTACAAATTGAATTAGAAAACTCAGAGGCCAAAAATATTAGTCGCAAATCAGGCTACTACACTGATGCCTTACTCAGGATTCAAAACTGTGCTACTTTGTAAAGCTTGGCCCATCTGCTAGGATGCAGGTTTGTTCAAAGGTCACGCAAGAAGCACCAAGGGCACATCCCAGTGAGATGGAGGAAGACATCTTTAAGGTCTCTTTTACATAGAACTCTGTCTCTGTACCACTCCTATTCTATCCTATAGTGCTGAGAATGTTTCTCAACAACCAAGTGACACCTTTTCTAGTCTTTATTGATCTAAAACTGTAAGCTTCTTAATCCAGTGGTTATTAAGAAATAACAAAGTAAGATAACACAAGCTACTCCAACACAACTGTTGGTAATTTGTTGATAATTTGTAAGAAATTGGTACCGAGATAAATTTCTTTGAGATAAAGAATGTAAGAAATTATATTTTAAGGAAATAAATATATTTAATTTAAATTAAAACTTAATTTTGGTGGGAATACTAGCATCTGGCATTTAAAATGTCCAAAGCACCCAATGAAATGATGTCTGCCCTTCCCACAGACTTTGAATAACTCCATCATTACCTGTCGTACAAGTGTCTGCTCAGGAGTGCTCTGTCTGCCAAGTGCACAGAGGGCCAGAGACCATGAGGGACTCCCCTCATGATTATCATAGTGTGTGACCTATACAATCGATTTATAACAAATAAAATCATACACACACATGCACACATGTTCTCCCTCTCTCTCACTGCTATAAGTAAATTTACAGTTTTTGGGTTGGGCTGCATTCAGTTGGACATTCCTGATCTCAGCTCACATCAAAAGCTACTTTATTGATATATCTCAAGTAGTTTAGCTCACTTATTTTGACAGTTTATAAATAAAGACACTATGAGCCACCCCCCCAACACCCCCAGAAATCCCCCACAGACTTTTGGTCCTTCAAGAAGACTTGGATCTCCAGAGACCCTAACAAACTCTTCTAGGGCAAACCTTTGCCAGATGCAAGAACATCACTGATAAACTGCTCATGTGGCGAGTCTACCAAAGCTGCAAAGAAATCATCTGAGAAAGTCTAAGGCGTAATTAAAAGGAACAGACCCACAGCAATGAGAATAGTGGCCTGAAGTAAAGTTCTGAAGCTGTGTGTGTGGCAGAGGCGAGGGCTCAGAAGTCTTGAGGGAATGAGGTACTGCCTCAGAGCAGGGAAGGCCATCCCATATCAGGAACACGGGACCAAACTTAAAAGAATCTTAATAAAACTGCAATGTTATATCAGAGCTTATGCTCTAGTTCATCTTAAAAAACAGCAAAAGAATATCAGGACTAGTGTACTGAAGATGGGCCCTCGAGTCTTCTGCATGCACCATGCTCTACACCGCTACGCTGAGTTACACTCCAGCCCTAGTCTTATCTGAGACACCGGCCCTGCCTGCCTGCCTTTCTCCTGTCTAACTCAATGGCAAGGCCTTGCAGCAGTGTTTTGTCCTCAGTCCTTTTGCAGAGACAGGATGTGAGTTAGGATTGCCAACAAGACAAGATGGACAGGTGTCCATGGTAAATGTGGATTAGATCTAATTGAAACTGGGAAGGATTTAGAGCAATAGGAGCTAACTATAAAATGTAGGACTACCCTGAAGTTCACCCTTCTCATCATGATGTTGGCAGACACGGTTCGGCCTTGCAGCTACCATACAATGCCACACCTAATACCAACGGTCTCGTCCTTCATCCACAAGGGCAGGGCACAGCACTTACTCTGAGGTGACACTGATTACTGACATTTTGCAGTTACTCTGTCCCTTTCTGAATTGTGTTATTCAATTATATAACCCAAGTAAACCTCTCCTAATTTTATTTGCATCAGTATTCTGAGAAAACTCCAGCATCAGAAGAGCAACCCATGCTAACTGACCCTTCCTCCCACTGTGGCAATTCTGCAGTTATGGAAGAACTATTTTTGTAATATTCACTCCCAGCTGTTTTCAGTGTCAGGCACCTTAGATTTCTGGACATGTTACAGTTTAACCAACTAAACTACAAAACTAAAAGCTGAGGCCATGGACCGATTGACTGGTACAGCTGGGACAAAGTACAAAAATCACACGCTCTTGTGCCTATGATGTGAACCCAAGGACACAAAACAGATGAAACTGAAGTGGACAAACTACCCACGGCAGAGCATAACATAGTTACCCAATTCAGAGCACAAAGGAATATTCTGGAAACCTAAATGGTACTCAATTCAAAGGGGATTTCACAAAAGAGCTGTCACTTTGTGAATTTTGCAGAACTTTGACTATACGCCTGTAAGTTAGAAACCTACTCACAAGTTTGCTCAGGGACAGTCAACTTGACTTCAGGAGGGGCGATGCCTCCCTAGAAGGGAGCTGCACTCACATCGGCTCCTGTTTCCACTGTGCGATAGGGTCCAGAAGGCCTCAAGGCTTACCATGCCCAGAACAAACCAGCTCGTGAGCCTCAAGAAATCCATGTCTGTCCAGAGATCCTCAGGCCCGACTGACACAGAGTTCTAAACCCCTTTAGTTCTAAACAGCTCTGCCTGAGCTGTTCTGCCTGCTGCTGCCAGGCGGCACGCCTGCACGCCACTGGTGACACTGGTCATGGTCCACACCTAATAGGCTGACCTCCTTTCCCGACTAATTGCGTTACATCGCCAGCTGGCTCCAGAAGGAGTCGTCTGTTTGACTGAAGAATCTGGGCTCCTCGGCAGGCCCGGCTGCTACTTTTACTAAGTAACAGTCAGGCCTGACATCCTCATTGTTCAGCTGACAGTGTGCCCATCCTAAAATCTAAGTTTTATTTGTAAATTAACCAAGAAACTTCCTGCCAGAACAGAGCTGCTTAGAGACTGATAATGTGGGCCTTTCATCCCTCACTCACACTGCACCACTGCCAATTTGTTTTTCATGTGGCTGGCCAGCCTGGGGCTATAAAAGCCTTGTAAGACATAAGTGCAATTATAGTCCTGGAGTCAAATGAATTGGACAAATCCAATAGCACAGCTCTGTCCCCACTCTGCAAACCCTACAGCAGTTAGATTAGCTGTGAAAAATCTAATCTAGCTAGAGCTAACAAATTTCTGCAGGGAAGGATCAAGAGTTCAGTATGGGGTTGCAACCGCATTGCAGAATTGAAAAAGTGCCCCCATGGCAGGGGCAGAACGGAGCATGAATCACTTTAGGATTTTGCAGCTCATTTTTAAGCTGTTAGGAACAATTTAGCTAGAGTAAGTCAAGGAACAAGGGGCTGCTGTTTTGTGACTGATTTTTTTCTGCCTGACTGTGAGACAACCTGGTAAAGAGGGTTTACCATTAATGATGCTAAATCTTAGAGCTGCAAAAGGTTTCAGATGGCTTATGAATATTACAGTGGGGAGTCTCCCATGCAGACTAAGCCTTGGGACATTATTTACAGCAGCATTGTGTCAAGAAGCTAGTATAGAAACAAAATAAAAGGCCTTTCTACTTAAATACTTCAAAAAAGTTTACATATAATCTGTCTTTGACATATAATTATCAATCATGAAAAATTATAAAATATGGGGACAATACACAGAGTGTGAGGACATTTACAACGTACCCAAAGTTTTATAAAACGTGTGAATCCAGCCTGGGGTCTTGGTAAAGCGACTCCAGATTCTAGAACGCCAGTGAGCTACCAGATGACAGGGTTCTCCTTTCTCTAAGCCCTGCAGCCGCTGAACCCACGCTGGACAGGCAGGCGGTTCCTTCACACCTGTGGGAACCAGCACATGGCTAACTACATGCCCACTAGCTGTGAGGTTCCCAGCCCAGGGAGGCCAAGGCAGTATGCAGGGCTATGCTGGTGAAAGGCTGCTGGATTTCTGAATGCAAATTGTGCTTTATGCATCTGAGACACTTGATCACTATGGAAATTGTCTGTGACCCGAGTTCTGATAATTCTCACATGCACTGTTGTTCATCATGTATGCAGCCCAGACATCTGTGGCTACAGTTGTGAAAAGGCAAAACCAGAGACAAAAGAAATGAAGCAGATACAGTAGGGCCCATGAGCTAATATCAATCATCCGGCTAATGGGGCAGAGGAAAAAGAATCAATTACACCAGTGGACAATGACAAGGGCTGATGGCCAGAGAGTTCCTACCAGGTATCGGGCTAAGCAATATTCCTGGCATTGTCTCACTTCATCCGACAGTGCTGTGCTATGGGCTCCATTTTTAGTCTTATTTAATACATGAACACTAGAGGTACAAGCTGGTAAAACAAGACACACACCTGAGCCTTGGTTGGCCCTAGCTCTAACCATGCGGCCACATTACCAATGTGCAGCCCTAGTACTTGAGACACTGCCCTCATTGCTTACATCTGTGCTGTGAGAGGAGCGTGGGGGTCAAATCAGAATGTAGGCTCTGTCACCCACTAGCCCACAGGGAAAGCACACCTCACAGTTGCTTTAGGATGCTCTGTTCATCTAGAAACCCATTAATGTGTTCCTCATCCAAGAACAGGGTCTTTTCAGGTAAGTTCTACAGGCTGGGGAGTTCAAGGCCCTGCTTCTCTGGTGAAGTTCCTTTGGAAGCACCAGGGAGAGCATTTGAGGTGGGACATCTGAACAACAACATACTTGCAGCAGGGTCACTCTGACAAACACTAGCAGCTCATCCCAGCAAACATGGGATGCTTTCCTAGAGCCTCACCAGCACTGTTTTGTTGAAATGATCATTATGTGTTGTGGCCTTTGCCAATATGTGAGGTAAAAATATTGTTTCTCAGATAATTAACATGAAAGAAGATCAAAAGTAGCCACATTGAAGACCCTTTTTCTTCCTAGTCTCTAACCTCAGGCCGTAAGACTGAGCTAGTCACCACACTGTAGTCTCAGTGTATTGCCAAGGCTTGGCCACCATTTAGACCCAGAGAGCCCCACTTTCACATAAGCACAGTGAGGTATCCCTGAGAAGCCCCCTTACCTTTTTGGTGAGTGAATCGTCTGAATCTGATGGCATCCGAGTGGAAACGTGGAAAATTACTTCCACGGTCGAGGTAGCATAGTAAGGGGCCGTCTGCCCCGTGCTGCCGTTGCGCTGAAGACCACCCATAAACCCACAGTGGGTTGAGAGATCCACCTAGCGAAGGTCACAGAGCAAAAGGTGAGGGTCAAAAGTGAGCTAATCTTATTCATTAGACAGGGGTGTGAGTTGAGAAAACGAATAATCTTCATTTAAATATATTTCTTTCTGATTACAAACAAATATAAGGTAGACAAAATTAATTTTTAAAGAAAGAAATGAACATCAAAACGGAAACTGGTCTGCAACTATGCTATATGAAAGACCACTATCAAAATATAAGGGGCAGCCTCAGCAGTGCACTGCTTGCCTGGTACATGCAAGGACCCGGCTCCACTCCCAGGACATGCTACAGCACGTACAGACACAACCCAAAACATGAAACAAGAATTCCGCAGCCCTCTGTGCCTTGAGTTTTGGTGAACATTTAACTTCTCCCCCTCATATATATGGGCATGTGCATATCTGCATATGTCCGTCCCCTTATCTGTGCTCATCTGTCTCAAGAGTTTCAGCAGTTTCTGGGAACCACAAACAGTACTTTTCTCTCTGTCTAGAGACCTACAGTAAAGTTTAGTTTATCACTGAAACAAGTTACTAACAACTAAAAAGAAGTACAACTCTAACAGTCTGCTTGGTAAAATTTGTATGAATGGGGTATCTCCTTCAGATATATTCTACTGTGTCTTACCCTCTTGACTCGTTGAAATTACTGCACGGTGTCTCTGGTATATCCTCACTGCTAACACCACACATACACAGACACACAGACACACACACACATACACACACACAGACACACACACACACATACACAGACACACAGACACACACACACACATACACAGACACACACACACACATACACAGACACACAGACACACACACACATACACAGACACACAGACACACACACACACACAGACACACACACACAGACACACACACACACACACACACACACACACACACACCATACACCTCTCCCATGTATTCCACTTTTCAGATTCTAGGAATATGCTTTGCTCTAGGTTTGTGTTCACAGGAGGCAGGTACGTGCCTCTGTGTGTCTGTCCGTAGTTGACCTTTCAGTAAGGAAACCCCTGTTCTCATCAGCCATTCTGGAGTTGTGCATTAGGGAACTGCAGTGACAGCCAACAGCATTCTAGTTCCGGTGTCTCACTTCATCCGTGTCCTCCTTCATCTTTACCCAGCGAGCCGTTGCTTATTTCCTCAGCCTCCCAGTGGCCACGCTTGTCTTCCTTTGCCATGAACTGCAGCCCTGAGCCTATGTGACTATACAGTTCTTATGCAAAGCTAATGAAAAGGTATTGAGGGGAAGCAAAGATCTACACGCAGAACAGTAAAATGAAGCAAACAGATGCTAAGGTCAGTGCAGTCTTCAAGAACTCTGTGAATGCTACATTTGAATGTGAAGATATAACTAAGAACATACATGTCTGCTTTAAATACGTATAGGCAGCAGCCACATAATAAATGAAGTTAATTACCTCCCATCCAAGGCCAGCAACAAAGTCTTCATATGCTTGGCTTCCTCTTTCATTGGCTAGAATGGAGCGCTTGTCTTCTTGTCCTTCAGCAATGTAGAACACTGCAATCTTATGGGTCTCACGGCTATAAATGTTTAAATTTAAAGGAGTTAGAACGCGCGTGTGTGTGTGTGTGTGTGTGTGTGTGTGTGTGTGCGTGTAACTGTTTTACTGGTATGGCCAGCATGGCTCCTAATGGCATTCGTGAAGGGTCAGCCACTATTCTAAGGTGGTTGATGACTGAGCTTATTTGAATTCTGCAAGCCCCACTCCATAAGACCATTGTCATTACTGTGTCATCTGCTTTGCAGAGGTGACTGACAGGAGAACACACTTCAGACACTGGAGACACTTAGACAGCAGCTGTCAGGGCACATTATGCAGCAGTTCTTTCCTTGCGTGGTGATGACCATTGCCATCTAAGGCCCTTCAGGTAGACATGCACCGTTTCTCGGGATCAGTGAGAGCTGAGACATGCTCAGACGATGAGAAATGGAAACAGGCATTTTCTTTGTGGAAGGATGTGTTCCAACTATTGTGGGGACACCTAATACTTTTGGATATGTAAGCTCTTTATTTACTTGCTCCACAATAGATTTGTGGGGGTTTCTTTTTAAATCATGGAAACATGATACGCACTTTGAAGAAAGAAGCCCTGTCTTTTTTTTTTTTTTTTTTTAAACATTTTTTTTTTTAGTATTTGGTACATAGTATGGGCTCAGTTAAGTCTTTGTTAAACTGATCAGACATGTGATGGCATATTTGAATGTGTAACGGCTAGAAAAGTATTAAAATAACCGGAATCCACCCTATTAAGCTATTTGGTGATAGTCTGGAGATAAAAGCTCAACATTGTTCAGATGAAGCTTAATCCAGAACCCTCCTTTGACAGCACCAGTTTATGAGCTTTTTTCTACTGTAGCCTCAATGGTAAAAGAATCAGATCCCCACTTCCGGGGCAGCCCCACCCTTCTCTCATCCACATTACATCAGGAAAACACTGCATAGGAAAAAGCATCAAGTGCTTCAGCAATACGGAAATGTTTCTATTGTCTAATTATTTAATATCTCAACACTGTAATATGATTAGACATCCAAACTGGTAGATCTGGACTCCATATTCTAAAAAATTCTCAAATATTTGCTTCTCCATGGTTATTTTTTACTTATTAAGCAAAGCTCATGGAAGCTAAACTAGAGTTATGAAATCACTGGCGGAGGTGCGCTCTCGCCTGTCACTAGCTAGCTACTCCTGCCCCACCATTCTCATGGCATAAAATACATGTGAAGAAAAATCAGAAAACACAGAAAAAGATTACCAACAACTCTCAGTTTGAACATGTTAACAGAAAACGCGGTTGTCCCACCATAGGAAACAGAGAGAGGTGCTGTGAAGAGGGTACGTTTTTTGGTAGTGACTGACCCTCCAGAGAGTGTACAATCTTGCAGTCAAGACCTTAAGAAATCTAGACATTCCATATCACTTACTGCTTTGAGAGACAGGCAGGGGACAACAAGAAGGGTCCCCTATAGCATGACTGGCTTATCACAAGAACTGTAATGATTTGGCCTCCTGGATGATGGTAATGGATGTACTAAAAGGTGGTTTCAACAAAAGAACAAAGCATTGTTACCTGATTTCTCTTTGCAACTATCGGTACATCTTAAAAGCATTTAGCATTCAATTTACAAAAAAACCCCAAGCTTCGGTTTATCTGAAATACATCAGTTTTTCATTCGTAAAGCCCAGGACTATTCCATCCTGGGTCCTTGAGTTCTTGTTCACTCAGTGCAGGAGCACAAAAAGCTGGGCTCAAATGAAGGAGGAAGGACTGGTGTGGGTGTGAGGAAAGGTGACCTTTAGTTGTAAACATTCATCAAATTTCACATCCTCCAAAATATTAGCACTGCAGAGAGCCTGCTAAGATGCAGACACTGTGCCTGGCCTTATTAGTGCCAGGCTTTTGAAATGGTAATTACGACATCAACAGCACTTCATATCTACAAGCTGCGCAAGCAGTGCAGGAAGGAACAGGTAATTCAGGCACGTATATACATAAAATCAACAATGTTGCCTTCCTCGGCAGAATGCATTTTTCTTTATTACTGGGAATAGACCAGAAGAGTTCTGTTTTTTTCTGCTGTCAGATTTTAAAAACCAAACAAAGGAAAACATGGCTTTACCCTTTCCTTCACCACACAGTGGCAGGAAGGCCTGCAGTGATATCACATCAGTATACAGACCTTAAGTGCAAGACTACTTTCTCTCAAGACATGTGAAAAAGGCACTGTGCCCCAACAACAGGGATATAAATTGATACCAGGAATAGTAAAAAAAAAAAAAAAAAAAAAAAAAAAAAAAAAAGTCCTGAAAGTTGAGGGCAAGATTTATGGCAAAGGCCAGATTTCTGTACAGGTGAAGAGCCCCAGGTGTAGTTCAGGTTTTTAAAAGTCAATCTTGAAAAATATCCTTTCCCATTAAATAAATTGATGTGCATTTAGAGGCCAAGACACCAGACATAAGTCCAGGAGTTGGAGTTTTAAGTGAAGGTTAATCAAAGGGCAGAAGATTGCCAATCAGCTACCCAAAGCCATATTTTACTGCAACAGCACCCCAGGGAGCTAATTCGATTGCACCTCATGTAACCAAAGTGCATTAACATTCTACAAATTGGCTACAATTACAAGATACCGGTGCATTCACTCAACACTGGAGAAGCAGAGAATAATTCAGCGTATTCTAGGGAAGCTGGGGTTGGGGTTCAAATAAGTTTAACATGGAAGGACCAGAGGGAATAAAACAAGTGCCCAAGTCCTTCAGAAAGAGGGCTCGGTCTCTGTGCTGGAGAGAAAGATGAGGCAGACTGAACAGAAGCAGGATCAGGGTCTAGAACAGTTCTTAAACATTTGTGACATTCAAATTATGCTTTACTTGAATCAAGAAATGAAAACATATAAAATACCAACAGAGTTGCAGGATCTGCCCTGGGGATGGTTACTTTCAATTACAACTACAAATGAATCATTTATTTTCTTTGATACTAAAATGCTCACCACTCCCCAGAACACTAAAGTGACAACTAGGAGGAAAGGCCCTCACACCACCTTCTGCAGATGGAATCAGGCTAACAGCCACTCTGGCACATCCCCAACATCTAGACAACACACACAAAGCAGTGCATGCTTCAACATGCCTGTGGCTCTAAGGAGTTATGTATGATGAGAAAGATATATGGGAAGATAAAAAAAAAATCTAAAGGATTTTGATTCCCACAAAATGGTCGATATGAATTAATGTATCTTAATTCTACATGGTTCTGAAAGAGTGAAAGGACATAAGTAAGCTGAGTCCTTAGTGAAAGACCAGAAGTACACAGATGCCCTAGCAGGCAGCAGATAGATAGGAAGAGGAGCTACGGAATAAAGATGGTGAATTTCCAAGACAGGGAGCTTCCTCCTCAGCCTCCTGACTTGAGAGAAAAGCCTGACCGCTGTCTCACTCCTGTCAGCAAGCCCACTACTGAGGGGCTGCTCAACAAACTCCAGGCTGGGTCAGGACTTGACTAATCACTCTGCCTCAAACTGACTAGCCCTAAAGTAGGGGAGGAAAACTCTTTGGAGGTTTGGAAGCCCCAGCTCTGGAGAAGGTACTCGATTTCTGACTTCCAAGTCCTCCCTATGCTTTGTAGACAGCTTTTTTCTCTGTGTCTGCTAAGCGTATGGTTCCTCACCCCCAACAAACACCTTTCTACACCTGCTGATTCTGTCAGCTTGAGGTTCCCGCTGCTGCGGCACAAACAACAAACCCATCCAATCAAGGCCCCTAGACAGCATCATTTGTGTTGTGACAAAAAGATATTTCTATTAAGTCCTCTTAAAGGTTGTGTGCATGTTTGTATGTGTGTATGTGTATGATATTTTAATTCCAGCTAGAGTTCACTATTTGACTAGTTGTTGTTGTCATAAATAGGTTCAAGAATTAAACTCATCAACAAAATACCATAGTTATAAACCTGATATGCAAATAATAGTGACATGAGCCAGGCATTGACTTAAGAATAAACAATAAAACTACACGAAAGCCACCGGAACACAAATGACAGTGAAAATGTGAGTGGCACTGATATACAGACACACGGACTGACGAGAACTCAAAATAAACCCATTCACGGCAGCCACTGGGTTTTTAGACAGTGACACCAAACATACCGAAGGGAGAAAAACAGGTACTGTATATAAGCATGAAATTAGATCCCTATTTCTCACCCTACTTAAAAAAAAAAAAAAAAGACCTACATTTTAAAGTTGGGCTTGGTGGCACATGACTTTAATCCCAGCACTTGGAAAGGCAGGTTGGATATCTGAGCTTGAAGCCAGCCTGGTCTACAGATCAAGCTCCAGGATAGCCAGGGCTACACAGAGAAACCTGTCTCAAACTAAGAACAAACAAAACTACCCATATTTTAGCCTGAAGCTGCCAGACTAAAACAGGGAAACTACTTCAAGACAAAAGAGTAGACAGCAAATCCCTAAGAGCAGAGGAAATAATTCCAAGAGACTAGCAAATGGTATTATTTAAAATTAAACCACTTCTGCAGAGCAAGAGAGAAAATCACCATCCTGAAGAGACAACTACAGAATGAGAAAAATAAAAAAAAAAAACTTTGGCAACTAATGTTAGACAGGGCCTGATATGCAGGACACGTAAAGAATTGCCAGGTTGAACACCAAACCCAAATCAGCAAATCAAGTAGTTTAAAGAACAGAATAGTTCTTAAAAGAAAAAATATATGTGGCTTACAAATAATTTTAAGTGTCCAGTATCTTTAGCCACCACAGATATACCAACTAAATTTGCCTTAAGATTCTATCTCATCTCGGTCAGAGTGGCTATCATCGAATGAATGCAGGGCGGGGCGTGGGGGTTAGGAGTGCTTTACTCACTGCCCATGGCAATGCATGGTGGGAAATCACTTCCAACACACATACATATAAATAACACTAAACAGACTCAAAAGCTTATGCATGCATGTGTATGTACACACACACCTTTAAGAGAACTTAGTAACAATGTCTTTTTATGTTTACACACAATGATGTGTATGTTGTTAATGAAAAAGAGGCCATGCAGTTAAAACAGAACAAGATATGGGATTTTTTTTTTTTTTTAACTTTTAGATTAAATAAAGCCTATGATCCCAGCTACTTGGGGATTGAGGCAGGAGAATTACATGTTTGAGGCCTACCTAAGCTACAGAGTATGTTGAAGGTCAGCCTGGGCAACTTAAAAGTCCCCGTCTCAAGAAGACAGAATGGAAGAAAAGAAAACACCAACAGTTCAGTCACGGTCAGTATCAACAGGCTCCGGGCTATGAAACACTCTGGGTTTCTCTGTGGGTACGGGCTCCCTGGAACTGTATTTGACACCATGTGCTTACAAAGTTAGACAGGAAAAGGCACTTCACATACCACTGACGCGAGTCTAGGTTCTTTAGTTCTCTCAATAATTTTGAGTTTTTCTTCAACAAATGAAAATTCTTTCTGCATGGGGAAAAAAAAAAGTATGCAAAAACAAATCATGTGACCGCAGACCAACTTTGCTATTTTCTAATCCAATACCAAACATAGCCATGTGGTGGTTTAAATAGGAATGACCCCTTAGGCTTATATATTTGGAAGCCTGGTCATTAGGGACTGGCACTATTAGGAGCTGTAGCCTTGCTGGGGTGGGTGTGGCCTTGTTGGATGAAGTGTGACACTGGCTTTGAGGATTTTCAATCTCATGTCAGGTACAGTGTCTCTTCCTTTTTGCTGCCTGAGAGTCCAGATATAGAATTCTAAGTTACCTACCTAGCACCATTTCTGCCTGTATGCTGCCCCGTTTCCTGCCATAATTACGACAGACTAAATTTCTGAGCCTGTAAGCAAGCCCCAATTACATGCTCTCCTTTACACGAGTTTCCATAGTGACGTCTCTTCACAGTATAGTAATGCTAAGAGAGCCATCATCTACCCACCCACAGTCTCCTTCGCTGAACCGTGGTAAAGCCTGTACAAGTTTGAATGAGATGTCCCCAATACTCTTGGGCATTTGAATACATGTTCCCTACTTGGTGGTCCTATTTGAGTAAATTTAGGAAGTATGACCTAGCTGGAGAAAGTTTGTCACTGAGGGCTCTGAAGCCTCAGAAGCCATGGGCACTTCCAGTGCACTCTCTGCTTCCTGTTACCGGTTGGAGATATGAGTTCTCAGCTGTGGCCCAGCTGTCATTTCTGTCACCTGCTGTTCCTGACATTATGGACCCTAAGCATCTGGAGCCATAAGCCCAAAACAAACTTGTTCTTTTGTAAGTTGCCTTTTTCATAGTGTTTTATCATAGCAAAGGAAAAGTAACTAATTCAGAAGTTTTCAAAATGAGCCCAATTTCCCTTGAGGATACAGAGACATAGCCTGCTGTCTAGTCACATGGAAATCTCTTTAGTCAACAAATGTCCCTTGTGTGCAAGTGCTTGTCTGCTTTTAATACCAGCTCTGTGACTCTCGTCCCCACCCTCTACTTAAAGCCTTTTAGAGGTCCACTATCAGGTCGAGGTCAATCCCACCTGTCCCCTGAGGTGACCTCCAACACACACTACCCATTGGATGCAACTGCTCTTCTTGGACCCCTGTGCCTTTGTCTGAGGCGCACCAAGTTCACATTCCTCATCAGTCCTGTGGCTAGACAGTGGTTTACTTACCTTTGCAGTCCATTTGCATCTTGTATAAAACTAAAAATCGTACAGTCAGGGAAGCAAGAAGAAAAAAACATGGTTCATGTGCTTTCAAAGGTCTGACAGGTGTTTGGAACTCAAGCTGCGTACCAGTATCACACATTTAGTTTTATTTTTATCTTTAATTCAGTAGGTAAAAATAAACTAAAAGTATGAAAATCCAGGAAAAAAAAACTCTATTTCTTTAACCTCAAATTGATTATAATAAAAAAGAATAACCCTCATGTTCAAATAATGACAGAACATTCAGAGCTCGGTTACCTTCTGTCCCAGGAATTCATTCCCAAGTCATCTAGCAACAGCCTGCAGAAATAAAAGGGTCCCCGGGGCTCCACTGGGGAGGGCTGCCCTTGGCTGGTGAGCTTTACGGCAGAGTCAGAGTGGCAGCTCTGCACGTACTCAGCTTCCTGTGTGCTCTGGCGCAGGAGGACCTCGATGATTTCCTTCTCTTGGTCACAGTTCATTGCACATGGGGTTGGGGAAGGCTCATTCAGACTTAGTTGTGATGGTAAAAGGCATTCAGGGCTTGTATGGCCAATGTTTTCAAGTAATTTGTCAAGCACATCATCTCCCTCCTCACTGTGAAACAAACTGTCCTGAGGTCCACACATGTGAGGATGGCGGCCAGAAATCTGAAATGAGGGATTCCTTCCAGTGGGTGGCAAGCGGCCTTCCAGAGGTCCATACAAAACCTTACCATCCCAAGAGTATTTCCCTGAGATGTCCCTCACAATGACTCTCACATCTGAGAGGGAACCTCCCGAAGTCCCTCCAGCTGGTCCTTCTGCTGGTGTCTGAAGGTAGGAGATGAGCGTGCTGTCATTAAATACGAAGAGCTGCAGGTTTGGGCTCCTGAACACCTCCGAGGACAGCTCAGTTCCCTCCACGTGGGCATTGTCGTGGTTCTCGCTGACCAGACTGTGCAGCACGGCAGGGCCGCCGCTCAGTGGGTAGTGGCCTAGGTGGTTCACTAGATGGGCCATCACCATGCGTGCAGTGAGGGGGATCAGTTCCAGGCTTCTTCTCTTCTTCTCTGTGAACAGCAGAAAGGAGCAGTGAGGAGACAGTGGGAGCACCGGAATTTCAGTCATTGGCTTGAGTGTCTGATTGTTTTTGTTTTGTTTGTGAGACAAACTGTCACTATGTAGCACTGGCCAGCCTGAAATGCAGTCACCTGTGTCTGCCTCTGGCTGGGTCAAAGGTGTGCGCCATCACACCCAGCTGAGCATTTTTAACTGTGAGGCTGATTTTTTAAAAATCTTTTTCACCCTAATTCTATTTCAATATAAAAGCATAGTTGAAACAGACTGCTACAAAACCAACTTCCATGAAGATGTTACTCTGAAAGGGGCTTTAAAAGTCTACAGATGTAAGAATAAGCCAAAGAGAAGCATTTCCAGGTCAGACAGGTAAAAGTTCAGGGGCTCACATGAAAGTAAAATCCTAGTTGGAGGGGAAGTTGAGATCGGAAAGTGGGCCAGGAACCCTACTTTGTTGGTTGCAGGTAAACCTGATAAGGATATTAATAAACCCTGGTGCTATTTTAAAAGATTGGAAACGATGTATTTAATAATCATTGTGACAGTTTATATTTTGTTATTGGGACACTTAAAATGTTTAAGAAAATTCATGATGAATTTTAATATACCACTTAGCAGAACTTAACTGAACTTGTATTTCAGGATTTAGTAATCAAGAGCAACTAATTTATAAAGTTTTAGTTTAAACGTATGCAGAGACTTTAACAACAATATGAGCTCCAGGCTTTATAAAATGAGGTAAAATGGACAGGCAGACACACTAAACTGAAACTAGAAATAGTACTTCAGGCTGAGAGTAGTTGAGGAAACTTGGCAAATTTTCTGAAAGTCAGATTAATAACTAGTGAAAATGAAATTTTAAGAGTTTTATAGAAAAGGGTCTACATATTTAAGATTTAGAATTTGATCTTAGAGCTTTGGGAAGTAAAAGCTTTTCAACTCACACTGTGAAAAGTCACATATCAAGTAGCACATAAATCACTGTAAATATATCACTTTATGCCAAATATTTCTGGTTTTAGACATCATTCAACTGGCTTACTTATATAAACATGTTGTTTTGTGCTGTATAAAAATCCTAGAAAGAAACAAATTTCTGAAACTTGGGAAATTCTGAGTAATAAGTAAGAACAAGATCATTGAATTTTCTCAGATTTCTTGTTAATTTTTTTCAATGTATATGAAATCTATATCCAATAATGAAAAATAAGATGTCACATAAAAGGTTCTTTAAAAAACAAAACAAAAAAACCGAGAGGTCAGTTACTTCTATTCTAAACTTAAACTTTCCTTCACAACCCAAAAGAAATATGTAAGATTTCTAAATGACTAAGAAAGATAATGCTCCAGCTGAGAAATGTTACTACCAAGAAGAAACCTACAGAAAAGCAGCCAGGAGTTCACAGTTCATAATGGGAAACACGCCGTCGTCATGACAGCAGGGTAGGCACAAAACTTACAATAAAGGTACAAACCGACAAAGGGCCTCGGCAGAAAATATCAAATGGCAAAAGTAACTTCCCTCTACTTTTGCCTAGGTTGTGCTTTTGGTTTGTGGTTTGTGAATGTTTGAATCCTATAGTGGGAAAATGACCTGGAGCCCTATGACTCAAGCTGTTAAGCACACCACAATACTTCTAACACAACCAAATGAGCCTGGTACTGAACACCTGTGAAACACTGACCTCCTCACATTTCCTGTGTTCTCCCTGAGAACCAGCGGGAATCTATATTCTACCAGCGACAGAACTACTACACAAGAAAACATCCCAAACACCTTCTCTCTAGACTCCTAGAGGAAGTACAAAGCTAGAATGTCTGACCATCCTTTGTCTCTCACCTCCTGGAGCTCCTCCCCTTCCTTCTGTTCTAAGTAGTTAGTTATTAACAATAAGCAATCTGAACACATGTGATCACAGATGGCTTGACTGTGTATCTTGCTTGTAACTATTTAAAAGTAGTAATTATGTCAGGAACAGGAAATGGCCTAATAAGTAAGTCATTAAAATAGGGGTGAACCTATTCTAGGGCACACTGTACGTCCTGATCTCACCTGATCATAGCCTGCTAAGTCTCTTTACCTCCACAAAAGGCACATGAGAGAGGTTGGGCTGCTATCAGCTTTCTCTATGAGGGGTTCCTCACCTCATAGGGGTTACTCTATGAGCTCCTTCAAACCTACTTACCCTGCTGAGTCCAGTTTAAGTCCTGAAGATGCCTACCAGCCCCACAATGTCCTGTCTCCCCCACTAGCTGGGAAGGTTGTTGAGGGAAAATGAGCCTTTTGGTGCATTCCATGGGTATGAAACAAACAGGTTTTCAGTAACACAAAACCATGTGCATAATTTAAGATGGGAAAAAAGAGAGGAAGAGAAATAACAGAAAAAAAGGAAGAAACATCAAAGGCAGTTTGTTATCAGAGACCCTATAAACTGGGATTTCAACTTCAACAATGGATTCAAAACAAACCCAAAACCCAAGCACAGACAAGGCTGCGATCTTACCTTTTCCTGCACATGGAGCGTATATCTGAAGTCATACATACCTTCTTCCACAGTCAGCAGGTTCCCCAGGTCAGCTGGTGAATGGTACTGGACCGGCTCTGAGTTCCTCACATTTGCCAGAGGTAGGAAGGGGTCATAATCCGTGGATGACAGGTCAGCCAAGGTCAGAGTATAGTGACTTTGTTGTGTGTATGTGCTCGAGCCACAGACACAGCAGTGCAGAACCTGAGGACAGACAGACACGGCACTCTGCACGCCGGCATTTTCCGAGCCCTGACAAACTGTCCAGCTCCCACAGTGCTTGGGAGAAAGGGCTCCTTCCTAGACACATGTCCAAAAATGGGCTTCTTTCCATCCTTAAATACTTTTTTTGCTACTAGCAAGTCAATACCTATTTCCTCAGGGCAAACAAAGACAGGTGAAAGGAGCCTGTTTCTGTTCTTGTGTGGCTGTGCACACCCCAGCCTTTCATCCTCCAGAGGCAGCAAGGTGGAAGGAGCCAGCCCAGGAGATGCAAGGAAGGCTGTGGGAAAGCCCTCATGGAAGAGGGCAGGCAAACCACAACCTGTGTTCAAATCAGCACAACACACGACCCATGAATTATAAGGAACAATTTAATACAACTTTGAAAGTATAATTAAGTAAAAGTAAATTGAGTGCAGATTTTAAAGTCTCTTACTTCTCACAACTCATTCTTAACTCATAGCCAAAGGATTCTTTTCCTTTGTGTTTGTTTACTTTTGTTTTGGTTCTGGTTTTGAGATAGGCTTTCATGGTACGGCCTCGGAGGCAGTGCCTTTGCCCCCATGCTCCCAGGCACTGGGATTACGTCCATGCAGGGACACACCTGCCTCTTGAGGTGTATTTAAGGCAAAGAGATTACTAGAAGCACCACGGGTTTCTTTCATACTCTGATAAACAGATCTTTGTGAAGCTGATGCTGCAGACCCTATGCTATAGGAGGTTGTGATATAAATAGCCCGTGTAGAAAGGAAGTAGACACAGATCACTGCCATGAAGACTGGGGGCATTCTGACCCAGCAGCAGTTGTTTAAGAGCAACGACCGATTCTCCACAACCGTATCTGTTCTGCTTACTCATTCATTTTTCATCTCCTTCCAAATGCATAACTTTCCACAGGTCATTTTTCAGAAGGCACAAATAAATGTAGGAAGCACACAACATCTTGGTATTTTAATCTGTAGGCCTAGCGGAGACTCACCCTGTAGATATAATCCAGCAAGGGGGCCCGGGACGGGTGCAGCTCCTCTAGGACGGCTGTGGATACAGGGTGAAGGAGGGCACTCACAGGCAGGGCCATGCACCAGTCCAAGAGACAAAGGAGCAAGGACACAATAAACTAGAAGAAGAAACGTATCCAGAACTTACATTATGGCCTTTGGGACCCACTGCACGGGAAAGTTAGCAAGCACAGGAAGGCTGTTAAAGCCAACATATGAGGGTGTTATAAATGACTCCATCATGTGTCATACTGTTCCCAGTCTGTCTTATACTTAAAAATAGCTCTGGGGAAAGCTTCCCAACCCGTCACTTTACCTTTTTATCTGTTTCCACTGAAGAGTACTCTGCACTTGGTAAAAGGAATGCAATTGTGGCCACAAGAATCTGCATAGAAGATAAAATGCAGCCAAGCGATTTGTTATAGTTTTTATAGATAGTTGTTATAGTTATATTTTATATAGCTTACATAGATACCGTCTGAAAGCCATATGTTAAGAATCCCTAGACGGTTTTGCAACTGAACACAGCTTGTTGCCTACTCACAGGAAGGTGACACTACACTGAAGGACAGTTGTAAGAGACTTGAAAACTATGACCATGTAATGATCTTCTTTAATGGGGGCTGAGACCTAAGGCAAAGACAGTTCCCTCTATAGTTACACAGTTTCTAGTGAAACTATTAGTCTCAGATTTCCAGTGAAATCAAAACAAAAGGGTTTTAGAGATAATTGTGAGAAGGTTCCCACTTGCTATGTGTAAGTCAGCACAGAGCTCCACCCCTGCTCTGGCCTCACAGCAGGCCAGTCATTCTCACAGGTGTCCCATCTGAATATTACAGGGTGATGCTAAGGCCAACTTTACATCCTGCAGCAGATCAAAGGCCTATTTCAGTCCGGATCACCTAAGGTCAGGAACCACTTGTCACTCTTGGTGTGACTCTGAGAGAACAAAAGTGATGTCAACCAATGGGGTGGGGGGGGGGGAGGAAATGGATCTGCATCCTTCATGGGGACAAATCAAACTTCCTCAGAGTCTCCAAGGGATGGGCAAACAGTAGGTCTTGCCCTAAAGAAATGCTTATAAAAAGAGCCAGGCATAGGAGTGCTGAGTCTGAGCCAGTCCCTACTCAGCTCCGCGCAGAGACCCGTGGCTGGAGCTGACTTCCAAGAAGCTGTGGTAGAGATGATACTTCCTGTGCTTCCTGCCACCACCCTCAGAGGTTAATACTGCACTGATCTCATTACTGCCAAGTAACCATGCCACAGCAGCAAGCATGGCCCAGGGCTTTAGTCTGGGAACAACTCCTGCTTTACACAACAGCCAGGCCCCCGCCCTGCAAGGAAGGCATTAAACCAGCTGCCTACTCCTTGTTGGCACCATCCAAATCACTCTCAATGAATAAAGCCCAGCCTACAAAAGGTCCCTTTGTTGTGGTTGTGTCTGCCCTTCAAACCCTACAAGCACCGGCCTCTGGCTAGAACACTGCAGGCTTCTTTGCACAGTGCAGTGTTGAGGCTGAGAGGAGCCAGCACAGCCTGAAAACGGGCTCACATGGCAGTTTAATAGTTGCTTCTCTAACAGTTAATTAGATATCAAATACATTAGTAAGCAGGAAATGCAGATGCTTTAGCAGTAGAGATAAAGGACTTACTTCTGCCATCTTTCTCGGTAGAGCAGTTTCAAACATCTGAAGCTTTTCCCAGTAGGAAACCAACAACTGAAGAACATCACAGGCTACCTGAGCCACGATCTTGTTAGGAAACTACAAAAGAAACCCAAACCCCCAAGTCAACAGAGCAAGCAGCTCAGCAGGAAGAACAGAGCAATTGCTCTTAACAGCCCTGTATACATAGCTCATAAGCCACTGAAGAAAACTATGTCGAATTAACAACGTTTGAACATGACCTCTCCATTCCATTTTGTTGCCTTTTGAACTCACCCACATTAATTTATATATTCCATTGGAGAAGGTGGTCAATATTTGCCTGGAAAGTAAAGCCCAAACCTTAAATTCTGTACTCAGCTCATATAGATCCCACTACTGACAGAGGAAATGGAGAGTATATGCTTGAGCTGCTTTGTGTGCCAAACCTTTTGCACAAATAGAACTCATCCTGTCATTGATAAGTCATCATGGACAGTTCTGGAAGGAAGGTGCTATCTTCTCACAAACAAAAAAGCAGAGATCAACCAAATGAGTTCCTACCTGAGGAAGTACAATGACACACATGTAACATACTAAGAAATGGGCAAAAGCAGACTTTCAGGCTATAACCCAGGGGCTAGGTACGTTCAGTGACTCTGGATGTGTTTCCTAAAGCTGTCTGTGGTGGCTTAAAAGAGAATGGCCCTCACAGGCTAATCTGTGCTTCAGTCAGTAAAACTGGAAAAGCAGAGCCATCTAAGATCTTTGCCATCAGACACAGAGATAAAGGATTTAGAGTTTCCTGCTGGGGTTCGGTTATTTCCCCCACTATGCCGATTCCTCCCTTTTGAAATAGTAAATGTATATTCTATGTAGTTGTCTGCTGGAAGTATTACAGTTGCCTTTATAAATTACAAGGGGTTACAGGTAAGAGATCTCCTCGGTCTCAGAAGAGAATTTGTACTTTGGACTTTAAAACTGTATTGAGACTGTGAACGATAATAGGGACTTTTGAAGTTGAACTGAATGCACTTTGCATTATGATATGGCCGCAGCCTATGGGGGCCAGGGAGTGGAGTGGAATGGAATGCGGTAGCTTGATTGAGAATAGCAGCCATAAGATTATATCTGTAAATACCTGGTTGCCAGTTGCTGTAACTATTTGAGAAGAAGTAGATGAGTCCTTCTTGGAGAAGGTATGTGAGGTTTCAAAAGCCCATGGCATTTCCAGGTACATCTCCCTCTACCTCATGGCTGCTGTCTCAAGATGTGAGTTCTCAGCTCCTGCTCCAGAGCCATGCCTGCCTGCCTGCTGTAATACTCCCTGCCTTGACTGTCATGGACTCTAAACCTCTGCAAATGTAAGATCCAGTAAACACTTTCAGCAAGGTCTCTCTTTACAGGGACAGAAAAGGAACTAAGACACAGGCTGACGTCCCTGGTCTCCCGGACTCTTGACTTCTCTGGTGAGGCAGATGACAAAGAGGCAGTGGTGTGCAGTCCTCGCCATCCTGTGCTTCCTGCCTTGGCCAGAACCTAGAGGCTACTGTGCTGGCCTCGCTCCCTATGGACAACACAGGCTTGCCAATGGCCCCCACGCTGCTGAATTCCAGTCACATGAGCATTCAGGGACTCTTCACAGCCTTCCTCCTCATCCAGACTCCAGATGACCTGAAAGCCACTGACATCCTCCCGCCCTGCTACAAAAGTTCACCACCTCCAGGAAGCAGACTGTATCTCCCTGTTTTCAGTCTCACCCCACCATGCTTCATTGCGGGAGACTAACGCATTTCACTTCTTTCTTATATTGTTTTCACTACTGAGAGGGCTAACAGTGGGTGACCATGTCACGTTCAAGGGGAAGATAAAGTACTGAGGAGTGGAAAAATGAATGGGAGACATGGGACAGTCAGAGAGAACGTGGTAGGATGGACAACTGAGCTGGGAGCCTGGAAGGATGGGGAGGGAGAGCTGTGTGTGTGGAGGCAGCTAGGGATCTTCAGACAGGGACGGCCGTGGGGAAGGACGGCAGGGATCACTCTCACCCAGCTCACACACAGCCATGAAGAAATGACAATGTGCCCACACGGAACTAGAGGCAGCGAGCTGAAGGCACAGGTGAGGCCTGAAGTGAGTACAGTCTGTGCTTGGGAGCAGCTGTTACTGCTAGGGAGCAGGCCGCTGTCTGTCTTGCATGCTGTGCCACATACTCTAGCTGCGGGCCGGACTGATCACAGCCATGCACAGCGGTGGAACATTCCAGCACTGTGATGGACTCTCACAGGGCAGAGGCACAACACATAGAACTCGGGTTGTTTCTGGTGCCTCATGTTCACCCTCATAATTACAGAAAAATTGCCGGCATTCTGAGAATTCATAAACATACAAAGAAAATTTGTTCAACTGAGGTCCTATTCCTCTATTATCAATCTCTCTAAAGTGAGTGATTTATCCATTTATCCGAGGTTTTGCCTACATGCATAGCTAAAACATCCCTGGAGACCAGTTACAGACAGCTGTAAACTGTGGGTACTAGGGACTGAGCCAGGGTCCTCTGAAGAGTAGCCAGTGCTCCACGGAATCACCTCTCCAACCCCAAGCTACTATCAATTTCTATCTCTGTTCTATACTATACAGGAAGTTCTATACGTTTCTAAGACATCACCAAATGATTAATAGAGTTCTCAGGTTAAGGATAAAGCTAGGTAACTAACTTAAATGTGTATGTTTAGATTTCAGAAAGGAAAAAAACTGAAAAACACCCTAGAATTGAGAAAATAGAATATTTAAAAATGAATTGAGATCCACGTAAGTCAATAACTTACATTCAGTAGTTTCTTGTCTGTGGTGTGGAAGTCAGAGTTCTGCATTCTGAAAGTATACGAAGCCCCGGGCATGAGGCCAAAGCATCCTGGTTGGAGCTTCAAGGGCCTTGGTCAGCCCGCCCTCCTCATCTGTTAAGTAAAGGTAGTAGTGCCACTCCACCTCCTAAGATAGGTTCCAGCATTATATATGACCCCAAGGGCCGGCCAGCGGAACTTAGCCGTGTGGCATCACTGTTGACAAATTCTTACATTCTTTATCACGGGATCAATATCAGGTACTCGACCAGCTTCTAAGACATAGCCCAGGGGTTCTACAGGAGGGATGTGGGTGAGGTGATGTGGATAGAGGACATACATAGTGGACAAGAGGTATTGAGTTTGGTCAGGCAGGGGTCACACTGCAGTGTCCTATTCTAAAGATGAAGAACACTGTGGGTTGATCATCGCATGGGCCAAAGAACACAATGCACCAAGGGCAAACAGGGCTGTCACTGGTCTAAGGACAACTGCCTAGAACCTGTACCCACTGTATCTATCACAGCCACAAGAGACAAGGGAGATAAAGGTCTGGACACCAGGATTAGACAAGTGGAATTTTAATTCAGATTCACCTGAAACCTCCCACACCCTAATAAGGCTCATATATCTCTTGCATATGAGTTCCCTTCTCTAGTAAAATGGCAAACTGCCTTTGACAAAGCCCTCAGCACAGCGCCTAGCAGACTCATTGGTTCTGCAAATTTGATAGTGACAGTGCTAATGATGTCCAGTGTTTCTGCCCAGGAACCAAGAAGACAGGATACAGGCTCTGCTTTAGGAAGCAGCCTAGCCACACAAGTAGAAGTTCAACTATATCTTGAATGCCACGAACATCTACTTTCAGTGGTGATTTGACTCTGTCACTCAGGCCTCTATTGCCTTGGCCTTGTGACTGGTTTCTCTCGGACAGGATCTCCTCTGTGTAATAGGGACTGTGGTGCTCATCCTGCAGAGCTATGTAAAAAGTACGTGGAGATCACCAATAAACAGCACATCTTTCAGTAGCAAAGTGAAGAAGGAATATGCCCCAAATGCTTTAAGTTCAGGCGAGGGTGAGCACTCAGACATCTAAGGGGAAGCTGCAGGTTCCTATCCTAATCATGCCAGAGAGGTTGTAGCTTGAGACCTTTTCTTATAGCCCAAGATGTCCACACATCAGAAGAGCCCTAACTAGCTTGGTCCATAAACCCTCAGACTATACATGGCCTAAGGACACTAGGGAGGCAGCCCCTAACATCCGTGCAAAATATTAACCATGACACTCAGAACAAGATATTTTAACCACCATCTCTCTATAATACAAAGAGCTGCAAAAACAGACTAATTAAAGTCAAAACTGGTCAGACTCCTATGAGAGTGATAGCTGGAGCAGGGCTGTGCCTGGATTTGTTGCCTTCCTCTGGATTCTGCTCCCCTAACTGGGCCAACATGTCTGGCACCAGTGAGAAAGGATGTGCCTAGTTTTGCAGTGACTGATGTGCCATGTGTATGTGTGTGTATGTAGTCTCGCAGTGTGATACCTGTTCTGCCCCTTCTCAGAGGAGACAGGGAGGGGGAGTGGGGAAAGAAGCGGTGAGAGGGGGTCACTGGGAGGGGAGGGGGTGCTGATATTGGGATGTGAATTGAATAAATAAATAAATTTTTTAAAAAGTCCTAGGAAAGAACTTAATGTCAAAACAAAAGAAAACACTATTCAGAAATATGGATACCTTCAAAGTCACACCTATCACATTGATGGCGTCCTTCACCTGCGGATGGCTGGCACGCTGTGCAAGTTCCTCACAGACCCAGACCCCGAGGGAGCAGATGGCAGTGCATCTTTCAAAAGAGAAGCAAAGGGAGGACAAGGCTCGTGAAATTCAATACACTTTAAATGACAAAATGCTTTAAATCTACTCATTCAAAGGAAAGGCAATTACAGATATACTAACAGAATATATTCCATGAGAGAATAAATAAAGAACTTCCGGTGGGCCAGTGTTCAGGATAAACAGAATTGCCAGTGATGGTCAGCACTTAAATATTTCATGAAGCAAGTGGCATATTTTCTGTTAAATACCACAATCCATGTCAACCATTTTTGTTGATCAAAAACTGTTATTACATTTCAATAGCAGATAATATAGGGAGGGAACAAAAAGCACAGGTCTTAGATTATTGAAAATCGGGTTTGTAATTGTTTTCCTTACAAAGTACATAGAACATACTTCAAATGCAAGACAAACACTACATTTGATTTTAAAGTAACTTTTACAATAAATACATTTTCACTGTTATGTCTTCTAATGTCCATGCTAATATAAACTATTCTTCAAAGAAAAGTGACTTTCTATAAATATAACAAGTTAGGGGAAAGGAATTATAAATATTATTTGATAGATATAAGAAAATAAACAAAACATATTCGACAAGACCTTGGGCTGAAAAACGAAGTAGATAAAGTTTTTGAGGTGAAATCTGAGGCGTGTGGGGCTTAACGGGGCAGAGCGCGTCAGAGGCTCGGTTACAGTTGTGTTACACTTGGACATCCAACTTGAGGCATCAAGCAGAGCTACGCCTGGTTATACAGTCGTTAAAAAGGCAAATAATTTGGAAATAATCAACAAGCATGCACAGACTGCCTAGGATTGTCGCTAGGTCACTTCACTGCCGAGTTAAGCAGAGAAGGGGTGTCCACGTGGGGGTCAGGGAAGGTGCAGTGGCAGGAAGAACGGAGATTATGTTGTAGGGCACATGTTGTTTAGAAGAGGGTAAAGACAGACTAACTTCAAAACTGCTAAAAACATATTAAAATTTTACAAACAGTCTTTATGAGAACTGAATGGAAATCCAAGACAATGAAATTGACTATGGAAAAAAAAATTAAAAGCCAATTTAAAAAAAAGCATAGCAAAAGAGGAAGGAAACAAAGGTAATAAACAGAAAAAATGCTTAGAAGCTCAAATTCAAAATAAAATATTAAATAAGATGACAAACATACCCAAAAGATCACTGGTAATAACAAACACAAATGAATTAAAGTTTCCATTAAGAGATGAAGATCACACAACTCTACACAATCATAAAATCCAGATATATACAGCTTTTGCAAAGGCATTTTAAAGAGGATACAGAAAAGCTATTTTTAAAAGATAAAAAGTATTATATAGTATGAAATCAGGACCAGATAAAGTGATCTCTAAAATAAAGCAAATCATCCGTACAAACATAAACACATTTGATTCACTATAGAGACAGGACAATTTCAAGTGCCTGTGCAACCAATAACACAGCTTTTGACAGAAATACCAGAACATAGACTGAGGTACAACTGTGGGAAGCTTTTAATGTAGCTTCAGTAAGTGATCAATTAATAATTATAAAATATTATTAATTGTGTATAATTATATACTTATATAATAATGATAGGAATGCAGATTATGTGAAACACTGTAAGGTTGCATCTAGAACGGTATGCCTAATAATTAAAGAACAGCACATACATTCCCTTCTTTACGTTTTTTTCATTTTTAGTTTGTCTTTATGGGTATTTTGCATGTATATCTGTAGTGTACAAGGAGGCCAGAAAAGAGCACTGGATCCCCTGGGGCTGCAGTTCCAAATGATTGGGAACCCCTGTGTGGGTGCTGGGATCCAAACCCAAGTCTTCTGGAAGAACACCAGGTGCTTTTTAAATGACTGAGACATCTCTCTAGCCCCTATGTATATTCTTTTCAAAAAAATATATATCTGCTAAAACTCACTACACATGGGGTCATAAAGCAAATATAAATATTAGCTTATAATAAAATAGTCATCACACATACATTTGGTCTACACTAGAATTACTTGACGTAAATGTAGCAATAAAAGATAGAAGTAGAGGGTGGAGATGGCTCAGCAGTTATGAGCACTGTCGCTTTTGCAAAGGACCAGGGTTCAGTTTTCAGCACCAACATGATGGCTCATATCCATATAAAACTCAGGCAAATTACTAATTTATATACAATTTTAAAAATTAAAAAAATTAAAGACAATAAAAAACATATATTTGGAGATTAATTTTAAAAAGGCATGATCCCATAAGAGAGTCATAATAAAAAATAGAAAAAAACAGAATTGAAAAATATTGCATATTAAAACTTAAAATTTTACAAAAGGTAGCCCTTACCAATAAGCCCTTACCAATACTTGTAAATGTTAAGGGAAAAAGTTAAAAATATACAAAGTATACATATTTTAAAGTAACAGAAGAATCTGTAGATCACAAGTAGAAGGGTTTTAGAGCCCAAAGCTGGAAAGAAAAACAAAATATAGAGAAGTAAGCAAAGACAAAACATACTGTTTGAAAGAACTAGTGACGGTGACAAATCTAAGAAGACTAGTCATACAGCCAGAGAATACACACATATTTAACAGCAAAGATGAAATGGACATGTTTTTGGACACTTTTGCTAGTGAGATCTGCTAGCACACAGGGTACTAATCATAAGGCTGCGAAAGCTATTCTGAGTGTGGAGAAGAAAGCCTGTTGTGTATTTTATGACCGTCTGGCCTGACCTCCAAACAGGACGAGAACATGACAGGGATGGGAAATTACAGGTGCTGGGTGAAATGTAACTTTCTGAACCAAGGTGGAAGCATGTCATAGCCAAGTCTGGTTCAGTGTTAACAAACTGGTAATGCACACAGCTTAAGAAAATGGCAGACTGGAAAGCAGGACTAATTCATCTACTGAAGATAGGTAAATTTCAAGAAATACAAAAATTAACAAACTGTAAAATCACAAGAGTGCACGAGACAGTAAGGAGTTACAGGCCTTGAGGCGCTCAGAGGCAGCAGTGGCCTGACAGGGCTGGGAGCTGAGTTTGAGAGAGGGATGCTCTCCTCTATCTGCATCCCCAGGGCTGGCCTTCACCTTGAGAGGAGAGGCAGGGCCTTCTTACCGTAGTTGGTCACAGACTGTAGCAATCTTAGACGCTTGGCAGAGGCACCCAAATGTTTCCACATTGCCAAATGTCTCCTGAGGCACAAATCATCTGCAGTTCAGAGTCTCTGCCCGAAACATAGCTTTCATGAACTGTTGCTTCATCCCTCCTCCTTACTGAAAGCATCTTTAACTTCTAACCTTGCCTTTTCTTATGTAAAAGCCAGTGTATTCTCTAATATTCTTCACTGTACCCTTTCCACTAGAATGATGACATTTTAAGCAGCTAAGCACAGCAACTTTCTGACACAATGCTTACTACATTTCAGTGCGTGTGAAAGAAATGTAAAAGAGTTGTTCAAACATTAACTGTTTATACACAAATGTGCATCTTAAAATTCTAACATAGTTTACCTCTTGTTCATCATTTACCTTGCACATTCATTTGGTTCCTCGGTAGCATTCTTCAGTAAAATATTTATGAGGTAATGCTAAAAACACAAAATTCAGGAAATGAAAATTTGATGTCATTGTTGGTTTCCCGCATGTGCTGACCGTGTCACAGGCACCCTGGAGCTAGCAAAAGGCCAGGGAGTTCGGGCAGCCCTTCCTTCAGGGAGACGTGGCTCACCTCAGCAAGTGCCTCCCTGGGTAACTGAGCCAGCCTGCAGCACAGCATTTCTAGGGATCCAGTGGAAATCAAGCAAAGCATCTGAGACTTCCAGATAGGAAAATCTCCATTTTATTTTCATTGGATTAGACACTGTGCATTGAATTACAGATTATAATCAGGTATTGTGGATTGATTGAGTGATGTGGGGACTTTTTGTTTGCTTCAAAAGCCAGATGAGGACAAAAAAGATTGTTACTTTTATTCCCCAAGAAATAATTTGGAATTTCAGGTTATTAGTAGCATTTAATCAGGCCAGCAATGGGATTGAATATTTAGCTTACTGGAATTATTTCTTATAAATTCATTTGCTACACTAATGCAGCGTAACTAAGCTAACAGCGTTATTACAAATGATGATTCATTACATAATTATGATCCCTAGGAACGATAAACAGATCTAATAAAAAAAAAAAAACACCAGAGGAACAGAGCTATCAGGTCTAACTGCAATATGATATGAATGTGATACATTCACAGTTCATACAACGCACTTCCGAAAATAACTACCAAAGCTTTCAAAAGATACAGCAAATGTCAGGGGAAAGTAGGTCAGTGCATAGGACGGAAGACACAGTGATGTAGCTCCAGCTGTAGATGCTAAACCCAAGATTCAGTTATGTACCTTGACGTCTTCGGCTCCCGTGACGACACCGCTCACTTCTGGCACTGACTGCAGCAGAGGGATCTCCCGGTAGGTATTGGGGAAGCAGACTAGGGAGCCGAGGAGAGTGAGTGCTTCTGAACGGGGAGCCTGCAGACAGGGAGGGAGACACCAGCTTTCTTACACAGGCGGAAGCTGGGAGAGCAAGTTTTCCTTCCTTCCGGTTTGGAGAGAGAATCTGTATCATTACTACCTCTGGTTATTTTCCTGGTGAATGTTTAGGCCAGAGAAGTTTGCCTAGATGAAAATGCAAATCTCCAGGAACAGAAAGCATCTCTCCATTTGATGTAAACAAATGCTATAAAAACGTTCTATAGACTCATCCAGTTAGAAAGGGAAATGGCTGTCATGGCTGTTTTAAATAGTTTTGGAGTTCATGATCTTAAAAGAGCAGGGCAATGAGAACAACCTAACATTAATTTTCAAGTAGAAAGCAAAGGTATTCATAAGGAGGGGAGTTGGAGGTAGTCATCCAGAGAGGCGGGGGAAGTGATCCCAGTTAGGAATGGAGCCATGGCATCAGGGATAAAGTCAGTATGCAGTGCTTTGCTTAGTTTTTAAATATGAAAGTTTGGAGTGGCTACTGTGAGCTGTAACGTTGGCTAACATCAGACATGCTGGGTACTTTGGCTAATGACTTCATGGTACACACTGGTGAATACAACCAGTCTCCGTCTCGTCTGACTTCAGACGCTGCTGACATGGTTGGCAGCTCCTCTGCGGTACAAGCACAGTTTTCATGTTGCTTCCGGGCTGCTTTCTGAAGAGACCTAAGAGTCTCCCCTGATGGAACTGCCCATTCATTCCCTTACAACCTAATATTAGGGTGTAGGCTGTAGTCCTTGCTTTCTCTATTCACAGATCCATACTCAATCCAAGAGTGAGTTAGACCTGGGACCCCTACTGTGTGCTGCTGCTATACAGTAATTTGCAGCATGCTTGTACCAAGATTTTTGTGCTGCTGCTGCTAGACATTTGAACTGGTTCTGGTTTTGGCTGTTAATTACTGCAGCAGTGTAGAAGCTTCCACAGACTTCTTTGTGCACTTGTTCCGGTACACGCATGGTTGCCTGAGCAGGTGGGGTACTTACCATTCCTAGTTAGCAGTGACACCTGAAAACGAGCTGAGCAGGTGTGTTCCCATCAACACCTCTCTCACCAGGTGCACAGCTTTAACCGTCACACTTACACAGGACAGTAATCACTCTCGTCTTTATATAGCTGTCAGTCATAGTCTCTCCACTTAAAATGCCATTTTGGAAAGCTGGTTTTTTCTTTAGCATTATGGAGGTCTAACAGGCAAAATCATATACACTTAAGGAAGCACTTCTCAACTTCTGGGTTGCAACCCCCACAGGAGTCACATGTCCTGCACATCAGATATTTATATTACAATTCATAACAGTAGCAGAATTATAGTTATGAAGTAGCAACAATGTTATGGTTGTGTGTTACCACAACATGAGCAACTGTATTAAAGGGTTGCATCATAAGGAAGTTTGAGAAGCACCGATTTAAGGGGATAACATATATATGTATGTATATGTACATAGTTAAAAGCACACACACTGCAAAATGAAAGCTATAATTAAGCTTACCCAGCCTATCTATCATCTCAGATAGCTGTCCTTTTTCATGGAGATACATTCTCTTGATAAATTTCAAGTCTATAATACAATACAATGTATAATCTAATAAGTACAACCATCGTCTTATACAGTACAGGGGGTCTCACAAGCTTACCAAAACTTTCTACATTTTGATCAACATCACCCCATTTACTTCCCAGTCCTTAACAGACACCAGGCTGCTGTTTCTGTTCATTTGGCTTTTAATATTTCACATGTCTCAGACATGATGCAGGCTCATGCCTGGCTTATTTCCCGGGCAAAGCGGCTTCTGGAGTCACTCATGCTGTCAAAGATGACAAGATTTCCTTGTTTCTAAGGACCGGGACATCCTTCTGTATGTGTCACATTTGTTCGTCCACATGCACACACTGAGTTACTCTAACTCATTAATGAGAGGAGTAGTGCCGCCGAGACCACTTACATCCCCACCCAGGTTATACAAGGACCCCTTCCCTCTGTATCTTCAATAACACTATTTTCCTTTGTGATGACAGCAACTCTCAACAATAGAAATTATCATCTTATATGTTTTAATCGGCATTTCTGATTAAAGATGTTGAGTATTTTTTAATATGCCCACTGACCAATTCATGTCTGGAAGGGCACTTGAAATAGCTCACATGTGCAAAAGACCCATGTGCACAGGGAGCGCCGCTCTGTGTGGTGTAGCAGAAGGGGCTGTGGCAGGCTCTACAGAAATCCGCCCAGCAAATAACAAAATGCTAAGGAAGTATGATTCTCTTGCCCATGTCCTGTAATTTTTTTAAAGCCAACTTGGAAGCTTAACACTTAACAAGAAGGTTCTTTAAAGATGATCTCCCCTAATTCAAAAATAACCAGTGGGGGAAGAAAGTTGCATTTTAAGGAAACTGGACATTTTTCTTTCTCATTTTTTCCTTTTCTCATTCTTCCCTCTTGTTCTTGTCTCTCAGCTTCTCTTTACTTTCCAATTTAGCCTCAGACGAAGATATTGGGGCATAAAAATACGAGCATGAATTATCAATTTTACAAGTATTAACCACCTCTAATGCAAAGTGAGAAATTAGCCATTTATCAGACAAAATTTAGAATCCTGACTAATCATACTGATCTCATGTAAACCCCGAGTAAATCAAAATCTCATCGTCTCTAATCTCAGTGGTAGTTTAACACACAAGAGGCCTAAGATGTGATTCCAAATCTAGGAGCACAAAATTCTATTTATTTCTATGAGATTCACAGTAACCTAAACTAAATTTAACAAAGTAACACATTGCTTCAAACAAACACTTCCAATTTTCTCTTTGCTGCATTTATGACCATAATGTCATTTACTGGAGAGTACTAATGAGTGTCTGAAGACAGGCCCTGCTTTCGTGTAAATGTGCTGACATATTAGTGGGGATATGATTTCTCACACTTTGGCCTTTTGATGAAACGCCTTTCCAGTACCAGTATGTCATCTGATCCTACAATTTCACAGATCAGCTGCCAGGGTATCTACTCTGAGAGCCCAGTTTCACATCGCACTAATGAGTCAACACCTGTTAAGAGTGGAGAAATCTGAGCCTTGTTAGCAATCGTCAAGTCTCCCAGGAGCTGGGAAGCAGAACATTGTCATACTCACCGCCAACATGTCTGTACTGAGGACCCTGGCAGCAGCAGTGATGAAGTCCCCCACCAGCATTGAGAAGCCAGGCAAACCCAGGGAGAAAAAGCGGGGCGAGCAGTTTTTTATGATGGTGTTTAAGACATCCTGAAAACAAAAATAAGGAAATGCAACTGTAATGTTAAGAACAAAACTCCAAAGTGGGTGTTTTTTTTTTCTGTGTATATATATATACATATATATGTATGTATGCATGTATGTATGTATGTATGTATGTATGTGTGTGTGTATGTATGTATGTATGTATGCATGTATGTATGTATGTATGACTACTAATAAGGTAGCAGAGCACTGTGTTAGGGTGTTGAGTGAGGGGACGCATAACTCCAATGGCTCTCATCAGATCTGTTGGTAAAGGGAATGGAAAAACCAAACTAAGATCCAAAAGCCACACTGCAGCACTGAGGCTGCACATCTGTCCCGAATTCCACTTGACAACGAGCTCATTGGACGAGCTACAGGAGTGCCACAAGAGACATAGATATAAAACTTGCAAACACCTGTCAGTAAAATGAAAGCTGGCTCCTTCTTTAGCTTCAGTGCCCAGAGGTCAGAGCTCACTGTTAGAAAAGCGAATAGGCAGAGGGATGGAAAGGACCACTCCTGTGAGTCTCAGGCACTAAGAACGGGGAATGTGGGTAGTGTTAAGGTAATGGTTTAACATGCATGAGACACTAAGGTCAAGGATTGCCACATATCTGATGTGCACAGGAGGTGCAAACACAGAGCCAATAGCAGCCATTTGCCAGAGCTCAGCATCAGGAGCATCTCCCTGACAGCTCTCCATCCTGTGTCTATAATAGAATCCTGTGGAGGGCTGGCTGGCCCCCAACCCTGAGTCCCTCATCCCTGCCTCTGTGGTGGATCAGATCCACCACAAGACAGTGCTCACACCATTGTGGCCAGGCCCCCCTGTAAAGCCATCTGTGTGAGTATGTGCATGGGTAAATGGGATTAGTATGAAAACTACACAGATTCTGTCCAGGCGCATAAATGAAAACCATATGCTGAAATACTTTAGTTCTGTGACTTGTTGTAGTGCAACTAACAGTTACTGTTAATATACAAGTGATTAGCAAAACCTAAGAGCCCTGGCTGTCAGTGTAGCTGCCTGAATAAGTCCTGACTTAACTATTGGGAGAGTAACATACTAATTCCCATTTATCTTGGGCCCTTCACAGTAAGATTCAACTAATTTCATAACTTGTCTTCTTAAACACAACTTCCATGTGCTCACATAATATTTTCCCAAGAGATATTTTCTTACAGTAGATACACTTAACATTAAATAATACTATTTATATGATTCAAATGACCATATAATACTTAATATGTTAGTGCTCAGTTATGGTAAGTAGTTTAGCTTTAAAGTTGAAGTTTTGGCATTTCAGTGGACTTTTTCTTACATAAAAATAAATGAGTATATGTGATTTATAGATAAAGATGAGACAGGTAAATATGTGATAGATAGATAGATAGATAGATAGATAGATAGATAGATAGATAGATGGATGGATGGATAAAAGGAAGGAATTAAAAAAAAAAACCTAAACCAACACTTCTTCCCCGTTAATATTTAAGCCTGTTTTAATCACATCCTGTGATACACTTCAGGCTCCCTATCAGCCAAGACAAACATTCTCTGGACTGAGCAGATGGATGTTGCAGGTTAGAAAGTGTGCCGTAGACTCATGCTCCAGGACTGGAACAAAAGATCCACCTTTTTCATAATTGAGCCTCTGATTAATGCCCTGGGCTCCTCAGCGCACACCTGTAATTACTCACAGAGGTATGCATTGTGCTGGGGCCTTGTCTCAGAATTATCAGGCACCAAGCTTCCCAGCAGCAGATGGAAGCACATCTCTGTTGACATATGCTGCAGTGAATGGCTTCGTGCAAACCTGGCTAGCAAGGTACCAGAATGCCATGCATCTGAAGATTAATAATGCAAATAGCCATGATGTTAGCTTTGTTATGTTTGCCTTAATTCCATCTGGTGAGATGAGGAGCTAAAACCCTGAAGCCTAAGGGTTTTAAAAACCTTTAGCATTTAGCACACACTAAATTCAAATGAGCCATTTTCACCACTGGAATTTAGAAACTTTGGTTAAAGATGGCTTTCTGGAATGTTTGTGGGGACTGGGAATTAAATAATAAGCTGAAACCATAGTTTATAAACTTGCTTCATTGGTGAGTATGCAGAAAGACTTAGGGGAGAAAACCACACACTCAGAAGCTACAAAATGGCCACTGGTGCTAGAGATGGCAGAGACAAAGTAGCTGAGATAAAGTCACAGGGCTCATCCAGTCCCTGGACCTGGGCCAGGAACTTCAACTGAACCTGCTCCTATGGGCAAAGAGATGGGAAAAAGAAGGACAGTGACAGATGGCAGGCCTGCCCTACTCTACCACCCACGTAAGACAGAGCCTGGAGGGAAAGTGTGCTTTCGCTATGGTCACCAAGGACAGCACTGGGGTAGGGTTAATTCGGGGGTTAAAGAGGGGGCCATATGACCAGTCAGCCAAATTACCACCACATGCTGACTTACTTTGCTTATCTACACTGAAATGGAGCAGTCCAAAGGGTCTATCTTTGAGATAACACTTTAAAATTAGGAGTAGACACATGGCTGTCAGGAGAGCATCTGCCACCCGTGTTCCCAACAGAGGAGCACCCACAATGGGCTCCACTCATTTCTAACTCACAGAAAAACTGTTCTTTCACCACACTCCTTCACCCGGAGGCATTAAAAACAATCTTTGAGAATACAGAATCAAATCCTCCAGGTTCTAATGGTTTATATAGCCTACAGGGTTTTCCATAAGAACAAGAGAGAATGGCATTCACCACGCACCATCACACCAGGACATCATCCTCAGGGTTTACAGGAGCCTCTCAGTAAAGCAAGCAGAATCTGCCTAGTACATTGCTTCAAAGTGACTCGCATTTTTAAGACTTAAAATTATACTAAAAAATGATTACCCCTTGTGAGAAATAGAAAATATTCCTTAGAAGCAATATATTAACAAGCACATGATGATGACTCCCTTGTAAAAACATCACTAGCTGCGGGAAGCGTTTTCTCTGAGTTAGGCACTTGTCTTTAAAATGGAGGTTTACAGTGTACCACCTCCACGTGGCCTGAGGAAGTCGTAAGGATAGGCTATGATGAGCAAAGAGGCTGTTCTTCTCTTCTCTCAAGGCTGACTCTACTGTAACCACTGGGGGGAATTTCCCTGTGAAGAACTCCAGAACTGGGGGTCACAAGGCCTGGGTTAGATGCTGTGGGCCACCCCCAACGCAATTTGTTTCTCTGTTCCCTGAGATGAGGTGACCCCTGCTTAATGAACAGTGGGCAGTGGGATGCCGTTGAAAACAGGTATTTTATGGAGCTTTCAAAGTACAGAAGTAAACAGTGCCAGCAATGCTTTTCAAAATGAAGAGTTTTTACTCCACAGAACTTACTTCACAGGTTCAGTCAATATTATTTATTTATTTAGTTAGTTTCTTTGTTTGGTTGATTTTGTTCTTTGAGATGTTTCTCTGCATAACAGCCCTGACTGTCCTAGAACTGCTAGGCTGGCCTCAAATTCACAGAAATCTGCCTGCCTTGGCCCCCTTACAATTTGTTGAATGAACGTTTTAATGATGCACTGAGAAAGAATATTATTTTAAATTTCAGAGATGACACAGTAGTCACTTTGATCATATGTTACCCCAGAAATTAAAAAGCTCTAGCACTCGGTGGGCTAAGACAACCCCTTTGACAAGCAACTAGAGATTGTGCATATAACTTGGGGGTAAAATAGGAGCAAATTTGGGAACACAACCTTTAAGTTTTCTAAGCTTTATCCTTTTGAGGAATTCTAGAACCTAACTCAAACAAGTGAGTCTGGTAGTAAGATTTGATTTTTTTTCCTGTACCTTCTAAACAGACTAAACAAGTAGTTAAACTAAACAACAGGCTTAGTGGTAAGTGGAGTCGGGAACAGGAGTCAGGTTTGCTCTTTAAGTTGACTAGGATGGAGCAGACAGACCCTGGTTTTGCTGGAAAGAAAGCACCCTGTGAACTGTTGCCACATGGTGAAGGGGACACACCGCACTTCCCCATTTCAGTGCAAGCTCCATGCTGAGTGGGAAAGCCAGACTGGGGATGATAACTGTGGCTTTGCAGCTTATCATAAGGTTCAGGCTTATGAGAAAGCGACTGGTGAGAACATCTGTCTCTTATCACCGATCCTGCAAAAAATCAGGTAATTCAAATAGAGGCGTGTTGTTTCCTCTCCTCCAAAGCACAGTTCTATAAACACAAACTGCATTCAGCCCCTCAAATGAATGGCTTTAATTGAATGCTATGTACACAGTAACTGGAAAAACTATAAGTGATAAGGAAAACATATGGTGGCGGCGGCACAAATTGGCTTACTCATTCTGCACAGGGCTGCTTCTCTAGTTCTCTTAGAATTGACCTTTACAACGGTAAATGTGTAAAATAATTTTGTTTATTGCCGCTCTAAACCTTCCAACAATTACATGAAATGAAAATTTAAAAGGAAGGATTCCTTCTGGAAGCATTTCCATTGTTTACATAATTGCACAGCTATAATTTAGTGCTTGTGTTGTTATGGAAAGCAAAAGAAAAAAAAGGAAAGGCCATTACTTGCCATTTCAATTAAAAATATTGCATAGTAGTGTCAAAAAATGGGGGCAAATGTTCACTTTACCACAGTTTCAAATGGATTAACCCTGCACACCTAACATCTCAACACCGTGCAGAGGCCGCGTCCTCCCTGTGCTGCTGCCCCGCTGATGTGCTCCCACACGCGCCGTGTATGCTTTTCACTTACTGTTTGCTCATGACCCAGCAGATGATGGCTGTAACACAATAGCCGGCCATCTGTCTCCCGGCCTTTCCTTGGAGGACTTGCGCCTGCTTCTCCAGAGCAAACAGATCCGGTTATCCCACCTAAAGTCACTTAGGCCCTCTGTGAGGCTAAGCAGTCATCAAGAAATAAAATACGCAGTGCAGAATCATTTAACTCCTCATTTGACTTTTCCTTTTAAGAAATGTTATGTAGTGAAATGATTTCATTGTGCCGACTTATCTAGTATAGACCACAGGAACCTTTTATTTGACAACATTTGTGCATCCCAACAGTCTGGTTAATTAAAAAGACAAGATTCAGCCCACAACTGGAAATTATAAAAATATATCTGACTGAACAGGAACAGTTTTCACATTAAGTGGGGATATAATTTAAATAAACAATAACCACAAGCACAGGCAAACCCTTTAGTCCCTTTAGGACACATCTGTAAGTAGCAGCCTGATGTTATCCTGACAGATCAGAAGCCTTCCAATTCCAGACCTGGCCCTCTCTTCTCTGCCAGTGGCTCTCGGCTCCTTCTGCTCTGTGTACAAGAACATCCTTTTACAGACAGACCATAAGCTACTACATGACCTCTGGTAACAAAAATAAAACCTTGGTCATTATGCACAACCTCCCGTCGCCACGCCACCACCAGAGCCCATGGCTCCAGCATGAAACTGCAAGCTACTCTCAGGATCTGAGTCAAACGATGGGCGGTGTATGCCACACGTTCTCTGTGTGAATGGCCAAGGGGGATACAATTTACTCGGAGAAAAGCGGCAGGTTTTCAAAACTGTGGCTTCTGTGGGTGTGACTGTTACTCCAAGTCCAGAGGGCATAATAGAGTACTTGGGCTTAGTGGCTGAGACTTAAAGACCCCTTTAGCTCTCTGAGGACCACTGTAACACAGTTTCTAGTACAGTGGCATGTGCAAGCACTGGGAAGTGGGGTATTAAAGACACTTCTTATGGTAGTCCCATGGTAAAGTGGGGCAGGGGCACAGGGTAGCCTGTGAGCCCAGAGGAAGCATCTAGAAGCTTGTTTATGTTTGCATAACAACTAACCCCTCCCTCATCTGCCAAGGAAGGCTCTGCTGGTCTTTGAAAAACAAATATGACTTACTGTATTTTACAGCAGAGTTGAAAGGTCACCAGCCCTATACAACTGCCTCTGCTGTTTGCTATTTGTAACAACTTTATTAAATACTTCACATGTAATAAAATCCATCCTATAGTGTACAAAATGGCTTTTAGTGTGGTCCAGCACTGAGCACACAGCAGCATTATCTAACCTGAGAACGTGTTCATCACTCCCAGATGAAATGCCGCGTCCATTAGCAGCCACTCCCTGCTCTCCTCTATCCACTGACTTGGCAACCACTAATCTGCCGTCTGTCTCTGGATTTCCAGCTCTGAACATTTCAGAATATGGAACAACAGTGTGTGGCATTTGTATCTGGCTTCTGCAACTTAACATGTTTTCAAGATTTATCCTCTTTTAAATTTTATTTGTTTTTGTTTGATATAATGTCCAAGTAGCCCAGGCTAACCTCAAATTTACTATGTAGCTGAGGCTGGCTTTAAAATCCTGATACTCTTCTGCCTCTATCTCAGAACTGCTGCATGAGTCAACATGTCTGGCATGACTCTTTTTTAAAAATAAGTAAATAATATTCTATTGTGTTGACAGCCTTTTATCTTTTATTTTTGACTGGGTTTCATGTAGCCAATGGTCCCTGTAATCCTCCAGCCTCAGCCATCTGAGGAAGTCAAGTGTGAGCCCCACACCTGCTGTGGTTATTATTGTGTTAGCTGAGTGGGTATGTGTGCTGTTTCTACCTTGGTGCTCATCTACAGCGGCGCTATAGAGATGTATGAATCTCTGTCCAGTTCCTTCATAGTAAAACTGCCGCTTCTGAGAACTGTGTGTTTACATTTTGAGGGACTGTTTCCCACAAGCCATTTCTCCACTTTATATTCTCACCAGGAAAGTTCAAGGATTCCAATTTCTCCCAATCTTGTCATAATTATTTTCCCTTTTAACAAAATTAGCTTAACAGCCACCTTAGTGAGTGTGAAGTGGTACCTTGTGGTTTTGATCTGCATTTCCCACGACTGATTATGTTCAACATCAATTCCTGTGCTTGTGAGCCATTTTGATGTCTTCTTTGGAGATACTTTAGTATATTTAAGCCCTGCATTCTTTTATATTTGGGCCATTGGTTTGCTATTGGGCTGTGACGCTACTGCCTGTATTCTGGCCAGGAAACCTTTATTGAGCATGTGACTTGCCCAATAAAGGTTTTTGACCATTTTGTGCGTCATCTTTTTACTTGTTTGATATGTCCTTGATATGTACTTGCATGGTAGATTTAAATTTTGGTAAAGGACAACCTATATTTTCCCCTTTTCTTTTGCTGCTTGTCATTCCCAAGACTTAAAAGTCAATTCCAAGACAGTCACAATTTTCTGATTAACTTTTCTCTAAAAATATTATAGTTTTAGCTCTGACATGTCATTTAGACCACTGATTCATTATGAGTCAAATTTTGCATATAGTATGAGGTTGAGATGGAGGCTAATTTCATTTTGTGTGTGTGTGTGTGTATCTGTGCTTGTTGTATGTGCAGTGTATCACATATGTGTGCATGGGTATGTGTCTATATACATGCATTGTACAATATGTGTACACACACATACACACACACACACACACACACACACACACACACACGAGTTTTCTAAATACAGACAAATACAGAGTTCTTCTTTCTTTACAGACCATATTTAAATTTCATTTTCCTAATTACCTATCCTAAGCAACTAGAAGACTCCAGGGAGCTGGGAGGCAGTTCATTTTGGTTAAAATCTTGATTGGATTAAGAGGCAACAGAATGTTAACGAAGCACACCTTCACGTCTGTCAGTGAGGCATGTCCAGGGAGAGAAGCTTGTCTCCCCAAATGAAGGTGGGAAAAGATAAAGTAAGCTGAGAGCCAGTATGTTCTCCTGTCTCCCATTAAACCACAGACCACGTGCTGTTCCTGTCACATTGCCTCCCTAGTCACCAGGCACCAGGGACTGTATTTCTCTGAACTGTGAGTCAAAATACATTCTTCCTCTTTTATGTATTTGGTCTCAGTAATGAGAAAAGTAACTAACAGGACACTTGGTTACAGAGGTGGGAAACCAATATCCTTGATTTATTCTTTATCATTAGAGGCATATAGTAGTTTAAAACAGTAATGTGTTATTTCTTCAGTGTAAAGACAGCCAGAGACTCTGATGTGGCATCTAAACCCAGACAAACTTGTATTCAAAATATTTCTGAAGAAAGGAACATTAGTGCTTTTCACAAGAATGTATACAGCATTGTGATATCAGCACCACCAAGAGAGTTTACCTTCTATCACTTGACCCAATTAATTTTCTTAGCCCTCGTTCCCAGTCACATGAACCAAACATAAAGCTCCTTAGTCCTGACCTGCAACTCCACGCTTACTATTCATGGACTGTGGGTTAACACTGACTTTCATTTGTGCTTCCTACAATAGGCATGCTATATCCCACCAGAAAGGCAGATAGAACCTTTATAATCCCTTAAGATGATTAAAACTGTTAAGAGTCATGGAAAGAAGTGACTTACAAGATGCACACACATATATTTTTTTTCCATACACCACTAAATTAGAAAATCTGAAAGAAATAAAATGGATAATTTTCTGGATGCATACCAAAATTATATCAGAACAGATAAACAATTTAGACAGACCTAGAACCCCTAGTGGAATAGAGGTAGTAATGGAAAGTCTACCAACTGAAAAAAAGCCCATGGCCTGATGGTTTTAGCTCTCAGTTCTACCAGACTTTCAAATAAAAGTCAATGCCAATACTCTTCAAATTATTCCACAAAAGAGCATCAGAAGGAACATTGCCTAGTTTGTTTTGGGGCCACTGTTACTCTGATACACAAACTACAAAAAGACTGAATAAAGAGAATTGTAAGCCAATTTTCCTTATAAATACAGATGCTAAAGTTTTCAATAAAATGTTTGCAAACAGAATCTAAGAACACATCAAAAAGATCAGTCAGCAAGATCAATAGGCTTCATTCCAGAGATGTAGAGATGGTTTAATAGACATGTAAATAGATAAATGTAATTCACCACACAAACTGGAAGACCAACCAACTAACCAACAAAAACATCCACATGATCATTTCATCAGATGCAGAAGTGGACTTCAACAAAAGTCCTAGAGAGACCAGATATACACAGGACATACCTCAACATAACAATGCAGTTTACAGCAAGCCCATGGCAATATGACACTTAAAGCAATTCCACTAAAACCACGAATAAGACAAGGTGTCTGCTCTTTCCATATTTATTCAATATAGTACTTGAAGCATTAGCTAGAGCAATGAAACCACTGAAGGAGGTCAAAGGGATATTACTGGAAAGGAAAAAGTCAAAGCATCTTTATTTGCAGATGATATGATGGTGTATATAAGTGACCATAAAAATTTCACCAGGGAACTCCTACAGCTGATAAACACTTTCAGCAAAAGTAGCTGAATCAAAATCAATTCACAAAAATCAGTAGCTTTCCTATATACATAGGGCAAATGAACTGGGAAAGCAATTAGAAAAATACCTTTCACAACAGTCTCAAATATTATAAAATATCTTGGAGTAACTCTAACCAAGCAAGTGAGAGACTTGTATGATAAAAACTTTGCAACAGTAAAGAAAGAAAGTAAAGAAGTATTAGAATATGAAAAGATCTCCTATGTTCATTAATCAGTAGGATTAATGCAGTAAAAATGACCATCCTGCCAAAAACAATCCAACAATTTAGTGCAATCGCAACAAAGTTCCAACACAAATTTTCAAAGATTTTTTAAAAGATAATATTTAGCTTCATATGAAAAAACCAAAAACATAGGATAGCTAAAACAATCCTGACTAATAAAACCAAAAACTACTAGAGGAATCACTATTTCTGAGATAAAATTGTACTATAGAGCTATAGTCATAAAAACAACATGGTACTAGCACAAACCAGGCATCTTGATCAATGGAATTGAACTGAAAATGCAGACATCACAGACATCACGTTTGTGATGAAGAAGCAAAAAATACATACTAGGCAAAAGACAGCATCTTAAATCCACACTTAGCACCTTGCACAAAACCCAAGTTTGAGTGCATCAAAGACCTCAGCATAAAGACAAATACACTAAAACTGACAGCAGAGAAAGGGAGAATAGCCTTGAACTCATTTGTACAGGATGCTTCCTGAACAGAAAACCGTTAGCACAGACACTAGGATCAACAATTAATAAATGGGACCTTGTGAAACGTAGAAGCTTCTGTGTGGCAAAGGACACCATCATTTGAACAAAGTAGCAGCCTACAGGATGGGAAGATTTTTGCCAACTATACATCCAACAGAGGATATATATATATATATATATATATATATATATATATATATATATATATATAGCTATCAAGAAAACAATCCAATTTAAAATGGGATCCATAGCTATCGGTGCGGGGGGGGGGGGCTCAAGTGGCTGGAAAACACATACAGAACTGTTCAGCTTCCTTAGTCACAAGGGAAATGCAAATCAAACCTACTTTGTGATTCTGTCTTGCACATGTCAGAATGGCTAAAATCAACAAAACCAGTGACAGCTCATGTTGGCAAGGACGTAGACTAGGAGGAATTCTCATCCATTGCCAATGGGAATGCAAACTTGCACTGCCATTATGGAAATCACTGTGGCATTCCATAGGAAGATGGAAATCAATCAATCTACTCGAGATCTAGCTATCCACCATTCTTGGGTATATAATATACACCTAAAGGATGCTTCATCCTATCATAGATATACTTGTTCAGTTATATTAATTACTGCTCTATCTACAGAGGACAGAAATTGGAAACGACCTAGATGTCCCCCAACTGATGAATCAATAAAGAAATGTGCTACATTTATAACATTACTAAAATGTTAAAAATATGAAATCATTAAATTTGAAGGTAAATGGCTGAAACTAGCAAAAACTCATCCTAGGTGAGCTAACCCAGACACAGACAGACAGACACAATATTCATTCACTTTGACATGGCTATTGTTAACTCAAGGACATGTTACGTCAATGATAACCAAACCATAGTCCATACAACCCAGAGGTTAGGCATAAAGTAAGCAATTATGAGAGATAAAAATTATCTCTTCAGGAAAGGGAACTAGGATAGGTAGTTGTGAATAGATTGGGGGGGTGGAATGAAAGGATCAAGTGGGGAGAAGGGGGAGAGGGGGACGAAGGAGGGAATACAGGGAGAGAGAGCTAAATTCAAAGGCAGTTTGAGGAGTAGTATGAAAACCGAATTCAATAAGAGCTTCCTAAACACATACATATATGAGATGATCTCAATGAAATTGCCAAATAATGCAGCAGACAGAGCCTCAGTGGGCCATCTCTTGTTACCAACTGAAGCTTCTAGTACTGGGGCAGCGTTACATCTAATTGAGCTGTTGACCTAAGAGGTCCCAGGAGCTTGCTCTTCACAAACTGATGGCAAGGCCCCATTGCTGAAGATAAACCATACACAACTCATTGAACATGGAGAAGCAGAGCCTTTGTCCCCAACTCTCTGGGACTGGAATGTACTCTGCAGGCTACCAAAGGAGAAATATATTAACAACAAATACAGAGACCCATCGCCAGACATGCAGCATATGAGAGACCTTGGAACACTCAGCCCTAAACAGTATGTCTCCATTAAATCCCTCCTCTCGGGGCTCAGGGAAAGCTGCAGAAGAGAAGGCAGAAAGAATGTAAAGAGACAGTGGGAGTTACGGATACTAAAAAGACAAGGCCTTCTAAATCAACATGATAGATGTAGATATGAACTGACAGACACCGAGGCAGCCGGCACAGGGCCTCCGTGGGGTCCTAGAGCTGAAAAGAGATGTGGACACATGCATCCATTTCTAACCCAGACACCATCTCCAACTGATGACCACTTACCAATAAAATTTAGTTTTCTCCAGTGGAGACTCACAGGGGAACAAATTACTCTTAAGGACAGGTTGCACACCCGGCATTAAATGGCCAAGAGAAATGAACTCAATGGTGTCATAGGAGGTTCCTCTTCTCATCACAGCATCTCAGGGCTTTTCCTTGTTTATTTTATTAGTGTTACTTTAATACATATTTGTGAATTCATACACATGCACGAACCAGCGCGCGCGCACACACACACACACAGGTCCTTTGTGTATATATTATAGTTTCTAGGTTAATGTTTTTATGGAATTCCTGAAGGTGAGCATGAGTGGGTCTCTACATCAGTGTCTGCTTCTTGTGCCTTTTCTTGGGCTTTTTTCCTTTTGTCTGTCTGTTTTGTCCTACCCCAATGTGTTGGGTTTTATCTTACTGTTGTATTTTATTATTATCCCCTAGAAGACTGTCTGCTTTTTAATGACTGAGAAGGAGAGGGATCTAGATAGAAGAGAAACTGGGAGGCGTGAAGGGAGGGGAAACCATAATCAGAATACATTATATGGGGTGCAAAAGCTATTTTTCAATGAAAGACAAAGAAAAAGAAACGCTATTCATACTTAGATAAATAAGTAAATAAAATAAATAAACCCTAAAACAAAAGTCAAACTACCTGAAGACATCCTGCACAGACAATAAGTCACTAATTTCCTCCCTGGTTCAGCAGTGGCTTCTCAGGACAGGAGGCTGCTCTATGTGTTTGGGTGACAGCAGGTCAAAGCTCCTGCACGGGAATAACAAACGTGCCATGGGGACATAGGATGGACCAACTAGATGACATGTGGCACCAGGTCTTGACACAATGACCACGCTGCATGTGTTCAACAACATTCCGGCATGAGTTAACAATGGCAGGTACTGTATTGTTACGTCTCCTTACTAGAAGATTCTCTTTTGCTCAATTTTTTCTAGCCCACAAATACCTACCTACCAGAGAAATTTTTTCCATAAGAGAACAAAAGGAAAAGTGCTGTTGTTGTTTCTTTAGAAAACAATGTTCTCTCTGAAATGTGTCCCAGTAAATAGCATTTTTAGCTGAACAATCTGTAGTCACCACACCTCCACAAACTACTAGACAGTAAAAAAAAAAAAATCGGGGGGGGGAGGGTTCCCACACAAGAAGAGCACAAGCACTTCTCACAGGAAGAAAGCCTGCCATTGAACATGCTTTGCTTGTATGCAAACACGTCCGTGTGGGTTCTAAAGCACACCCACGTTTAAACAACCTTTGCCCTGCACATGGACATGGAAGCTTAGGTGTCCTCTCCTCTCTAATACTACTTTAGTATATTGTAAAACTTCTAGAAGCCACCCTTCTGGCATGCCTCTGCCTAGGGAAAAACATGAATTCTCTTTAAAAATCTCCAGAGCTCTAGATGAGAAAAGATGGACTTCTAGGTAGATGTAGTTACACCCCAAGCCTCAGGAGAATTGGCTGCAGTAAGAGCACCAGCAACAACGCAACGTGCCCTTCTATGACAGAGTCAGAGAGCCACTGGGAACCCATTTCACAGACTAGTGAAAAGGAGCCACAGAGCTGCTGACTCAACAGTACAGTCACTTATGGGTGAGGAAGGCCAGAGCACCAGCCATGGCTGAACATTCCCCTTCCCCACAGCAGCACAAGAAAGTGCTGGACGCCCCATGGAGATGTCTGCACACTCAGAACCAGTCACTTGTCTGGTTTGAATAGAAAATTGCACTACAAAATGTCTCCAGTAGCTATGAAGATGACTCAGTAGGTAAGAGTGCTTCTTGCAATCATGAGGGCTTAAGTTCAGCTCCCCATCATCCATGTGAAAGCTGTTGGTTCAATGGGGTTTGCTCATGAGCCAGCAGAGAGGGAAGCTCTAGGTTCAGTGAGACTCTGTCTCAAGGGAATAAGGTGGGACACTTATAGATGTGTGTGTGCACATCACATGCACAAATACAAACACAAAGGGGGGGGGTGGAAGGCAGTAAGTCAGAATTTCCCTCCTAGTCTCAACTCACAAAGATGACCTAAACTTTTTCAGGAAGGAACTGTCTATATGTCCATGCCAACATTCCTGCAAGCGAGCTATCCTCTTAGCCATCCTTCCTCTCAGGAGTGTGGCAAGGTCTTGAATAGGGCAGGAAGTGGCTTCCGGTTCCGAAGCAGCACCTGAACCTCCCAGCTTCAGGCTACACACTGTGCCTCTAGGCAAAATCTACCTCAAGACATCTGCATGTTCACCTGAATTAATCATATCATGTTTCACTTCTTAAATTGACTTTAAAAAGAAATCAATTAGTTAAGTTTCACTACCAAAATTCTTGAAAACCAAAAACAAACAAAAATCGAACCACTGGTAACTTTCTGATCAATCTAGACGTTTGCCTCTCTTAATCTCTTTGGTAAATTTCCCTGTGATTTACTTTCCTGATTAAGTTAAGGAGGCTGGTCTTACGAACTTTTGGGGATTACTAAACTTTGCCACTGTGATGCCTGGCTCTTCTTTCAGGCCAGTGCCTTCTGCTTAGCTGCTCTTCTAGGGCAAGTGTTCATCTCTTCAGCATGTTTGATATTCTGAGCCACAGATTCTTCTACATTCTAGATGCCAATGGACCTCTGTCCCAGCTGTGACAACCAAAACTTTCCTTAGATATGGCCAAAGAGATCTCCTGGGGAGCAGCCTGTCCCAAAGCCCATACCTGGGATGAGTTCTCAGGCGAGGAGCTGACTAGCTCATCACGGTACATGGAGAAGCCTGACCAGAAGCTGGAGCCAGACCCTTAGGTGGGGAGACGAGGCTGCTTTGTTACCCAGCCCTGCCCTCACCATGGCTGACACAGAGAGAAGCCTCCATTTTCCCCATCTCTACCATCCATCACATTTACATTTATTCTGTCTGGGAAGACAAAGCACGCTCCAAAGACTCCATTAAGTATGGTTCTGGTGGGCGGACCCTTGGGAAAGGCTAGTAAATAAAATAGACTTCCAAAAACAGACTTCGAAGGAGAAAAACACATTACCTATTATGTCCGGTTAAATACATAAAAGATTTATGATGGAATATGCATGCTTGATATTCTTAATTGATTGCATTTACATAAAAAAGAGGCTTTATACCCTAAATCCAATGAGGTAAATCAAACATTTTGTTAGTTTCTGGCCTCTTAGTTGCATTTCTCTCCAGAACATTCTCCTGTGCTATCATCTTGCACATTTTAAATCAAGAAACAAGTTCACTGCCATAACTGAAACCTCTGCCATCTGTCACTGTCCACGTACCTCCACTTCCTTCTGGAGGGGTACGTGGGCTTGGCAGATTAACAAAAATAATTATTGGCTATGTAGCTATAAAATAAGAGAAAACTCCTTCTATCTAATTGTTTACCTAGCTGCCTATCTGAGGTCTCCATGACCAAACGATAGCTGAAAGAAGTTTAATGAAATTTATTTTTCTTGAAAAAGTTTAATGACTCTGCAGCTGGTACTTTTTCGTGAAAGTTGAGAACCACCTGGAAAGCCCTGGACACTACGAGGTGGTATTCATTTACCTTTCTGACTCTGGCACATAGATACAGTAAGAGGAACACGTACCACCTAGCCTTATATTTTTTCACCAATTATTTTTTCCATCGATCTTTGTTAAAACTTACAGTTTTTCATTTCCTGAAGTAAACCCCTGTATTGGGTAAAATATCATTAATTTGAATCAAATGAATTTAAATAAATGCAATTATCTTTTTAAAGATATAAAATGTTTTGAGTGTCAAATTATTTTTGAAAATATATAGTAACTTAGCTAAAAATGTATATTTTTAGGTAAAGAAAATGCACCTGGAAATATTTCCCATAAATTTCTCATTTCTAGTAGGAAAGGATTCTTTGGGGACACACACGTGTCTCCTGCTATGGCATCCAATGTAAAGGAAAGTGGAGGCATGAGTTGTCTAAATGCTCTACACTGAACCATATTTTCCACCTTTACATGATTAAGCATCAGCCTTCCCTCTCTTCCTCAACTCACAGCACCCTCCAGAACTACACTTGGCTTTGAGAAGCAATGGGAGCACTGTCAGTATGCTACAGAATACTTTCTGTCCAATACAATATCTTACCTGTCCACCAATATTTCATATAAACAAAACATATATACATGTACACATACACACCACACACACACCGTCTTTTTACTTCAGCCATCACTAACCCTCATTAACTTGTTCCTGGGCTATTATAATTCCCTTTTTGTTCTTGCTCTCATCATTTTCTCATGGTTATAACTTATCCAAAACAATCGCTGTGGTGTAAGGTCCTTCAAGGTCTCTCTCTCTCTCTCTCTCTCTCTCTCTCTCTCTCTCTCTCTCTCTCTCTCTCTCTCTCTCTCTCTCTGTCTGTCTGTGTCTCCTTCTCTCTCTCCCTCTTTCTCTGTCTCTGTCTCCCTCCCTCTGTCTCTGTCTCTCTCTCTCATCATGTTGAGTTTTGTACTTCAAAACCATGGAAAGATCTTCATTATCTGTGGGATGAAAACTTTCATCGAGTGGAAGACGGAACAGTGAGCTGGGAAAGCAAGGTTCAAGGGTCATGCCCGTATGGTCTATACTTGGCTCTTCTGATGATCCAGGCAGTCTGGGGCTCTTCACAGTGCTGCCCTGCTTACCCCTGTTTACGTGTTAATTTCATCCATAATTATCTGGCACTAAGCCAAAGCTGCTCTCTCTCTCTCTCTCTCTCTCTGGTCACTGGTCCTTGGGCATTTCCTGAGTTCTGAGACATGCGAACCTTCATCCTGCATCTTGTCTTGCAAACCCTGCTATCCTTTATAAGTCCTTCAAAGTCCCGTCAAGTCTAATCTCTTCATTTGCCAACCAGTTTAGCTACAACGACATTTGACACCCAAAATCATTTATTTGGTTCTTTGCATGAATTAATGAATATTACAGATACTCACTTATATATTTCATACCTTCAAAACTCAATACTTACCAATGGGGGAAAATATCCATTGCAAAAAAGTTCTTGAATACCACACATATATAGGAAAGAATGGTGTGATACTAATAAAAAAATGTTAAAAAGTAAACCAGAAAACCCAAGAATATTCAAGGACTTCAGAGTCTTCTAGTTTACCTCATCCTTGAGCACTCATGGTCAGGTGGGCTTATGGCTAATGAGAGGCAAAACTGAGGCAAAACTGAGTCTTGTTCTCAGGCTTACCATCTATAAAGACTTCATATTAAAGCCATTTTGACGTCATATCCTGAAGCACAGAGACACAAGACCCATTGTTACAACAGGAATAGATGCAGATTAGTCCTTTTCCCCTCATACTACAAACTATGGCTTTAAAAATTCTTTTTAAATGGAAGAATCACACATCTGATTACAATTATCTGATTTAGGGTAAAATTTATAATTGTATTTTCCTAATCCATACAGACAGGATACTCAAATTCTATAAAATATACAATTAGAAACTGTGAACAATTTAGAACATAAAAGCTACTTTCAGTGAAACCCTTTTGGAGTCACAGCTGTGAGTAGTGTCACAGGTACCATTCATGAAGATAATTCCTGCACACAGTCAGAGTTCCCAGCCTCTCTGGTAGAAACCATGAAAGAACTATGAACTGTCCTGGTTTTTGCTTTTTGGTTTTTCCCTGAGAGATTATTCAAATTTAGAAAATGGTTCAATCTCTCTTCATGGAAAAGCTATAAAGGAAAAAGAGAATATTCTCTGCAAAGCAGTAATGTTCCTGTCTTCGTGAATCAGTGGGACTCTGTGGAAAAAATTGGGACACAATTTTGAGTTGAAATTGTAATGACCAAAAAAATAGGTCAAAATAAAAATCACTACTTTCTAAAAAAAATTCTTTTAAAATGAAACTTCTGTAGGGTGAGCCTTCCATAGCTCTTGTGCTGATTATATATATAGGGTGAGCCTTCTATAGCTCTTGTGCTGATTATATATATAGGGTGAGCCTTCCATAGCTCTTGTGCTGATTATATATATAGGGTGAGCCTTCTATAGCTCTTGTGCTGATTATATATATAGGGTGAGCCTTCTGTAGCTATTATTCTGATCACATAGGTGACACGTAAATGTCTAAATGCCAATGTGTGCACTCTATTGTGCCAGCACTGAATCAAAATTCTGAGTTAAAATTTGTTTAAAAATAGCTTATTATACAAAATCAGCATGCTAGAAAATAAAATTCTTTACCTTGATATGAGACAAACAAGACAAGCAAAAATAAACCCCTGCCTTTCACTGGGTTTGATATGATAATTCTTTTTCCATAACTGAATAATTCTATCAGTTTAGCTTTAACTATGCTGAGGAACATACACATATCTAGCATACAAAGTTCTACTTATCAGGCTAAATTTCTAGCAAAGAGCAATTCTTTGTTTGAGAAAAGGTGATGCAATTATTACATATCACTGCATGAAGCAGGCTGTCTGAGGTTATTAAAAGAGTCGGGTATGGCCAATTTACAAGGAACACCCCTGCACCTAGCTTTCATAGCTCACCGGTGAGTGTTACGCTCACTGAGGGGACCCTGGGGATCTTTTTACAACCGACTGTTTATTATTATATTATTCCATCATATACCTCCTGAGAGGAGGCTGTAACATCCGTTAAGAAAAAGCATAAACTTATTTTGATTTCTAAGATAGAATAATTCTCTATATATAGTACCTAAATTTATATATATTTTAATGTCAGTAGAATTTAAAAGTACACTCAAAGAGCAATTTAAAATATCCTTAAAACAAGTGATGTATTATTGGCTACAAAATGAGTGATAAAGTTAAAGGGAGAAAACTGAGTTGGGTAAGTAAATGCTGCAGGTATGGAGCTGAGGTGCCCGCTGCTGACCCTGCATTCCCAGGACTCGGCAGCACTAGCAAACAGCTGTAGATTATGCTGGGATCTTACTTGCAGACAGCACAATCCATTTCTCAGAGCGTTTGAAGACAAGAACCGGCAGCAGTGTCGGCTGACCTACGGAATTTCCAGAAGTGCCAGAGAAGCAGCCATGAGCTTCAGTGAAGGAAAAGGCAGCAGCCACACCCAGCCACACTCTGAGCTGACAAGCTGGCATAAGCAGAGAGCCTGCTGCTTGTAGCGATGCCAGTGTCTGGGTAGAACCTCCAAAGATGGGAGGGCCCAGCTCCTCCAAGATGTCCCACTACTCCCCATGTTTCTCAAATGCTATGCTAAACCAGTTGCAAAGAGTCTGGCTTAGGCGGAGTTCAGCCTTCTATCAAGTTTCACTGAGTCAGGTGAAAAGCAAGTACTGAGGTAATGGTTGTAGACACAGAATGGCCCCCAGACACTCCTGGATCACGGGCACTACCTATGTCTGAGCCATAACACAGGGAATAGACACTTCTCCACTTGTAAAATTTCATAGTGTATAAGTATGTTTTTTAGCTAAATCATTGTGTGTGTGTGTGTGTGTGTGTGTGTGTGTGTGTGTGTGTGTATAATGTAAGATGGCAGATGGGTAATGAAGCAAACTCAACACTCAGTTATTGGAAAGATGAAATACATGAGGTTCTTGAAGCTCATTCATTGGCCACAGTTGTCACGTAAGGATTCATGCTTATCAAAGGAAGTCATCCTCTAGGATTCTGCTCCTCTTACGCCATGGAACAAGAGCATGGTGACTGAAGGCTCTTTACAGTTACTGTATCATATCAGAGTCCATGATATCAAAACATGATATGGTTCAAGTGTTGTATGTCAATGATTACTGTAGAGCAGAACTATATACATTCTTCACCTGAACAAAGTTTTATGCTGGGTTCTTTTCCTGCCTTAGAAAATACAATAATATAACATTATAGACTACAATGACAAAGATTCACATTTCCCGAAATTTCTATATGCAAATTTGCAACAATAACTTTGTATTACTGTAAGCTTTGCATTTAAAAGAGAACTTAACTTTGATGTATAACAGACAAATTAAATTACATTAAGACGGTAAATCTGTAAGTCATTGTTAAAAAATAGTTTACTTATTTTAAGAAAAGAAAACTTTCCAGTCTTTGATATATGTCCGTACAAACATGAAAATAAAATTCCTTTCCTCAACTGTCCTTTTCCATTTCACACGTATTGATCTTTCCATATGTTTTAAATAGTCATGAAATTAATAGGAAATGTTTTTAATAAATCCAAATCATAGTTTCTTTTATGTCAAAATATTTTGGGGAAGACTGAGGTGAAAAAGCTGCTTAAACATTAGAACAAACTAAGAGCAGCCAAGAAGGACTTTAGGAAAGTGACGAGAAGTGACAGAAGGGAAGGTGTCTGCAGGTCAGAGGGGCTGGAGGAGTGAAGGGGAAGGAATATGGCCCAGCAAAACCAAACAAGGGAGGAATGAGATGAAGGACTGTTTGACTAACATGATAGCCGTCAATCAGTAGAAAAGACATGCCCAATGTGTACGTAAAGCTTTTCTGTGAATTCTAACATCCTTTTGAATAATGGCATTTGGCAAACATTCTCAAGATGTTTTGAACTTTCATTATTCATAAAATAGAGCATGATATTTATCCAAGGGAAGTGTGGAGAAGAGTCAGTGGGCATCACACTACTGCTGGTACAGGGTCTGACATTGTGGATCTACGAGAAATGAACATCCTTTGCCTCTACCTCTACCTCAGTATTCCAGGCACAGTGCAGCTGAGCCAAAGAGGCAACAGAAAGATCCTTCATGAGCTGACTAATTCTGCATTCACACAGAGTTCATAATTGATCATTATTATAAAGGTGCTTATGATCCTAATTAGCTTTGAACCAGTGACAAGATTAGTAGCATTGAAAAAAAAAAATCCAGGACTAGGCATGATGGTGCAGGTCTTTGATCTCATCATTTGGGAGGCAGGTAGTTCTCTGTAAATTTGAGGCCAGCATAATCTATACTGTGAGTTCCAGGACAGCCAAGACTACATTGAGATCTTGTCTTAAACAATAGGGTGTAGGTGGGAAATTCCTATCACGAAGAACCTCTCCATTTTATAGATTATTATTTTTTTTAACAATTATACACTCTGACTGTCTGGTGTCATATTAGACGCAGCTATGCTTTTACATAATTGTACGTAAGACTCATGAGATATATATTTTGTGGATGATTTTACATTTGAATCTCAAATCTGTTTGAAAAAGTATCTAATGTCTTAGCACTTGTTTGTGTCTTGGCTCTTCACTGAGCACTGTGGATACAATTCCAATGCTATCAGATTCAAGAGAAGCGCTTCATAGAACATCATGCTGTGCTCATGTGCTCACACACATGCACACGTGGGCGGGCACACACACACACACACACACACACACACACACACACACTGTCACAGGGTTCTGGCTCTTCTAGCAGTTCTAAAATATATAACTGAGTTGAGCAGCCAAGTGTGCCATCCAGAGGCCAAAGGAGAAAACACATCTTGTGTTTTCTCTGTAAAACAAAACGAGTAAAGGTTAAATTAAAATATTAATATTTAACTTAAATATTGCATTTAATTATTTATGTAACAAAGTATTTAACTGTTTCTATCATAGGTATTTAATCTAAATAGCTAACATAGTATTTGCTGTTATTTTTAAAGCGAACCACACACTTTAGACTTCTCTATACAGACAAGTCCTTCTCCGGCCATAGCTCATGGATGTGTGGTTCTCTGCAGCTCTCACAGAGTGGAAACAAGTCTTGACATGGGCCCAGCCACAGGTGCATGGCTTACCAATTAAAAAATTGAATTTAACTGTATTCTCTGTAGCAAATGCTTTCTTTTCATTCTATAATGAATATAGCATGTGTTTCCAGAAGTACATATAAGTTCTAAAACAACCACCATGATCTATTTAGACATGTGGGCCAAAAGTAAAACTAATTAACCAGGGACATTTCTTACTTAAATGAGAACGGTTTCTTTCATTAGAAGGACTCTGGGTAAATTTCTTCTGGCAAAGAAATAAAGTTCACTTTAGGGTAATTCTGTTTAGCAGACAGTCGGGTCTTCTAAAATATATAGTAATAATTGTTAAGGTTAAAGTAAAATAGTTAATTCTATTAAAGCCACATAAAAATCCAGGCTCCCACTGGTGTCCACAATAGGGTGATTATAGACTAGAGATGTCTGACGTCCCCATCCCGCCCTAGTGTCTGCACCGATGGGATTGCTGCTGGCACTGGGCTGTCTACAAAAGACCACTGTCTTCATTTAGCTGAAAACAGGATGTGCAGTAAAACGTACCGACAGCTTTAAGTTTTTAATCTCAACACCTTCCTGGATAAAATACTTAAAACAATTCATAAGAACATACTCCTTCTACTCTGAGTTCCTACTCATGCTTCCTTGCTTCATTTTCACACCAACACACCTTCAAACGCAGCACGAGTTTTAAACTCACACTTCTGATGGACAAACCCATTCTAAGGAAAACTACTTTGTACTGATTCCAGTTTTGTTGCTGCTGTCATCACAAAATTCTACAGTTGACCATCATTTTCACATCATCCACTTCCATGGAGTCTTATGAAAATACTACTTTAACATAGAGGGCTGTCCAGTCAGCCTACACTGAGGGAGCTCACTGTAGTCTTCGAAGTTGATTCCCTTTCCCAGGTAATCTTCGGTGCTCCCACCTGCAGGGCACTGGGAAGAGTTAAGCAGAGAATACAAGTGACTGTACTTAATAACCCTACTTAGATAGCCGCTGAAATAAATGAACGAAGCTGTGGGCTCAAACTCAGCTGCTATCACTGTCTTCTAGAGCAAACACGCCAAGAGCCACTCATCGGGACAGTATGGTAATGACCAAAACAAAGTTCAAAGCTTGTACTAGAAAACCGGAACATACGGTGACCACTTCTCCAGCATGGACAAGCACAAGTACATTTTAAAGAAAAATGAATGAATGAATGAATAAAATAAATAAATGCCAAGCTTGCCCCTAAATCTGGTGACCTACATTTAATCCCCAGGACTCGTGAGACTGGTGCATGTAAGCCTCTGACCACCATACTTGAAAGAAGATTGAAAGGAAGGAAAAAGGAAGGAAATAGAAAGGGAAGGAGGGAAAAGGGAAGAAAAGAAGGAAGGAAAGGAGGGAAGGAAGGAGAAGATAATAATAACACTTTTCAAAAGTCTATATGCCTATCTGGATCATCTTCCTGTCCTCACAAGTGCTAGGGACTTCCCAAGGGAGGCAGACCAAATACTGGCCACCCCTATATTCCTAAATCCAGGATCTGTAAAGAGGAGACTGTAGCTTTGTGAAGGCCTTGTACCTTTGTGTTCCTACTTAACTAAATGTCTTTCTTTGGAAGAAATAAAAGTAACTCCACATCAAGAAATGCTAAGATCCTTAGTTCATAGGAAAACTGTAGCTCTTAAAAAGAACTAACTACTAAAACATGAATCTCCAAGTATTTTTAATTGACCAGAACCATAGAGGAAAAGTATCTGGGATGGTACTTTCAGGTTGACAATAGAGGCAGAGACTGGGTCAAATGGGTTGCAAAATAAGGTTCAGATTTAGTCAGCACATGCAGAGATGGCGAGGGGAGGAAGCAGAAGTGTGATAAGCCTTGCTTCGACTTTTGAAGACCTTATTGTGAAGAGTGGAAGCATCTTCCACTGAGGATTTAAGCATCTCTGGTGTGTTTTCAGAACATAGAAAGTGTGAGGAGCAGTGTGCCATTAAGGCACACCATGATAAAGAAGTTACAGGATACCTGGTCCTCGCTGGTTAATCCCAGGTGCATCACAAGGTAAAAATGCACCAGGAAATCGGAGTTTGGCAGAACATCCTGGCGTCTGGTCATCATGGCGCAGATCAGTTTGTAGGCTTGCAGTTTGCCTTCTTTATATTCATTTGGCAGAGTCGTAGCCTGCCAAGGAGATGATGTTTCTAGATTAAATCAGGTCCAGATGCAGAGCATTTCAACATTTCATTTACTTCTCAGTTTTCCTGAAGAGTTGTTTGGAGATGTGGGATGCGCTGGCTCTATAAGACCCAGCCTGTCTTCAAAACATGCAGTCTTGGGCAATTACAGTTTTTAAACTCAATTTCAGAAGGGAAGAGGAAATTGCAATAAAGAATAAACACTTGCCTTAAATAGCCATGATGCAAACATTCTGAGTGGTGGGATCAAGAGCGGAGGAGATGGAGAGGACTGGTTATCCAGGCTTATTGCCAGGTTATCTCGTATCTGAGTCGGAAGAGACACAACACAGCAACACTGTTTGCACAGCAAAGAAACCACTTCCCGTTCTTACACAAGGAGAAAGAAACATGTAGTATTTACAGATTTTTCGTTTATTGTGAGAATTCTTGTCCTTTTAAGTTGGGTGTTGCTTACTACATGTAGTTGAAACTTTAAACACAAAAGAATGGTATTGTTTTTCTATTGTATGAACACCTAGGGAGATCCTGAATTCCGAGTAGTAAGAAATGATTTCATAAATTATGCTATATGAATATAAGTCATGTTTTAGAAAAATATTTAATAATGAAAAATGTATATTTAGTATAAAAATAAAAGTCAGAATGAAATCTGTATGTATTTTAAGAGTAAACTCTTAGTTTGGTAAAATGTCTTAATTCATGGAAATAGATATATTTTATATATTAACATTGATTATCCTATAAATGGATATATAAATATCTTCTTCTTGCTTTTCTATTTCCCAACTTTATACAATTAAAATAGTGTCACTTTACTAAAATGAATAATGAAACCACATAGTGTCCTATTTTAATATCGTCTAACATACACTTGGACCAAACGAAGTAACTCTCAGGTATTTAGTAACTTATTAAAACTACAGATACTGTGATTTACTTTTGAGGAATCAAATATACTTCATCTAAATGCCTAATTTGCCTTTCAGAATATGGTCAACAGTTTGTACGTTAAATGATGCATGTTAATTTTCCTGGATTAGTATAAAAGGTAGCATCAGAACACACCTTAGCGAGTTTGTACCACAATTCATAGAGATAGCCAAAAACCTTGGCATGGATCTTCGGTGACTGGATGTTGTTCACATCTCCAAGGATTCCCAAGACTCTTCGCCACAACACAGCAGCAGAGTCTGGGTGCCAACCGGTGAGGTTTCCTCCAGCAATTATACTACAGTCGTCTGCAAGGCATTCCCTGCTGTCTGTGGACAAAGTGTGGAAGTAACTGTCAACTCGATCGGAATTTCATCGTCAAAGGTGTTTTTTTTTTTTTTTTTTTTTTTTTAGCAGAGTTGCAAATTTTAGGAATTCTTGGTAAAGTAATTAAGATAAAAATTGGTTTAGAATTTGATAGAACAGAAAAAGAGAAATCAGTTAAGGTCAAACACTTGATTCTTTCAAACTGAATGTCCAACAAGAAATGATGTACACCTGGGGTGCTCATGTGAAGGCTTTTAGGAAGCAGGCAAGACGAGGGGAATTTTGAGTCGGATGAATACAACAGTAGCCACCCAGGGTCTAGGGTTCGGAGACAGCTGTGCTGGGTTTGGTGGCTTATTGAACAAAGGATTTGCATACCAGAAAGTTTCAGCCCGTAGGTCTAAGGAACACAGGTAGTGTGTAACAGTCATCACTCATCCCCAGCAGCCAGTACAGGGTTCGCTTCCGTCAGTCTGAAGAGCACCTCTTTCACGTTAGCCCCATTCCTCATCCTAAGAACTTTATACCCACTGCGTTGGATTCTGACCCTTCCAGGTCTGCCTCTTCTAGTTTCTCATATAAATTGAATTCTAGTAATCAGCCTTTCTCCTTGGTTTCTTTTACTTAGAAGAACACACTTCAGATTCATCCACAAGACTGTGTACATTAGGAATCTGTTCCCTCTGATTGTTGACTAACATTTCCATTTGGAGATATATCATAGTTCATCTCTTCATCTGGTAAAGATTAGTTAGATTAATTACTACTTTGAGGAAGTAGGAATAAAACTACTAGGAACATTCACATGCAGGTGTCTATGTGAACAGATACTAACATTTCTCTTTGGTAAATAGCTGGAGTAAGATCCTGGGTTGTATCCTAAGTGCATGTTCAGTACATGTTCTGGTGAAGGGACTGAGACCATTTTCTGAAGTGGAGTTTCCATGAACCAGCGTAGGCAGTGTCACCCTGAGTGAAGTATAAAAGTGCCATTTGTTCCACATCCTCACTGGGATTCGACTGTGTTGCTTTGGGGTGGCTAAAGGCTGAAGAAGACCAAGCTGATAAACTCTCAAACTTCCTAAAAGCATGAGGCTCTGGATATCATTTTATTTTATTTGCCTTTGTTACCTTTGCAGTGTATACGTGAAGGAAGCAGGTGGGGTGTGGGTGTGTACATGCACCATAACAGGCAACCAGGGACTCTCGTGGTGATCAGTTTTCAGCAGTCAGTCCTCTCCTACCACATGGATCTTAGGAATCTAACTCAGGTCTTCAGGCTTCATAGCAAGTGCCTTTTCTTGCTGGCCCTTTAACTTGATTTGATGGCTTTTATTTGCGTATATATTGGTGTACATGTGCGTGCACATGTTATGGCATGCAGAGGTCAGAGGATAACATCTGGAAATCAGTTTTCTCCTCTGACGTACATAGGTCTTTGTGATCAAACTTGCATCAACTTGGCAAGTAGTGTCATTACCCATTGAGCTATCTTGCCAGGCCATGGATCGATCTATCTATCTATCTATCTATCTATCTATCTATCTATCTATCTATCTACCTACCTGCCTCTATCTATCTATCTATCTATCTATCATCTATCTATCTATCTATCTACCTACCTACCTCTATCTATCTATCTATCTATCTATCTATCTATCTATCATCTATCTATCTATCTATCTATCTATCTATCTATCTATCTATCTATCTATCATCCTTTGTCCTTTTATTTTTTTAAGAAAAGTATTTTTTCTTGAGTGTGGGACCATGAAAGGTAGCCTAGTTCCCAGTTGAGTTAAGGCTTGAATCCCCCAGAGACCTTGAAAGGACGATGGAGTTTTGCCTGATTCTCAGGCACTAGGCCCCTGTTGCTAGCTGCATTCCCACATAGATTTGTGGCCATCAGACAGACAAGGGCAACACCCCATACCCCTCTACATGTAGAGGATTTGACCACAGGTCACTAGTATGCTCAAGATAGATCTCCATTTTAATGAGGTACCTAAAGGTTTGGAGGGCTTAGCCAATAAGCTTCCCTTCCCAGACACTCCTTTTTTGCAAAGGGTATTTAACCTCAGGCCTACCCTGAGCAGTAGGTTATGGTTTTACTCATCCACTTTTCGCCATGACAATAAATGTCTTGAAACCATGGACTGCCTATTTTCATCTAGATCCGCTGTGGGGAGCCATGGTGGGGAGCCGTGGAGAAGGCCTTCCCCTATAGAGCCGCTGTCTAATCTCCTGTAACAGGCCTCTCTGTGCTCTCGGTCATGACTACCAAGCCTGTCAAGCCAAGCTCAAGCCAACAGGGACTTTTCCGCAACCCCCCTCGCTCGGCCCCAGGCTAGATCCTGCCCACAGGGGTGGGGGTCGAGAGCCTGAGAACCAGATGGCCCTGGCCTCCTTGCAGTGTCCTGGGGCCTCCCTACAGCCCCACACCTGCCTGGAGATGCATGGGGTAAGCAAGGTCAAAACTCTTGTATCCTGCCTTCCCAAGAGGGTGAGCCCTGTGGGGGCCAAGCCCTGTGGCGGAGCAGACAGATGCGGGACCCCACCAACCCTACACTGGAGTGCCAGAAATACATTTAAGGAAACAGAGTGCTACATTATAGCAAGAGTATTTCTCCTACACTCTCTATAGAACAATCAGTAGCTAGCAGCAAAAAAATATTACATGGTATTTTCTCAGTTCTTAAGCTTCTGGATTTCTTTGGGCAGTGAATACTTCTTCCACATATTCTTCCTAATAATTCTGTCTCCTCATGCCCCACCTGCCTCTTACACAACCATGGAGAGAGGTGTTCACCAAACCTTCAGCAGCCCAGACTTTTCATTCTAGTTTTCAAACTCCTACTGAAATACAAAAAAAATGTGTACAGAAGCTCAGGCCCCACTGTGCTGTAGGCCCTCCATTCCACTTGCCTTTTTCCTGAGTGGATCAAATACAGCATTTAATTTTCAGTCCCCAGCAGCATTTGATTTAGGCAATTAACCTCCTTTCTGAAATGCTTCACTTTCTGACTCCCAGGTACATGTCCTGGCTTCCCTCTTTTACCAATTCTCCATCTCCTGGGCCTTCACCTACCCCAGGGCCCACAAGACGCTTCTGTCCTCTCTCCCATCATCCTTTGCTCAGTCTCACACACAGTGATGCCGCAGATTCAGATGACATTCACACAGTCACATTTTTAAATGCCGACTTTTTTCATTTCCATTTCTTCAACCAATTGTACACAGGATCCAACCTTTGACCTCACAAACACTAGACCAGCGCTCTACCGCTGAGTGAGCCTTCCTGACAGCTCCACATGCTCAGGACTCAGTGGAAACAGTCCATGTAGGCATGATGCCTGCTGAGTTTCACTATGCTCTGAACACTGGTACTTTGTATTGGATATTAAGGCTAAAATATTACTTAGTTTGCATGTGCATATTTGTGTATGTATGTAGATTTACAGATGTCATGGTAGACATGTAGAGGTCTGAGAACGGCTTGCAGGACTCAGTTCTCCCCTACAATATGAATCCTGAATATTGAACTCAGGAGTGAAGTTCTACTTGCTGAGCCAACCAAAAGCCATATGCATATATTTGTTGTTTTTGTTGATACAGCATCTTACTATACAGCCAAGGGGGACCCCCAATTTGCTTTGTACTCAGGTTGGCCTAAATCTAACCTCCTCAGTCACCTGAGTCCTGGGATTACAGAGACATACTTCCATACCTTGTTGCAGGATATTTGATCACATTGTGAACCCCAATATTGTGTTATTTTACTGGAAAAAAAAATCTGTTTCTAGATGTGGTAGGATTCAGCCCTTAACACACACCTTTAATCCCTCTGGCTGGAATACAAACAGGCCCGTAGTACACACCTTTAATTCTAAACAGTAAAGTTTGTTTGTGGAAGGAAGCAACATTGTTTGAAAATGATGTCTAATTGAGTGGCAAACAAAGTGACAAATCAGAGAAAGATTTGACAGAGTAGGATCTGCCTAACTCTCATGAGAAGAGGAAAGGGAAGGTACTTAAGGGAGCAGTGCTAAGAGAGAAGGCAAAGTTTTACTAGGACAGTTGTATAGAGACAAGTTGGAGAAAGAGAAAAAGGAGTCAGAAGATTAGAACAGTTGCTAAAGTTAGTATGAGGCCAAGCAGAGCAATTCGGTTAGAAATTGGGAGAAGCCAGATTGAATCAGTCAGCTTGGAGAAGAGTTTGAGCCAGAACAGCTTAGTTGAACCAGCCAGCCAAAATTCAGAACAAACTAGAAAGAGTAAGCTTATTCAGCAGTAAGTCTCAGAGGCTGAAAACATTCTAGGTCTAGATAAGATTGTACAGATGCTAGAAGCTTCTAGGACTAGGCCTACACTAGTAGAATGGGGCAGTAAGCCTTCAAAATAACAACCGCTTCAGGAGAATACAAGTTACTTTTATAACACCTAGTTTACGCTTTTTTCTCATTCCTGGAACTCAAACTCCAGGAAAACATTTTCCTAAAAAGCTCTCTCTTGCTGAGCTCTAACCTCCTATCCAATCTAATCCTTTGTTTTCAAGGCAGCACCTTGTACTTGGTTCAGTGGTGATCACTGCCGGAAAACAATGTCATCTACTTTATCTTCTACAATAATGTCAGCCGCTTGTGGGCAGTGATAATTCTCTTTCTTCTGGTTTGTTGTTTATTTGTTTTGTATTTGGGGGTCTTTGTTTGTTTTGTTTGGTTTTTTGGGGGGGATCACACGAACTCTTTTATTTTTAAGGGGGGAAGAACACACTAACTCTTTACCCTAGACTCACCTTATAATCCAGGCTAACTACCAACACTCCTCTTGCCTCAGCCTCCTAAATGTTGAGATTATAGAATGAGAGTCACTGTGCTCAACTTCTCATTTCCAAATCAATGCACTGGCTTCCAGTGTTCATCCCACCAAGTCTATCTATTTATGTAGGTACCTAACATCCCTCCACTTACAATGATTTCAGGCAGGCTGTGAGAGATACTGACAAGAGTCAATGCTGTTCCACCTAGACCACCCCATCCTCTTTGCTCTCTCTAAACATTATTTGTTACTCTCTTTCGCATTACCTGTGTCCTGTGGAACTACTTAACAGCTCTTTCGATATGGCTTAAGAAGGACTCAAGGGAACAAGTGGCTATCTAAATTTGTTAACTAGATAGGCACAACCAGCAAGCCCTTGAAACTCTGAAGGCTGTCAGAAACACCTACAACACCTCAGTCTAGTTGAAGGCTATAAGGGTATGACAAGTATTGTCCCCATTGTCAGTATAGTTGCAGTGCAGTAAAAGAAAAGGGGAGGGTAATAAAAAGCCCTTTCGTTCATTTCTTTACCTTGTTTTTTGTTTTAAGGATCTCACAGTGCAATGCTTGCTGTGCATACTGAGCTGGAACTCACGATGTAGACCAAGCTGTCCTGAAATACGCACAGCTCCATCTGCCCTGGCCTCCTGAGTCACCACACCCACCTTTACCTCTTTTGTAAATTTAATTAATTTTCTTATTTTAAAAATGTTGAGGGTTTATTTGACGTACGTTTGTGAATGCTTTGCTGTATGTATGTACATATATCATGCATGTGCCTGTTGCTCAAGGAAGTCAGAAGAAGGCACTGGAACTCCAGGGATTACAGTCACAGATGGTTGAGTGCGTTTAAGCTTGTTTGTAGTTTCAAACTATTGGTCCTTGCCTTCTGTCTTGTATGAGGCTGGCTCTCTTGTTCACTGTTGTCTATGTGGCCTATGACGTGGTGTCATTGTTTTGTCTCCAGTTCCCATGTCCTATAGGATCACAGGGATTACAGGTACACCACCAAGTCTGGCTTACACGTGGGTTCCAGGACTCAAACATATCCTCACACTTGTGCACAGGTGAGTGAGCCACCTCTGCATCCTGTAGAGCTCCTTTCTGCTTACTGAATCTTCGACCCTGTTGCAACTATAATGACAAACAGGAACAATACTTGTCATATTTCAATACCCTTCAACTAGACTGTAGGTGCTTCTCAGGCTTTTATGGTTTTGACAGCCTTCAACGTTTCAAGGAGTACTGGTCAGATATTGTAGAAACTGTTCCTCAGCTGAGAACTGTCTGGTTTTCCTCACAGTATTTGATAGTTGGTTTTAAAGGCCAATGTGATGCACTAGAATCACTTTGGATGAGAGTCTCAATGAGGCCCTGACTACACTGTTTCCTTGATCAATCTAGGTTTGCTAATATTTATAGAGAATATTTTTATGTGTTCCCTCTTTTGTTTTGTGGGTTTTTTTCACTTTCTAGTATATTCATGTAACCTTTAGTTTTACTAGCTTTTCAGTTCATGTTCTATGGTATCATGTTATCTTTCTCTTTAATTTTGGAATAGGACACACGTCATATTTCACTTACATACATGCAAAACAGGCCATATTTTGTCCTTCATAAAAGACTTAAGCTACATTCTAAAGATAATATGTACAGTTTTATTTGAAGTCTGGTTTTTTGTTTCTTATTTTCCTTTGTAAAATTGTTGTTTTTCTTATTTTTTCATCATAATCACAGGATACGTTATAGTACAAACCAGGCATCTCTGTTGATAGAAATTGGCCAACTTGTTAACATTCTGTGTAATTTCTAAGAGTATGTATCTTAGCTGCTCAGTTAAAAACTATGCCTCCCAAATACGTATATACATGTGTGTCCACTCAACTGTGCTAACTGTATTGTTTTCTTATTCTTACTCATTTCTTAACTCATCAATTAATGGCAGTTTATATCCAGATTTCTTCCTATGAAAATAGTTTTATCATCAATTTCTCATGTCTTTTTTTTTTTCTTTCAAACTTCACCTCATATGTCTGGAGGCTGGGAAGTACATGTAAATGTAGAACTATTTGCTCCCACTGATAATTTCTACCCTAAATTTTACCCAGCTGTCCACCCACAACTACAATGGTGGTCTTTTCTCCTTTAGAGAGCTCATTTACATTTATTGTGGTAGCTGACACGTTTGACTTATTTCTAAATCTGTATGCTTCTGTTTAAGTCACCTTTGCTCTGCTTCTCCTTTGAGTTTTGCTGAGAATTTATTGAGTTCTCTCATTTCTGCCAGTATTTTCTCTCTCTAATATCACATATTATTTCCCTCTTATTTATATAATTATTCCAAAATTATTCTAGCATTTACCCCATACAAGTAAGAATGCATTGATATCTGCATCTTTTAAAGGCCTGGTCTAAGCAAATGAAGCACATCTCTGTATGCACCAAGGGAGGGGTAAGAGGGTCAACAAGGAGCCAGAGGAATGAATCTGCAAAGCAGAAAGCAGGTCCAAGATGGATCCAATAGCTTTTCATGCTAGCAATGAAATGCTCCCCAGACATTGAGACAAAAGATTCAGCAAGGATGACAGGTGGTTTCATGGAAGGCTGTCCACAGAAGCACTGATGCTTCTTTGGGGAAAAACAAGGCTATTCCTTCCAGAGGAGCACCATATACTCCGAGGAGAAGAAACATTAACATGTACAGCCATCCAAACCAGAATTCCTACAAGCCATGTCTGGAAAACTGAAGGCACAGAGGCTAAAGTGTAATCACGGGTCCTCTTCATTTTCTGACTTTTATAAAGCCTCAGACGAGACTCCTCCTGCAAAATCAAGTACAGTGCCAAGCAGCTGCTGTTTACAAAGACATGAGGATGCTTTAATGAATTCTTATGAATCAATGTGAGCCCTCAAGTGAATAAGGACCATGCTATGACATTTGCTTCTCTCAATAAGACTGCCATATTGCTTCAACTCCATAGTGGTGGGTCAGAAAATTAGGTGACGCTTTGCTTCATCCTAATTCCCCAACTCTAGGAATGTAGCCAGATAAAGTGAGACCAGCCCCAGCACCTCAGTGACACTGCTGCTTTGCTGAAGTGACAACTCCACATGCATGAAGGCTGGGTACTCACTCACCACCTGCACTGTTGTGCCTCTACCAACCAACAGACCCTCAGTTTCTAAGTATCTGCACAGAAAACCTGTTTCATCCTGCTTTGTATCCAGGAATCATTCTCGTCTCGGAGATTAAAATCGTAGGCAACGTCTCCCACTATCGAAATATGCTGAGCTCTTTAAAAGGCTTTCAAGTGACTGTGTTCATTTTTCAATATTACTGTGAAGGTTTTAATGAGCTAACGTGTTTTTGCCCAAAATTATCCGGCTGGTGGCACAAGTTCCAGAACAGATGCTGACATTTTACATGTAGATGGGTCCTCAATGAAGGAACGCTTGATTAAAAATGGGGATTTAAGAGATTTTAGAAAATTCCTCATTCACCTCCTAAATACCAAATATTTGCTTTAATTTCATTAGCAGCCTATGTCATTTTGTTTCTAAATGTTATAGAGGCCTTTAAAATTATTAAAGTATGAACTCTTAAACATATGTAAAATTTTATCATCTTTCTCCAAATACATTATTATAACAGATAAATATAAAATTTAGAAATTTGAAGGAACTGAACAGACAAATCTGTTCTTATGAGCACAGGCACAGTTCAGACGGCTGTAGTTTTGTGTAGAGCTGACAGAGTTTGAGTAAAGGTAGCCTTTTTCTTTGAAAGAAAGAGATCACCTCTCAGACTCTTGTTAGCATCTTAATTGTAGGGACAGAAAAGCCAGGTGACCAGCTCAGGATCAGAAGACCGGGGTACAAGCTGGCATTCTGCTCCACGGCGGCCTGACCCTCCGCCCCTGCCTCATCTACTTTGATCACTGGTCAGTCTCAGTTCAGACTTTGACAGCGTTACCGCCAGTGTAGCTTTCACTGTTTATGTTATTTCATGAAATACATACAGGAGGCTGGTAAAACACTCCAAACGTGTGTGATGACAGAGAACACTGACAAACCGTTCCTACAAATTAACTTCAGTGTGGAGGACAGTGCTCAATTCACATCTACAACTGTAATTAAAAGGTCAGTGATAAATACATAAACTAAAAGAGATCTGAAATTACATCCCATGATGATTTTAAGTTTATAATTTAATACTTTCAGATAAATACCTGTCTAAAGCTTAAAGCATATCTGTTCATTGGTGTGGGTTACTTACTAGGGGCCTCTCTTTCCCACACAGTCCTGAGGGTCAGAGGTATTGTATACACAACAGACAATCTGCCTGCCAGACTGGAGCTCATAATCCAGAGGAACACACCGGCCCCTCCCACCCAAAGCCAGGCATGGGCAGTCTCTTCTCAAATCTTACATTAAACGTGATCTGGAAAGGAATGATCATCAAAGTTGGACTTTGTCTTTTGGGGTCCTAATTAGTCAAATAATTTTTAAAGTTTCTTTGATTTTGAAAGTTTTAGATCTTTTGAGGTTAAACTGTCACCATGTTTCTTAGTGCCAGCTCTTGCTTGCTTGTTTTCCTTTGTCATTGAGAAACCCTCTCTACCCCAAGACCAACTATACGTGGAATTTTTACTTCCTTTCTCACTTTTATTTTCCTGGAAGACATTTCCTTTCATGTGTATTAGAGTTTCCTTTTCACATTAAGAATTCTGTATCTTTGGAGCTGACTTCAGGTATGATGTGAGATAGAGACTCCGTATCTTTTACTCTGACACGGCTAAGTATTTGTCACTCAGACCCACTGAATAGTGTACACTCTTTCCCTGCTAGGAATGGAAGACCCCCCCCCCCAATCGAATACCACATCCCATACCTGTGAGGACTTAGCCTGAAGACTACATCAGATGGTTTTTAGTCTAGCTGGCCATCCCTAGGATTTTAACTTTCAGTATATAAACTACAGAACATTTATCACATAGCCTGAGATAACCAGGCACATCTGCTGCCTTGATTGTAAGTTCTTAAGAATCAGAGCTGTGACTCGTTCCTCTTTTGTGTGTGTGTGTGTGTGTGTGTGTGTGTGTACATATGCTTACACATGTGTAGAAGCATCTATGTGAGTGAGTGCATATGGGGGCCTGAGGTTGACATTGGTGGTTTTCTCAATCATTCTCTGCTTTATTTATTAAGAAAGAATCTCTGAACCCAGAGCTCGCCATCTCCACCTGGTCTAGGAGGCAGCTTCAATGGGCCCCGCATCCTGAGTGCTGGGATTACAGGTGACTGCTTATACCTGCTTGGCTTTCCCGTGGGATTTAGGCATCCAACCACGGTCTGTATGCTTGCATGACAAAGAGCCATCTCCTCAGGCCCTCAATTTTTATGTTTTCCACAGAATCTAAATCTGTATTTCTAGATTACAAGCTTCTCTGTTAACTGAAGGATGAGCTCGGATGCTGCATTAGGAGCAGAGCCACAGACACACACTTCTGAGCTCCAGTCTAAGACTTGCTGTGTACATTACTGCGTCTTTTCACTTTCAGTACTCTTAATGCTATGGCACCCAGGGCCTGGCATCTTACAGAGGGACTACCCCTCCTGGTTTACTCCTCCCTCACCGGGAGTACGAGCTCTTCATATGAAAGTCATCAACACAAGCATCTTCCCTGCCTGTCCACCTTTGTTTCTGACAGGTCAGCCCTTCTACTCCCGCCTTCCACAAAAGGACCAGATCCCATCAACTAGACAGCCTCAGTGTTTAGAGTTTACTGAGTTCACCCATAACAGACTGCCACCCTCCGTTGCCTTGTTTTTCCTGTTGAAAAGACAACAGAGCTTGTTCCCATATCTTCTTCCTCTATTTCTTAACTAAACTTGATGATTCCCTATGTGACTCCTGTGTTCAGAGACAATTTTTCCTAATTACCACCATTTTATTTACATGGATTAATAGACCTGATTAAACATAGCCCAGGTATAGTTTAGAACAACACATCATAAACTCAACCTTGTTTTCAATAAAATGAAATGATTTAAACAGTAAGCAAATATGAAAGTAACCTATTAGCTCCCCACCACCAAACCCCAGCGTTCTCCAGTCTAAGCAGCTGACAATGGGCAGGATTATTCGGTGAGAAACACAGCACTGTTCTGTTTGTTTTCTGTAGTGCTGATGATCAATCCCAGGGCCCCACACATGCAAGGTAAGTGCTACCACTGAGACACTGGCCCAAGCTCATCAGATGGCTTGCTTTTTCTGCATCTCCTAAAAACCACGTTAACAAGAGTTTTGTGGATGTTGTTTTATGAAGAAATTGTTCTCTTAAGAACAGAAAGTTAAATCAGAACTGTGATAATCCTTAAGCCTCATCATATTACAGTGTGTGCTTTCCACAGCTGACAGGATGAACTCTTGAACTGTGTGTACTGATTCTCCAATTAGTATTTCAAAGAAGAACAAAGTATTTGGAGGAGTTAATCACAACATGGTGCACCATACAGAGTTACAAATCTCATGATGCTAAGCAGTCAGATGCATACTCTGAAATGGGATCAAAACTAATCTTTCCCAAGGACAAACAAAAGAAGCACTCATCTAATTTTCTTTCCTTTCAATAAAAATAATTGCATCTGGTTCACCTTTAAGAACATTCAAGTAAGAATTAGCACTGGATCTATCATACCAAGGTGAGAGATCTCTTACAAACTGACTCTAAATACAGGCACTAACAACCCTCCAGTAGTGCAAAGGGCTTCACAGCTATTATTCTAGCTGCATATACCGGGGCGTGTAGAGACAGCTCAGCATTTGGGGGCCAATTCTGCTTCAGGCACTTACTAGCATTTTTTTTAATGTGTGTGTGTGTGTGTGTGTGTGTGTGTGTGTGTGTGTGTGTGTGTGTGTGTGAGTGTGTGTGTGTGTGTGTGTGGTAGGGGTCGGGATGATTTCTGTGGGTCTCACAAAACAGAAATGGAGAGATTCAGCCTGACTGTTATACAGCATTAGAAGTCTTAAATCCTATGTAAGTTCATAGTATTGACATCAAGGTCATTATCTATTCTATACATTATATATACAAATATCATTAATGCTGACTGGATGACACTTTAATGTTATATAGTTCCAAGGACTTGCAAAATTATCAGACATTTCAGTTAACATTGGTTTTATATTACAATGAAAATTAAAGTTTGCTTGGTTAAGAAAAGTAATTTGCAATGAAATTTAGGCATTTTTCATACTTTTGTGTAGTTTTTAGCAATTAAAAATGGGTTTTTATTTCCTAGGTGTTTCCTGGCTCACATCCGAACTGCTGGGATTACAAGTGTGCCGCCATGCCCAGAGGAAAATAATCAGATTATTCATTCATTCATTTATGTATTTATTTATTTAGGTCTGTGTGGTATGGGTGGCATATGTACATGTATTGGAGTACACATGCCTTTGTGCATGCATGAAGAAGCTATAAGTTGGGCATCTTCCTCTATTGGTCTTTACTTTAATCCTTTAAACCTGAGCCTCGCATTGAATTGGAAACTTGGCTTCTCTGTTAGACGGGCTGGTCAGTAAGTTCCCAGGATCTCCTTGTCTCTGCCATGATGCTCACGTTAAACAGCTGCACGAAGGCTTTGGTTCTGTGCTTCAACTAACAACCTCTTTATTCGGGAAAAACAAGTCATGATATATCCATATAAACACTAACATTACAAAGTACATGAGAAGGGGAAAGAGAAGACAGAGCAGCCACAAACCTACCACTGCCTCCCCAGTACTACCGGAACACTCTGCCTATGGCCAGTCACTTAGGTGATAATCCACAGGCAAAATCTCTGGAAGATACACTGCTTCTCTTTAAGACAGCAGGGGGGAACACCAGAAGCTGGGATAAGAGGTTTTATTCTTTTGAGAGTTCTTGTTCATTTTAGGTACTGTTACATTACTTATAAAATATATAGGCTTCTTGGTAAAGCATTTAAAACTATACTAAGGACGAGATGGCTGAGGTCTCAGGTCAAATACCTTCCAATACATGTCAGCCATTCCCTGACCTTTGCCAATGTTGTTCCTTGGTTGTCGGCCAGATAAATGCCAGTTCCTGTGAGCTTCTGCAGTGAAAGGTTTTTGTAAAACTGGATTTCTTTAGAGTAAGTCCTGTATACCTGGCTTTTTACATGGGTTCTGGGATTCAAACCGAGCCCTCAAACTATCACAACAAGCACTCTTACCCACTGGACCATCTCCTCAGTTCCAGGAATAATTATTATCCTTAAAAAATGGAGCCAGCATTACAGGCTGCTGGAATAGGGCTTCTGGAACCTCATGAAGTGGGTATTCCTCTAGATCTTAAACTGGGTAGCAACAGTCCACCGTTGCTCATTTTATTATTATAACTGATCGCCCCACACATATGTCATATTTTTACATAGTATATGTAAAATCTTTTATGATACTTAAAAAATTAAATAGTAAGATAGCCAATCTCCTTGTTGTACATGTACAATTCATGCAAGCTAAAACAACAACATTTTCTGCCTCCAAAGACCTTGGTAATGGGCACCATCACTTCTTCCTGTGGTAGACAGTGGCATGGCAGGCTTCCTTCCACATCTGCCTGATTTCAAAACTCTTTCCATCCAAGACTCTAAGAATTCACAAGCAATTGTGAGCCAGTGACTGGAGCTGTTCCAGTGTGGATGAAAGCGGCTTCCCATTACCCGGTGCTTCGGGTTTGCGTGGGGAACTCTGGGATCCGCTGTATGCAGCAGCAATCCTTCTCAAACACATTTACCTGTTAAGTTTGAAGCCTCCGTAGGACTCAGCTGTAACCAATGGCGGGCGTCAGAGTCGGCCACAGCGTCTGTGGGAGTGCTCAGCTCCGGGTCCTCCTCACAGGTCTGCCACGGGCTCACTGCCAGCTCCGCGTCACTGCCGTAGCCCACGGCTGTGTCACTGCCAGCACCTTCACCTGGCAACAGAGCAGCCAGCATTTGAGAGCGCAGCACATGAAGAAGGCTCAGAATCATCTCTATGTAGGACACACTTGCCCAGATGATAGCATTTGCTCAGGGGGCTGGGTGCAACTTGAAGAACCTGGTTGGAGTTTGGAAGTGTCCCTGATAGATACTTGCTTAACAAAAATAAATCTTCCAAGTATAGGGCATTAAAAGGCTTGATGAAGTATTCTGGTCATTGCTTTTGCTCAATTTCCCATGTGCCCCAAAGTTGCATCAGGTCCTAGTTCCCATCCAGATGCATCCATAACATGAGGAGATGGTAAGAAACAGGAGGAGTATGTATAACTGATTTTACTTCATTGCATGTTTTCTCTATTTCAAGCCGGGTGTTCAGACTCACACCAGGCTGCACCACGCAGGCATGTTGTGGAATGAGGTGTCTACCACTACAGATGTGGAGCACTGACAATGTCCTCCTTTAAACACTGGAAATGTAATTTGTCACAATGTAATCATGCAGAGATTGTAAGATGTATGTGGTTATTTAACTGGGCACAAGCTAAGCCTAGACAGCCCTGCTGCTTGCAGCTACCTGGCCATTTCCTAACAGAGCATTCGCCCACCTTCCCTTCAACTGCTAACGGCCCCTCAGCTATGCCCTCTCTACTGCTGTCCTCTATCCACTTGCAAAGAACTACCCAAGTTGTCTCGATAAGCAGATGGCCCTCAGTCGAGGAGCATTCTCTCTAGAGCTACAGGCATGGCGGGGGGGTGGGGTGGTGGTGCATGAGAACACCAGCAAGGGTCATTAGGGGTCAGCAGGGGTGTCCAGGGGCTACCACTCTGCTCCACTGATGAGGGGGCCTGGCCTCGGAGGACAGGAGAAGCCAGCGCAGGGCGCAGACTTTGTAGCATATGCTAGCATCCCAGGGTTCCACACTTTTCACACACTTGCCCACCGGCTTCCATGTACCTCTGAAGCTTCTTGTTCCCTCCCTGTGGCGACTCTGTGGGAGAGGTAGCTTTTCCTTATGCATCTGTCTGCCCCCTTAAGACCCTCTTGTTCTTCTCACCTGGATAAAGGCCCAAGGATAGAAAGACAGGCCTCTCAGTAACTAATGGAAACTGTTTATCAACTGGATTAACTACATAATTTCTAAGTTCCTGATCAAAAATATTCTCCACAACCACCTCTTCTCTACTGACAAGATAACCACTGCACTTAGAAAAGAGGAAAGCAAACCAGGCCTACTGCACTGCAGGCATGGGCAGAGCCCACTTCCTGGAACTTACTCTTCAGTCTCTCCCTGCATCTTCCGTGTGTCTGCTGTAAATCATCCTTCAGATCCGGCTCAGCAGGACTGCTGCTCCTTCGAACCAAGATCTTCAGACAAAAAGAAATGCTGCTTTCATTACCAGAAAGTTGAAACTTTGACCAGACTGCTATGCTCCTAGCCTATTTTTAAATAAAAGAAGCAATAATAGTAACAAAACACTGAATACTATTTTGCTTTTGAAGGGCATGTTCACAGGCTGGTATAATTAAGTTACATGTTTCTCAAGATCTGAAAGTCCAATTCATATTCTCTACTTGGTCAACTACCGCAGCTGAGTGGGTGTGCTCAGACGGGATGTCAAACCCTGCAGAAGTGGTTTATTTTGAAGTTCTGCTTGCTTCTCTAATCAAATGCACACACAGTCACACAATTCTCCAGGAAGCCTGAGCTCCCATGGATGTTTGGGCAGGAAAAGTACACACTCCACCCAGACTTTCAAAGGGCTTCTCAGAACCTTCCTATTGATGCACTACAGAACTCTCTACCACTACTAAACACAGAACCTTATTTTAAACACAAGGGATTAAAAAATCAGGAGGCAGCCTGTATTCTCTAGCAATTTACAGTTTGCTTGGAGAGACAAAACATACACAAACTACACAAAATACATAATAATGTACATAAGCAAAATATAGACATATACTGTGTATGTAAAGTATGTGAAATAAAGTGTTACCTTAATCGGCTGACAGTTCCAGGAGAGTGGTTCAAGAAGGCTATAGATACGAAGTGGTAGAAGGAAGGCGGAGGGAACAAGGCGGGAAGCGCCGACTGGTGATCAGCAAGTTCTTTTGCAGGAAAGGGAGCTGCTCAGGGCAACCCAGTGACTAAGAGTGAAGCCAGCGCTATCTATCATTGCTAGTGGTGGAAATCCCGAGTGTCAGGACCAAAGCGGCACTTCCTGTTGGCTCCAAGATGAAAATACAAATGCTTTCCCGAACAGTCCTCATTAAGCTAGACACCAGGGCTTCCACAAATTTAGATCAACCCAATAGGCAACGTAACAAAGATCACCAAAAACTTAGAAAACAAACGACCAGGCACAAGAGTATCAGGAAAAAACCGAGATAGATTTAGGTCCCCAGATGATTTCAGTGAATCAGATAGAGAATCTAGAATTAGGATTTTGAGCAAGTTAAAGGCATAAAAGATGAGAAAATAAAAATGATAAGTAACAAGGGATTATTAGAAGCTACAAAGTATACTTAATACATTTGAACTCTGAAGCAAAATGCACAGCAGTGAGGGGGCAGAAGCTCACAAACGCAAACCACTACCTCTAGGGAAGCAAGAGCCCAACTCCTCCAAGGGCAAAACCAGACCCAAAGGATCTGCTTGCATTCTGGAGCTCATAGGGAATACTTCCAAGGCTATCCCTAATGTCAGATTTATTGGACTGCTGAAAACAGAGGGCACTTTTATTGGTGAAAAAATAACCCAGACGAGATCCAGAGAGCCAAGGAGAATGGGTGACACAAATGGAAGCTTAGGAGACCTGGCGGGTAGGACAAGAAAGACTAGTTTGTTTCTATCTAAAATTCTGGAACAAGGGAGAATATTGAATAAAAGGACGGCAGTACTGGAAGGCTTCATTACAAGATTTCTCTAAAATGGCAGAAGGAAAGCATCCATGGTTAATGGGTACACAGACATAGCATAGAATAGAACGGGACAAATGCACACACCATATTAAGTCTGTACCTGAATGCTGGATGCTCTGCAGTGAAACTTAAGGACATGGACAAAGACCAACAAGAAACAACTAGAATAGATGGAAGACATCTCAACAGCTCAGAGGAAAGACAAACGGTAGTCCAAAACTAACTTCCTTTAGAAGAGGTGAGGAGAGAAAGAGAAGGAATCAGAACTACGGTTGTTAAGATGCTGTAATCCTGTTCAGAGACAAAACACCTGAGAAGTAAAGTGAAGACATATGAAGAAGATATATTCAGGAAACAGCACAGATGACAGAGATGTTGTCTTTCAGATCGATACAGAAAAATTAGATTCAATAAATAAAACCAAGAACAAGCAGCTGGGGGGAAGGGCTGGGTTGCTCCTTCCCTCCATACACAAAAGACATTTGCAGGTGAATAAAAGACTTGAAAGTGTGGAACCAAAGAAAGCATTTTATAGAATAAAAACAAAGAAATAATCCTTTTGTAGTTGAAATGTTTTAATTTCATAAAATTCTACCATAATAGAGAAAATTAAAATGTAGGATTTGTGTTTAACAAAGATAGTAGAGTAAAAAGCAGCCATACTAGGGAAGATGTCTGTTGTAAACATAGTCAAAATAAATCCTCAGTCAATATTCAGACTATGCAAAGAATTAATGCAAGTAAAAGGGGGCGGGAAATAACAACAAAAGCCATTGGCTGGCATTTCACAGATAAGAAATAAACAGCCAATCAACATGGAAATTTGAACTTTATTAGTAGTCCAAGAAATTCGAATACGCTGTCCCATTCCCACACAGTTCAAACGTCTGACAACACAGGATGCTCATGGGAACTCGTTACTTTGATGGTAGAGATACAGGAGGTACGAGAGGAGCACTCGGGGAAGAAGCATCGTTTTGGAGAGAAGAACAATCTTTTATTGTATAATTTAATTCTACTGCTAGACATCGCACAGAAAAGCATTTGAACATGGAGGTCTGGAGAAATGTCTAAGAAGGTACACAGCTGTGTTCTTCAGAAAACCAAAGCACTGGACACACTGGACAGGATCTAAATGCCATCAACAGAATAAGGAAATAGTGAACCACCCTCCAGCAGAGAAAGTTCCAGTGAGTTAACTGCTATATAATAACATGTGGATACTCTACAAATGTGCAGCTGAGTGAACAAAACAGCACCTACAGAATATTTTAGAATGTCAGAAACTAAGTAACATATGGCTTGAAGCCATATACATGCAAATGAGAGGAAAACAAAGCCAACACCACGGTGCCTGCCTTTAAACCCAGCACTTTGGAGGCAGAGGCAGGCAGATCTCTATGATCCAGCCTGGTCTACAAAGAAACCCTGTCTTGAAAAGTCAAACAAAACACCAAAACCAAAACAAACAACAAGAACAAAACTGGTGGCCAAAGCAACATCCATACAATCAAGCTGGTACAAGTCTTACTCACGTAAACACAAGAACTCAACTCTGCTAGCTTCTCAACAAGTGGGACCTTCATATTTTCTGTTTCTCAAATATCTATGTTTTTATACATATACACTAAATTTTAAAACATGAAAAGAGATTATCTTAAAGAATGAGTTACAGGCTGTTTCTTTGTATGTTTTGTTTTTTGAAATAATGCCTTCTTTACAAACTCAAACAAAACCACACCAGATACACTTTATGAATACTGTATCAGGCAGAGCTTTCACTCCGAAGTGAGCCACACAGCATGGGTCTGGGTGAGCACTACTTCATGCTGCACCTTCTGTCTGTAGAATGACTGTACGTCACATACAAAGCAAGTACAACCTTAAGTGACTTCAAGATTATTTGGTCCTCTAATCAAACTAAGTGGGAAAAACTTTTAACTACCACCAATAAATTCATTGTCCTTGTACAGCTGATGCTTGGTTATCATGGCAGAGGGATTTTCTCTTAGAAATCTTACTGTTATTCCTTCATGTTCATGTGTCACGTGTCCTTTGCTCTCTTGAGCAGACTTGGGTTCTGAAGAGTTCAAATTCTGTGAATTTTCTACCTTCTGACCTAGAGATAGGAGTAAGAATAATAAAGTGAATGTTTCAGAAGGTAAAATAGGCAGGCAGGCAGGCAGGCAGAGGCAGAAACAGATACACCATTGTATCCAGATGCCACAGCATATACAGAGGTGCTGAATCAGGAGCCTGCACTGGCAGCATCTAACGGTCAGTCTACAGAGGCTTTGCCTACAGCCCACCATTAGGTCAACTGGAGCAGATGCCAAGCTGCTCACTGTGGCTCACAGTTCACTTCGTACACTCCGTTGGACAGGGGCATGCAGCACATCACTCAGGGAAGGTGAGCTTGGAGACAGCACTGGACAAAAGGGCTGCCTGGGTTGGCCTGTAAAGCAACAGGAAGGGAACACCAGGACGGCTCTGGGTTGCCTGAATACAAAGACTATCCCAAGGAAGCAGAAACAGTGTCAATAGTTTAAAAAGAAATACCACCACAGAGCCTGTAAGGATTTAAGAAAAGATCATAAGAGTATCTGATGAATAATATGGAGCCAATAAATTTGAAAGAAATTAACAAATAAAACCAGTTCCCAGAAAAACATCAAAACTAAATTAAGAAAATCAAAGTAGTCTTATAGTTCTTTAATTTAAATTTTTACAACAAATGTTGTGTGTTTATTTTATATAACATGCTGCTTTTGAAATCTGCATATATAAATCATTGTAATCCACATATGTACTACCTCATACATGCATGTGGTCAGAGAACTTAAAAAAAATCTCCTCTTGGCTAGGCATAAGGGTACATGCCAATAATCCAGCACCAGAAGACTGGGGAGTCAACTCCAAGTTCCAGGCTAGCCTGGGCTAATGTCTTATCCCTTAGACGAGCAAGCCATTTGATCTGAGCTCTTCAGGAAGGAAGTGCACTGTACTATACACTAGGTCGCTGAAGCTTCTCTTCTCTCAGGTGAGCTTTGTTAAAACTTGAAAGGATTAAAACATTTTCTTAGAGGAAAGCCCCAAGCAACTGATGCATTCACCCAAATAATTAAGGCATTTTTTTTCTTTGTTTCTCCTGACAGTCCAAAATTAAACCCAGGGCTTCCTGCATGCAAGGCAAGTGTTCTACCACAATGTATATACTCATATCCCTAACGATGCACATAAAACCCTTTAAAGAACAGAAAGTTTTCGAACCCTGTATTTTCTCCTCTTTATTTTTGCTATAATGTCTTATTTCAGGGACGTGTCTGAGGAAAAGTTCCCTCATCTGCTGACTCTGCTGTCAGAAGACACGGAAGAACCACTGACATACAAGACAGGTCATTGACTGACTCGGGGACTACAGTGGAATGGCTGGCACTTACTCACTACACACTGAGCTTGTTCTTCACTGTAAGATACACCAGCACAACTGACTGCCTCTCACCTTCCACGGCCTGTTACCTTAGGAAGCTAGAGAAACCTGATGCATGCTCCGAGCCGGCTCCTTTCCGCCTCACCAGCTTTCATTCCCACCCGACCCCTCCAGCTCTTCCTCTTCCACTGTCGGTCCTCTTCTTACTCAGGACCCTGCTCTGTCCCTCCTATTCCAGACACTCCAGACGCCTCTCTAGTTCCCAGTCACCTCAGACTTGGAAAGTATGGTAAGCAAGCAAATGAAATAGCAAGACAGTTTCACTCCCGGAAGTCACATTCCTACAGTGAAATAAAGAAGTGATTACCTGGGCCGGGGAGCTGGCTCAGTGGCAAAGTCCCTGCGGAGCAAGTGTGAGGACCTGAGCTCAGAGCCCCAGAAGTCATGTGAAAAGCTGGGTGAGGCAGCGTAGGGCTGTAACCTGGGGCAGGGCGGAGACAAGCCTCTTTAGAGCTCACTGGTAAGCTTTCAAACATCAGAAAAACGTTTGGCCTCTAAATAAATAAATAGGTTGGAGGTCATCAAGGAAAATTGGCCCAAGTCAACCTTCGGCTCCACACATGCACATATACATACTAGCAACACATATATAACATGTAACTCTTTTCTCTCCCCTCCTTCCCTGTCTGTCTTTCTGTCTGTCTATCTGTCTGTTTCTCAATAGACATTTAGAATAAATGTAATAAGCAATACTGACAGCAGCTTATCCCCATCCCAAGACCAAACCTCTGGCTTTGTGCTCATAACTGAGGACTCAGCCAGCCACAGGGCAACAGATCCCCGTACTGGGGGCAGAGGCAGGAGGGACCTGCAAGTTCCAGGCCAGCCTAGTCAACAAACTGAGTGCCTGGCCTGCCACAGAAAAAGGGGGACACCCTGTCCTCAACATTGATCAACCAGTCAAACAAATGACAGTGGCTTCCACGTACCTTGAGAGGAATCAGAGTACAAACGCTCAGTGATGTCAGAGGTGCTGCTGCTCCGGGGGACCTGCTGCTGTCCCACCACAAGATAGTCACAGTCGGCTGCCGCTGTGCTCTCTGCCTGTTGGAACTCCTCCACTTCTGAAAGTATTAATGCAAAATACACAGGACTGTGGTGGAGATCATATAAAACATTTCACACTTAACAGATTTAAAACAGTACGTTTGAGATGTTTTAGAAAGCAGACTGTAGGTAATCTGCACACACATCACCAAACTTCCTGTGTTTATCAGTAACATTCCTTCCACACCATCAATACTTTTCTTTTTAATTCTAATCAACCTTTTGTTTTCCGGGTGAAAGAAGGGAACAAGAAAAAACAAAAAACAAAACAAAACAAAAAGACCCACAGAAATGGTTGATGAGTCTGAGTCATTTGAAATCTCGCAGGAAGACTCAGCCATGTAGAAATGCAAAGACAGATGGTTAATACTTGAGGAGAGCACAGGTGCCCCCAACTAAACTAAGATAAAAGGAAACAGGAACTCCAACTGCACTAGTCCTTCTAAGAGACAATGTACAACTGTGCAAAATAAGACGCTATTTAATACTCATACTATCACGTACAAAGCTCAACTAGTCACTAAGCACAAAAATGATCCGCATAGGATAAAGTGGAAAACCAAGAGGAGCTCTCACCGCCTGCTTATCTTGCTGATAGCTTACATCCTCTATTCCCTTCGAGCCATTTCTAAAGTACACAATTCATCTGAACCTTTACGACCAGTCACGATACCCTCTCCCTCTACACTCACAGCCCCAGGACTCTACCGTCTTCTGCCCAAGTCATCTGAGTTCTCCTCTAACTAGTCACTGGCTCCTTCTGTTTGCTATTCTCTATGGGGCTGCCAGAGAGGCCCCTAAAGTGACTGCCAGCCATCAATCGACTCCGTGCTCACCTGCACTGTCTCACCTTCCTCTTCACCATCTCCACTTTCCCAGTCATCTTTGCCTTCCCTTGAGCATTTTTCTATAGCAGTCACACAAGGCATATGCACACGTCTACCTATACATCCAAAGCAAAGGCAGGGCTCTTCTCACAGGTCTGCTAGAACACTGAGCACCAGGCCTAAACACTATGGGGCCAGTGGTGAAATGGCAATGCTGTATTTGTCACTCCTGTATCAGTAGAGGGAGCCCAAGAGCTTCCAAACTTCCTGAAAAATAACTGGCCAAAAATAATTGTGGACAGAGAGAAGACTAGGTTTTTTCCTCTGAAGCTTTGTGCCAGACAGTGGTGGATGCCAGTTTCTGAGTTCTGAGCAGAAGTAAATAAGAACTGAGCCAACTCTGGCAGCATCTTTCTAAAGATAAAGAACATCGCCATCTGGTGGGATGCAACACAGCCACAGCACCGTGGCTTCCAGATTAGTGTCCCCACTGGTCCTCAGCACAGCAGACGGAGGACACAGCCTGCCGGAGGACACAGCCTGCCGCCACCAGCTGTCTGCCTTCCCAACAGGCAGGCCTAATACATCTTTTAAGGCTTTGTTTTTGCAAAACTGTTAAGAGAGACTTCTCAGATGGAGAAAATCCAAGCCTGCAGAAAGAACTGGAAATGACAGGAATGGAAGAATGGGCTGCATACAGCCGACAAGAGAATGGCACTTTTCCTCCCTGATGGCTCTCGGGCTCCCTCTGCTGGCATTGCTGTTGAAGAAAGACCATGCTGGGCTTAAGCTGCTCCCATTCTACTGTGTCCTGTTGAGTTGCTTTTTTGTAACTAATGGAAATGGTTTTACCATTATGTAAAATGTAAAGACCCGGGATTTCCTATAAAACAGAAAAGGGACATCTGAGTTACGTAACAATTGTGCAACAAATTTAGATTTGATGCATCCTGTTTTGAATGTCACACAATTTCTGTTTAAATCACTTTAAAGAGCTGAATTCTGCCTCAGATTTTAAGTTCATTTATGCTCTGTGAAGTCTAATAACACCCGATCAAAAGCACTAACTTCCCTGTCTCTTGAGGATGTAGTTTCTCAACACCATTCCAAACCCACTGCTTTCTAAAGCTCCATTGAAACCATGGGCAGCATGATCATAAGGATTCGTCTGTTACCCCCACGGAGAAGAGCCGGCATGACTGAAGTACATGTGGATGTTCTTCAGCTAACTTCTATTTTCTCCAGATGTCGCCTACTCTCCATTCACTCTTCAGTTACAGCTTCCGCAGTTCATCTTATTAACAAGCAGAAAGCCCATGTTCCACTTGTCCCTCAGACAAGGCTGCACAAGCACAGTAACAATGTAAAGTCCTCGCCTTAAAGACACCATTCATGACGGCAACTCGGCCTTATAAAAGCTCAGGGGAGGCTTTCCATTCCACAGTGATGGCCACAAGGCCATGCCTACTGAGAGCAGTTAGTCCGGCTCTGACAAGCATCCCCATGGAGCTAAGCAAGGCTCCCCTTAGGTCCCATACACTGGGTAAAGGACGACAGTCACTCTGCTAGTTATAACCATTGTAATATCCCCAAAGGAAAGCCTGCACTTGCATAGCATGTGAGCCCTGCAGACTGAGAACGCAGTGGAAGACAATGGGAGGGATGCTTTCAAGAGAGAGAGGGGACTCCCAGCCGTCACACCCACTTTCCAGGTGCACGGATTTCTTGATACTCATATTAATGGAGGCAGGTGGTTTTGACTCTCCCCAAATTCAAACGGCACTCACTTCCCATACCTCCAGATCTGCTGCCATGGCTTCTATTATTACAATTTTCCTGGGTTGGCTCACAGATTAGAAACCAAAACAAGGACTGCTGCTGCCACAATAAAGACAAAACTAACAACCACTAACAGTAAAACTAAAAGAAAAGCAACAAAAATAAACTAAAACACTCAGCTTGTAGCCAGAAAGGAAACCGTAAAGAAGCTGCTTATCGTTTCGTCACAGCGTGGCGGGCATCCCGCCCACGTCCACTCAGAGGTGCATCAGAACACAGCATGCTGCACAGGGCCAGCCAGGAAGGGTGAGCACTCCTGACTGCTCAACACTCCTCTCAGCCTAGTACCGACAGGACATACAGAGGACAGTGGCCTCACACTAATAAGGGACACCTGGAGTCAGACTGCTATAAAGGCAGTGAACATGGCAAAGGGGATACCCAGGCCTGCTCCAGCCTGCTTCCCTTTACACGGCCATTTGCCCTACTTGCACGACAGAACCATCTTCTGGTGAGGGCACTGAGCAGGCTCTCTGGCTTCTACCTACTGATGCCAACAGCAACATCTTAACAACCCAAAATGTCTCCAGATGTTGCCAAATCATTCTTAGCTGAGAGTCACTGCAGAAAGTAACTCAACTTCTGCTGGTACCATGCACACACATACAAGGGCCATGAACTCAAAATATAACTCTGAATGAGAACAAAACTTTTACAAATGAAGATATTAATAGGAAGGATTTTTTTTCTGAGAACACATTCCAGAATAACAAAAAAAAAAAAAAAAAAAAAAACTTAAATGTAACAGTATGAAAATAAAATAGAGTAGGAAATAAAACTTTTCACATTAAAGATTTCTTTTTGGTATGAATTAGCCAAATACATAGCGAATCCTTTTTAATGCCCCATTAATTGCCTCTAAGAAGTAGCATTTCCTGGACCGTCTAATCCTCGAGATTCACTGCTCAGCAGCAGCTTACCTGGTCACCTGTCCCAGTGCCGGCCGGCCTCAGCGCTCTCACAGTCGGTGTTTACCAAAGAGAGTTTCTAAGCCACACCACAGTCCCTACTCTCAGTTAAACTACCTTCTTCCCTCACCGTATTTCACTCAAGCTTTGATTCTGTTCTGCCAAACTACAATGGCACCACAGTGTTTCTGCTATAGAAACTGTAATTACACTATCTCCAGTACTGAAACGTCCTAATCCATATCAGAACTCAGAACATAAAAGAAACATGAAAACATTTCCTTCTTAATTAAGATCTAGTTCAACTTTTAAAAAAATCACTGAAAAAAAATCTCTTTGTAGATTTAATTATTTAACACGAAAAGTGAATTCCTTGAGAAGTGACTAGGGGAAACGTGAGAAAACTCATTTTTGGTACTCTGACACCTTCTTTTATGACTGGCACAGGGTGGTTACACACAGTGGTAGGACAGTGTGGAATCATGATGTGTAGACGGTGTGGGTGACGTGACATTGGATCAGGGCCACTCACATATCGATCACCCTCATCATTTATTTGACAAGTTCACTCAAAACCCCCATACTTGGGGTTTTTGAGTGAACTTGTCAAATAATGTCAAGTTTTACTCAGCTGTCCCTTCCCGTCCCTTCCATCAGTGTTTCCAGCATAGAGACTATATGTAGTTCATGAATGTATACAATACTACGTAAAGGACAACAACCATGTAAATGCTGAAGTGTACATCTGTTTATCTCTGTATGCATCTGGCATTTTATTTGAGCACTGTTTTAAAACGTTCCTTTTAGTAACCAAATGGTTGTGCATCTTTCCAAAACAGATCACCATGCATTTTAAAAGTAGTAAAATAATGGCTGTTTAAGGTGTCAATTAAGACTCGCTTTGATCACTCTGAGTTTGGACATCTGAATTCTCAACATCATTGACACTCAGGCCCAGAGCTGTCTTTCCGTGACAAGCTACTTCAAGATGTACAATACATTATTATTATTGTTACTACTACTACTACTACTACTACTACTACTACTACTACTACTACTACTACTACTACTACTACTACTACTACTACTACTACTATATTCACCTTGCTGCGCTAGAGAAAAAAAAAACACATAAACTTAATTCGGTTGAATTAACTGGGTGAAGTCTAAGAACAAGTTTTTTAAACTAACACTGTACTGTTTCGTTTTTTAATCAAAACCTCAATTATCTGCATAAATCTGCGAACTAGCAGGATTATAGAATTTTTGACTACCCAATAGCTTACTAAACATAAACTACACAAAAACAAGCATTCGTATTTTTTGAAATTTAGTACTAGTGCAGCAGACAGCCTTCTGAGTGTGACTGGAGGTAGTCATGATGGAGACACGAGACAACAGGACAGTACCTGACAGCCTGTGAGAGCAAGAGGAGTAAGAGAGGCCGGGCAAGAGAGCGCTCACGGTATGCAGGAGGAGTGGGACGCTTTTAGTAGCAGGCAAAGCCTCAGAGAGGTGGACACAGTTGCTGATAGATTGGCTTCGCTTAGCTTCCAAGAGAGATAAAGTAACAATATATCAGAGCACATCAAGATCTTTTACCACTTCTAAGTTCTTAAGGTGCTGCACTTCTTTTAAACACTTATGGGAAGCCATTTAAGCTTTAAAGAAATTGATAAGATGAAAGGACTCAACCACAGTCTCTAAATACAGTCAGTCATTGATGACTCGGAATGGCCATCCCATACACATCATTGATGACTCGGAATGGCCATCCCATGCACAGACCTAGTTTCATTTAAGAATGCTTTCTTTTGCTGCTGTGTATCAGAGAGCACCAGAATGATGTCTGAATTGCTTGCTCAACCACATCATATTACATTATCAATACATTACTATCTCTTTCTAAAGGATACACATACAAAAACCACAGTGAGAAAAGGAAAATCTGGTCCAAGACAAAAAAAAGTTCTATTAAGTTATAAATAATTCAGAAATTGATTGCTGAGTGAGAGCTGACTGTATTTAAAAGCTAAGCATTTAGCAAACTATATATCCCCAAACTTCATAAATATATGACTCAGATATTTTTATTTGATATCCATGAAACCTATATTTTAATATTGCACTTCACATTTAGTTGAGCAAAAGTTTCTCAGTATGAACTTTTGATTCTCTCATACATTGTTGGTTATATAAACATTTAATAAAACAAACATGGAATGTGATTCAGATACTTAAAACTATCCTTAAAATCCATAAAACCATCAGTGTAAACTCAATATACAAATGATTATTTGTCATGTTATTATTTTATGTATCTCTGCTAAGCATAAGTAAATCAAAACTATACACAATGGTGACCATTTGAAACAAACGTTTTACTCAGCTGTCCCTTCCCGTCCCTTCCATCAGTGTTTCCAGCATAGAGACTATATGTAGTTCATGAATGTATACAATACTACGTAAAGGACAACAACCATGTAAATGCTGAAGTGTACATCTGTTTATCTCTGTATGCATCTGGCATTTTATTTGAGCACTGTTTTAAAACGTTCCTTTTAGTAACCAAATGGTTGTGCATCTTTCCAAAACAGATCACCATGCATTTTAAAAGTAGTAAAATAATGGCTGTTTAAGGTGTCAATTAAGACTCGCTTTGATCACTCTGAGTTTGGACATCTGAATTCTCAACATCATTGACACTCAGGCCCAGAGCTGTCTTTCCGTGACAGGCCTCTTCAGTTACACTCTGATGTCCCCTCTATAAAATCTACTTTGCTGGTGTCAGCATCAGTGACAGCTTCTTTACTTATGAAATCTGTGAGGTAAACTGAACCACTGTATGAAGATCTTGAACTGCTCTCTTAATGACATTAGAGAAACAAAGTCACTTTTGAGTGGCTATCCCATAATTACTGCTAGCTGCTACTAATTCCTCCTGAGCACATGGAGAATGATCTCAGTGATCTTCTACACTCACAGAAATGCCTTCTACATACTCACACTACAGGGAAAATACTCTGGGCCTTGTTAAAAATAGGAAAATAAAACTGAGTAAGATCAGCCATGTGTATTAGTCTTACTAAACAGCAAGGTATAGAAAAATCTTCAAAGACCATTAATAGGTAACAATAAATGCATAATATGTATCATTTTAAAGGCATAAAATACAGTAGGAAATGCATATGTGTGTATACATGCATACATGTGTATATAAAACACAGAGATAACAGACTTGTGTAACTGATGGTTTTCACTCTTTCAAATATAAAAGGTCCAGACTTTTAAAACATAGTTAAGTCTACAGAAACCAACTTTACAATTTTAAAGTACATATTACACAAATATCTTTATAAAATCTTTTTAAGTGGTTTGTCTGGTGTCACATGGCCCCTCAAATACCTAGAAGATGGCTAAAGACACCCTGCCTTTCCTAAATGTTTTCTAAAGCATTGGTGCTGCTGCCACATTGTTGGTTTTAAATGTCTGGTGCACATGAAGATCTGCACGTACTCACTGCTGATCAACATGTACAAATTGAGTGCACTGGGGTGAACCAGTGCTTATACTTGGAGTGCATGGGTGGCAAAGGCAGCATCAGTCTGCACAGTTGGGTAGGACTCCGCCTTTGACTGAGAGCAGGAATACTCTAGGACTAGACTGAGACAAGAAACCAGTGGGCCTCCTAGGTACTTCGTGGTTTTAGGAAAGTTTCTCAGAAGCAGAACGAAGGAAAACAACTGGAATAGGTGGTGCAAGTAACTAAAAAGATAATTACCAGCAAATGCTAAGGCATGCTAAGGAAGGAGAAAGTTACAGTTAGAGAACAACATACCTAGACAGAAAATGCCAGCAGGAAGCTAAGCCATCTATTTCAGGCTTTTAATGAGCAAGGACAATGCATGTTACTCAACAAGTACTTGCTGTGTGGTCTGGGGATCCGATTATGCTTTCCTGAAGCTGCTGAGGAGAGGAACTGTCAGCAACCAAGGCCCTGTTGCTTGAGTCCTAAATCAGAGCACAAATGGGGAAGAGGACCCTACTGTGTTCATAGTGGACATCAGCTTCCTTTGTAAGGTAACAAGGCAGCCTGCCAGTCAGCTGGTCCTCCATCGGGTACCAGTGCTGTCCAAATAAAAGCAGCATCTACAGGCAAAGGAAGCTCTCTCCCCTCAAAGAAGGGAAAGATGAGACTGTGTCCATTCATCCTCAACCCAAGTGTATCCCCTCATTGTCTTTGCTGAAACTCTAGAAGGAACACCACCTCGTAATAACATCACCATGACTGAAGATGTATTTGTCATGTTCCCTTTCACAGTACATATTTTAGAAATAAAAAATAAAACCTGTGACTTGAGAAGTAAGCAGAACAGAATGTATACAAAATATTGACACAGTTCATCTAAAATAAAAGGTTTACCATTTAAATTCTGAATGAAAATTTAAAGCACGTCTATAAATTCATTTAAATAATAATGAGATTTGTTTAGTGATAGTTAAACATTTACCAGTTGCTTTTTGACGGACAGTATTTCTTGCCTTCTCCACTCCTGGTGCTCCAGATGTGGTGGCACTTCTGAATCTCATTGGCTCAGTCACATCTGGATGGCTACGCCAGCTGAGAGAAAAGGATCTCCCAACAGCTGTCCCTTTTGGGGGCTCTGAGACACAACCTGAAAAAGGGTAAGATAGTTGCTACTCATTTTATTGTCTAGGCTGTTTAGCAAATAGCATATATATATATATATATATATATATATATAATAGAATGTTACCAAGAATCAAAAATACCCTACATACAATAATTCATCACTAGCAGATTCTCTGCCACAAATTAGGAATCGCTTTCTTGGTGCAATTCATGAAACTATGACAGTACCCTAAAAATACTTGCCTAATTATTTTTAATCTCTATCAGTTTCATAAAAATTTTGTCTGCATAGTATTAACTTCAACATGTAAAAGTGCATATTGGTCAATCTTCTCAATGAAAGAACAATGTCATCTGAACTTATGAAAGTTCCCATAGTACTTTAAAAGCCATTACTTATAAACCAAAGACTTTGAAGTCCTGATATTAAAATGGTATACTGGCTTCTGAAAACTCCCACCCAGCTGCAAACCCCACAGAGACTCAAGTACACTGAGTCAAATGGGCAAGTTAATGAAAATCTACAAATAACTTAAAATCTTATTTTAGAAAAGTTTCAAACAATGTGGTCTTCAATTTGACTTCCCTTTCCTCGTGGTGTTCTGGTCAAATATTTTAAAGAAGGTTAAATCTCTAAAAGAAATACAGAAAGAAAAAGAGTAAGATATTCAGGAGATGATTTTGCTCATAAATAATACAGACAATAAATACAATTTGTGGCTTGTTTTTATATTAAGTTTCTTGGTGTGTAGTTTCTGTTTTCACGAGTTTAGTGGGTAGGCCCATATTTGTATACTAAATATTTAAGTTACTTTTTTTAAGTAAGGCAACATAAATTAAGATGTTAATCATGGTCATTATTTAAATAATTTGTATCTCTCTGGAAAACAGCACTTTTGAAGTTGTTTACTTTCCAGTGCTAATTTATCTCTTCATAGGACTGTGTTTATACACTAGGTAGGAAAAAAGACTTTAGGATACACTGTGTCCCACACATGTAGAGATGCTCATGTGCGGGAGTAGGTGTATGCGTCTCTCTCTGTGTGTGTTTATGTGTTTAAACACCTTCAGGATGTAGGAAAGACTTATTTTGAGAAAGGAAGTAGTATTTTGTATCTCAGCTCTTCCCTCATCAGCAGAGAAAACTCTCCTCTGGGCTGAGAATCACTGTCTCAGGTAGCCAGTCCTTTGCAATAAATATCTTGATATTTCCAGGGCCTGGTTCACACAGGAACCTCAGACATGTAAGAGAGAACCAGAAGAGAATAAGGACCTCTAGTCTATATGCATTTCTAAAAAGAATCCTGTTTATCATCACCTAAGGAGGAAAGCTATGTTAAACATCACTGTGCTGTTAAATCTAAACTGGAATGAAGACACTCTACTGGAAAGCTATGAGCCTAAGCTACTCTGCTTTGCTGCTGGCTTTTCCTAACTGCGGCTTTGGCAAGCCATTCTCTGCAATGAATACATGATAAGCCAGTCCCTAGTCCATGTATATGGTTAGCTCATCACTAGAACTGGATCACATCTCCCCGTATCCACATCCTCTGTTCTCACGGTGACTCTGAACTTCATTATGTGACTTACTTTGGTAGTAACACTGAAGATAAGACCTTAACATCTGCTTCTATAACATAGTAACAACCATGTGCCAACCTGCTGGATTATAAAATGTGTGTAGCCCCGTCACACTCGCTGCCCGGCCTTACAGCCGGTCAGTTCCTAGACTCAGAGCACTCTCAGTGGCCACACAGCACAGAGACAACTATGGAAACAGAATTAGCAGTGGCAGAGTGTGCAACACATGCTATCAGCTCATAAAATCATGGCTTAAATAAATGGCTGAGCCACTAGGTTTTAGGGTGACTTGTCACATAGCAAAAGCCAACTGATACGGTCTACACAATGGTTACTGTTACTAAACAAAACCTATTATCAACACGTGTAACTTGGCAGGGCTTCGAAGGAAAGGGGCCATCAAGGTCTCAGACCAGGTGAAATTACTTATCGCCGAAGGAAATTTCTGTATTCTGAGATTCTGCTTGATATAACCCTGAGAAGGTCCAGGTCACATCCAAGGTTGCCCCTCTCCATTTCCCCGGAAAGCCCACGAGCCTCCATAGAAGGCATTTAATCTTACCTATAGCTACTTCCCACTCAGTCCTTTTTTTTTTTTTTTTTTTTTTTAACATTTGCTATGTCCCATCTGCATTTGAATGAAGCAGCTCAGGTCTTTACCTGAATGAACAAGTTAAGTGCCACAGTCCTTAGGAACTCCCACAGAGGCAAGAGGGCACCACTGTCAGCTCCAACAGAGACTCCCACTGTCCACAACTCAAAACTATCACTTTCACTTCCTTGGGTCTTAAAACAGTTTGACCTAGAAACACAAGGAAGCCACAATGGCTCCCATCTCAAGCACTTGGAATTTCTCCCCGAGTTCTAGGGAGGAGGCAGTGTAGCCTCTGGGCTGGCCTTGATGTCTGTCTTTACGAAGTCTTAGCTAAGTGACCCTGAGCGAATCGCTGTAAGGTCTTTGTGTCAATACACCGCTGTGACAAGAAGAGCTATCGCAAGGGTGAAGACCACGGTGAAAGCTCTGGTTCCTCCTGCTGTGGAGTTCCCTTCTCGGTCTCTAAGTCATCAGGTATGGAACAGAATGGTAGGAGACGGCATGCGGCTGGTCCACTCAGGTCCTCACGGCCTACTGCACGCTCACCCTGCACCTCTGCTCTTACCTTTGCCACGCTGCTTCTTCTCCTTCTGTTCACTTAGCTTATCTAGAGGTAGGTTTGTCATTTCAACTCCGTACACAGTCCTCGCAAGCACAGCTGTCAAGGAGTCCATGATGTTAGACCACTCAGTGATGAGCTCCTCCCACTCCGTAAGGGATGACAGCACCCTGAGAAAGTCATCCCAGAGCTCCCGAGAAATGTACACACAGAGGTTTGCTCGGATCCAAGCCACGATAAGTGTCTGAAACCAACCAAATGTATGATTTTTAACAAACAAAAAATTAAAATAACATCTTTTTCATTACTTCTGACCAACTGTATCAGGATTTGAATTATGGTAACATGAGTTATCTGAGGAAATATTATTCGAAAGTCCTTAGCTAACACTGCTGTTATCAGTAAGACAATCATCTCTGCCCAGCAACTACTTAGCTTCTGAAGGCAGTTCTGTGTCTGTCACCACAGAGGCTATGTCACATGCCCTCCTGTATGTGTGGCCTAAGCCCCGGTGTGCTGCATGCCTTTGAGCAGCTGAGACTGTTGCAGAAGTCAGACAACTCACTGAACCTCAGCCCTGGAGACCCTGTCTGCCAGCATTACCCAGCTTCACTGGCATCCACACTGTCTTCCGAGAGGCGCTACTACTCCTGCTCTAGGCTCCTTCCCAGAGCCTTGTGCTTCATACCTACATGTGCCAATTCCCACATACTCTCCTGGACAGATTCCCTTCTGCTTACAGCCCTTTCTCTCACTGTCACAGCCAAACTTTCCCATCTCATCAGCTCCCAGACATCTGACTCTGAATTGTCCCTCTGACAGCTCTCCACATCCTGCTTGGGTCTTGTTTATCCATTTCTATATCCACTACCCTGTAAATGCTGTGTACACTTCTGTCTTCATGGCCAGAGCAGGTTCCTTTGCTGGTTTATTCTTTCCTGGTCATCTGCCTGCTTTACAGAGAGCCCATTAGCATGAAAAGAAGTCAATTACTAATTACTAATTTCTTAATCTAATAGTAGGTCCATTTTATTATTAGGTCAATATTTTCTGTTAGATGAAGATTATTAATTTTATTGTAATATATGCTTTTGGTAATGACATTGAACATCTGAAGACAGGAGTTAAAAATGTATAGACAGAAATGAGCACTTTAGTCCTGATAAAAAAATAATGAAATGATAATGGTAATAAAATTGACCCAATATTAAATCAACAGACCTAATCTTAGGGGAAAGGACAGAGATGGCTGAAGTCACTTGAAATCACCTCCCACTTTGCCACAGTGCTCGTAGCAGGAACAAAAGCAGATGGGTGCCTTGGTGTGGTCAGATGCCAAAACTGGAAATCATCTTACTAAGTGTAACGTAAGAAATAAAGAGATGATGTGATAACACATATCTTTAATCTCAGCTCTTGGGATGCAGAAACAGGCAAATGGTTATAAGTTCAAGGCCAGCCTGCTCTAAATATTGAGTTCTAAGCCAGGCAGACCTTCTTTCAAATAAGCAGAAAGAAAGAAGCTGACTTCTTTCACTTTAGAAAATTTGTCATAGACAATGTTACAAACATGTCTATGGATTCATATGTATACATATCTATGAATTGCCAACAAAATTCACAATAGCACTTGGACATGGTGCACAATCCTCAGAAATAGTTGAGAGGGATGGGAGAACCACTGGACAAAAAGACAGCCATTTAACTGATTACTCTTTTCCAAAAGGAAGGGGAAGTGATAGTTGCAGGTCTAAGTTGTGCCACTAACTTGGGCTGAGTACTGGAGAAAGTCAGCAGGCCTTTCTGGAGTTGCACTTCTCACAAAGCAGACCAGTGGGTCAGTGTGTCAAGGGTCCCTCAGCACTGACGCTCAGTGTTTAACCAGGTACAGCTCACACGAGCCACGGGAGCACACCTTCAGTGGCTTCATAACCAACCATGCCCTCTCCTATCCCCACTCTCAAGGACAGTAAACACTGGACCCTCGTACAGATGGCAGAGGTATGGCTTCCTACCACCTCCAGAATATGACAACAAGCCGCACCTGAGGCACTGCCCGTTACTTCGTAAATATTTGTAAATGAAATAAATTCCATCATTTGTAAAGGGAACTTTGCTCATCTAGATTATCCACAGAACAGGAAATAAAGACTACAGGAAGAGTTAGAGAAGAGAAAAGGATAATGGCAACTTAAAATTTCCTCACCCTCTACTAGTTCTTTACAAATAAAACACACACACACACTTCTGTTTATATGACAAATGACATGTGACAGTACAAGAGCATCAACAAGCCAGGTTGGACTATTGCAAACAAAAACACAGTATAGTAGTATAATGACCCAAGCCTATAAGCCTGGCACTCAAAAGTCTGATGCAATAGAATTGAGTTTGGACCAACCTAGACTTATTGTACGGCCTGGACTTAGGAAAAAATCAAATAAAAAATCAAAGTGTAGGCCAATCCCATGTACCCATGAGCCAGGCAGGCAAAGTAGTCAAAGGAAGAGAGAGTCGCTGAGGCAAGGGAGTGTGTGCCAGTTTCTTCTGCCACCTCTACATATCCTTCCTATCTGTTCTAAACACTCTTAACATGCATCAGCCAAGACCTAGGAGCTGGAGAGGAGGATGCATCCTTCCTCAACCATCACTTCAGCTCACCCTACTTCTGCCTATCAAATTATTCACAGTCAGGCCTAATGCAGATGTCGTGTATTTCCAGGCTGTTCACTGTTCTCTTTTAGAAGTGTTCATACATTCTATGAACCCTATAAAAAGCAGTGTAGTCCAGGGCAGCTGCCCTCGGGGCTCTGTATAATTTCTACTTCCCTGGGCAGGCCATCAGCTGCCAGCCGATCCATGCTCTTGACCCTACTCACGCTGGGCAGGAAGTACTGTGCCTCTTTGGCTCTCAGACCAAATGGAGTCATGGCCAGATCCTGAGTTTCACCTCCTTCTGCACCAATTCATCCTGACCTCTCTCTCTAGAATGTCACACTGACAAGCCAACATTTAAATGGCACCTGCTCTAAACCTCACCCTCTACACATCTTACCCCTTCCAGATAGTTCCCTTTCCCTCCTCCCTCCATGTCGAGCTCTTGGAAACCTTGTCCACAGCTGCTACCTCCACTTCTGATTCATCCTCTCCAAGTAGACTTCGGTTCTCTAGACCATTCTCAACAATACACATCTTACCAGAAGCAAAGGTCGCCTGCTCCAGCTCACTCTCCTGGACATCCAGAACAACCTACTCCAGCCTCCCTCCTCAGCGTCTCTGCCTGGCTCTCTCTTCCACCAACCATAGAGATGCCGTCCTCTCCCTAAGAATAAGTTCTCTCTCAGTCTCCACCCAGCCTGAGGCATTACATACCATTGCTTGACACAATGATAGTCTGGAGTTTTACCCCATTCCACATTTCTATTCAACCCGTAACTGTCAGATCAACCTGGTTTTCTCTCCACTAAAACATTCAACTCCTGTTGCTTTTGTTTGTTTGTTTCTCTGTATCCCTGGCTGTCCTGGAACTAGCTCTGTAGACCAGCCTGACCTCGAACTCAGAGATTTGCCTGCCTCTGCCTTCAGATTCTGGGACTAAAGGTGTGCACCAGCACCACCCAGCTTATTCCTGTCATCTTCTTAATGCCTACCACTCTCAAGCAAACCAAGAGGAAGAAGAGGGCAGAGAAGGAAGCCTAAAAACACAGCCCTAACTGGAAAACAGATCACAGCTTTTAGGACAAAGCTAAGAAGAAAATTTTCCAAAAATGTAAAGTTAATGTGACATAACTTGTAGATTTTTCAGTAATTAAAACAAATTTGCCAAGTCTACTTTAATTCTGTATTTACAGCATTTAGTAAAGAAGACTTACCCTGAAGAGCAACCCTGCCAAGCTCTGGGCAAACAAGTCCTTTGCATGCTTATCCTTTGGCTTCTGCATGACAGCTTCTGTTATCCTGAGAAGGATTTGCAACATCTGCTCCCTGGGCCACCCAAAATAAAAGCTCATATTAATGATCACACATCTCCAAAGCACGCTGTGGCTGTGAGATCTCTCAGTCAGCAGCACATATTATCTGGAAGTATTAAAAGTCTAGGTTCCAGTTAGAGAATAAGCACCTTATTTATCAACACAAACTACTTTATGTCACCACAGGTCTGCACACATGCTTTCCACATCCATGCCAACTGGCAGGATGACATCTTCCCAGCCTGACTTTTCTCCTTGCAGGAAAGAGGGCCAGAGGGTTTTCTCCAGCTGAGCCGTGACATCAGGGCACTCACTGAGGGAACAGGTGAGCCAGTCTGAACTTACACAGTACCCTGCCATCTTCCATCGCCATGTTACTTAACCTGGGCAGCTTCCCATCTGCCTTTGTGACAGAAAACAAAACTGGCTCTCAGGGCTTTGATAGGAAGACTAGGCAGTCAACACCACTGCTTGCCCTCAGTTCCTGCAGAAGATAGGAGGGGTTTAGAAACGTCAGGACCGATGTTAATGGCAGAGCATTTGTGCTTGGCAGATCCTGCTTATACTAGTAGCGCACCCCTGGGATGGCTGCAGTCCCCATAGCTCAGTCACCATGGGCTGCTGTAGTCTTACAGAAGAGGGCTTTGCATAACAGGCTTAAAGAATTAATTAACATCCCAAAAGTTCAGATTACCCAAGAAACAATTCACAGACCACATGAAGCTCAAGAAGGATGACCAAAGTGCAGATGCTTCAGTCCTTTGCAGATGGGGGAACAAAAATATCCACAGGAGGAAATACGGAGACAAAGTTTGAAGCAGAGACAGAAGCAAAGGCCATCCAGAGACTGCCCCACCTGGGGATCAAACCCAGAAAATGTTGCTGATGCCAAGAAGTACATGCTCACAGGAGCCTGATATAGCTGTCCTCTGAGAGGCTCTGCAAGATCATGACAAATACAGAGGCAATGCTCATAGCCAACCATTGAACTGTGAACTCCTCCCAATAGAGGAGTTAGAGAAAGGACTGATAAGCTGAAGAGGTTTGCAACCACCCCCCATAAGAACACCAACCAACTAGAGCACCCAGGGACTAAATCACTATCTAAAGAGTACACATGGACAGACCCATGGCTCCAGCTGCATATGTAGCAGAGGATGGCCTTGTTGGGTACCAATTGGAAGAGAAGCCCTTGGTCCTGCCAAGACTGGATGCCCCAGTGCAGAAGAATGTCAGGGCAAGGAGGTGGGAGGGGAGGGACACCCTCATAGAAGAAGAGAAAGGGGGATGGGATGGGGGTTTATGGAGGGAAACCAGGAAAGGAGATAACATTTGAAATGTAAATAAAATATATCCAATAAAAGTAAAAGGAAAAAAATAATCTGACTACTATTTAGGTTCAAATAAAATATGCACAGTATCTAATCATTAAATACATGTTCATAATTGTAAAAAAATTTAACATAGTACTGCTAATTATGAAAATCAGTGTTAAAAACAGCAGAGGAACATTTTTCTTTCGTACATAGCCAAGGTGCATTCCTCATCCCTGGGGATGGAGAGCACATTATCTTTTGTATAGGAGGAAGTCCATTCATCCTAAGGGAATCACTCTGCTTCCTGTAAGGTTTGGAGCTCTAACCATTTGTTCACCTTCACTACTTTCTTCTTGCTCTTCCTGCTCGACAGTGAAAACAAGCAAACAAAGAAACAACAAAGCAACGTTGTCCAGATCAGACACATCTGTAGGAATGGGTTCCTTTCTCCTGCTTCTGTACAGCAGACGGACGATGCAGACTGGGCTTGTAATGTCGTATCTGGGGATGTGCTCTGGGTTCCCTTGGTGTCTGGCTCCACTGGGCTTTCGTCCCAGGTCTAATTATTTGGAGGTGTCCACTCTATTCCATTATTTGTGTTACACTGTCAGATTTAAAACATGGAGGAGGGAGACAAATGTACCACCTGATCTAGACACATGTGCACCGTGGGGACAGAAAGAGTGGGAAGAGAAATGACAGATCAGGAAGCATCCTGCCACTCACAGCCGGGATGTCCGGGCTCCTGTCACCCTGGGGCTTTGCCCATTTAGTGCACTGCTGTGTGCTCTCCGTAGATGCTCAGAAGTTAAGGACAAATGGAAATAAAGGAAACAGAGAGGTAGGGAGGGAAGGAGGAAGAGAGAAGGGAGAGGAAGACAAGGGGTAGGGAGCATGGGGCATTTGAATAAATACGTAGGAAATCCAGGCAGCAAAGTGTCCCTTTCTAAGCTCTACCATGGTTAGTTACTGTTTTTATTTCCACAATTGTCTTTTTATACATTTATCTGGAAATCTCTACATTACTAAAGAAAAAAAAGTTGCTTTATTTCACTTCTTAGAATTATAAGAACTATAATACTGTGCAATGTATACAAAATTCATAGCTTCCTAAGAAAGGAAACAGAAAATACTCTTCCCGCAGCCATGGTACAAGGAGCATCATGCAGCTGAAAGCACTTCTCATAGGGAGGTTCTGACTGCTGTCACACTGGACTGGGTTTCCATCACACAGTGCACTGCTCTAATGTCCAAACCCAGCAGCTACTGCACTGGTAGAAACACTAATTTAAAAGACCTTGTAATTTACACGTTCGAATCCCCATTTTGATACTTGTAAATTCTTCTGGGCCCACCCTTCTCTCCTCTTGGTGGCCTGTGGCTCCTGCCAGTTCACTTTTGCCTTAATGTCAGGGCTTCTCACCCACTGTGGAAAGTCACCCTGTACAACACTAATAGTGCTGGCTCTAGGACACCTATAAGACAGGTGTGGTCCTGGGAAAATTACAATACAAAAGGATGTCACTGCCACAGGACCTCAGTGGCCTCAAAGCCCTAGAAGCCGAGAGAGAAGGGCCCATTACGGGTGGCTGAGATGAACGCACCAGGCAGACCTGAGGGCGTTTCTAAGACAGGCTGCAGGTGAACACATTAGGAATAAGGGAAGCATGGCTTGAGGCTTCCGCTCTGTCACCGAGAACACCAAGGGCCGTGTGGACGCTACAGGAGACAGGCATGGAAAACCTCTAACACATTTTAACCTTTGAACACACAATTAATAATAAAACATCAAAGAAAAAAGGGGAAGGAAAACTCAGAACTTCTGACTTTTGACTGTACTTTTCTGTTACTTTGACTACATGTTATTTTAGGAAATTGTTTTTACAAAGTAGATTCAAAATAACAAGCTGAAGGATAAAATTCAAGTTTATGGCACTTTAGAACAACTACCAAACTTGCTCTTATGAAGAATCATATGGTAAAGCGTATAGCACTTATCATAAAGCTCTCTGATGAAAGTTTGAAATGAGAAATCCACTACTGAGAAATGTCACACTAACATGAACATTTTTAAAAACAATAATGAAAATAAACTAATTACCCAAATGCTGGGTGCTTTCCTTTGCCCCAAAGGGCTAATGCTCACCTTACTGCCAGTTTTGAAAAGACATTAGATAAATGGAAACCTTAACAGTTTAATTACACTAAAAAACAAAGGCATCTGTTTTAGGATGTTAATCTGAAACAAACGTACCATGTCTTTTGATTCATTGTAAGTTCCATTATCATTCGCCGAAAGATAATGAGAACAGCTTTACAGGCATCTACTTGTTCTCTCAGGAGCATGGGGACTTCAGCACATGGTTCCAGCAAAAAGACATTCGCAGCATTTGTAAGAAAGACCTTAAAGCCAACAATTTTACATTAGAAAATACAATTAACCAGATACATCTGGGAAACTTTGCCTACAGATAATATTACCTTCCTTCTACCAATGAATCCTTTTAGGTTACTTCCACAGACTTTCATACAGCAAATGACACCAATACATGTTCCAGGTATCAGGGCTTCCCACTTAAGACTGCCTAGTATACACCTAGAAGGCCTTTCGCTGCTACTCCATATAAACAGTATTACTTTAGCCATGAGTCATAAAATATTTGAATTTGTTATATCAACAGTAACAACAAGACAACAATAATTAAAAATAACAAAAGCCAAGACCACTGAGATGCAAAAGTCACAGAAGAGGCCTGTGGCTAGACAACAGAGCTATGGTTGTTTTCCCAAAATGAATTTAAGACATTACATTGGAGGAATAAGAATCAGTTCATAGGAAGCCCATGTGATGCTGATAGAAGCTCACACCATAGCACTCGGACCCCGCTTCCTGGTGGAATGTGGTTAGTGTCCTTGAGAGGCCTAGGAACTGAGTAGTGGTGTCCCTGGAACAGGAAATGGCACAGGGTCATGTCGGATCTTCAAAAATCAGACCTTTGGGGGTGGGGGGGATATGTGTGTGTGTGTGTGTGTGTGTGTTGTTGTTGCTGCTGCTGCTGGGGATATGGGGGTAAACCTATGGGCATGTGCATATGGAGGCCTGAGAAGTTGATATCAGGTGTCCTCCTCAGTCCCTCTCCATCTTATATACTGAAGCAGGGTCTATCCTCGAGTGCAGAGCTCAGGTTTTGCTCGTCTGTCCAGCTAACTTACTCCAGGGATTTCCTGTCTCTGCCTCCCTGGCACTTTATTGTAAGTGGGCTAGGCAGCCCACCTGGCTTCTAGACACTCCAGTCTTCACATAGCGCAGTTTTACCAGCTGAGCCATCTCTTCAGCCAGCCCCAGAGCTTTGGGGTTTTTTTTTTTTTGTTGTTTTTTTTTTAAATAGGAGAAATCTATTATGTAGCAAAAAACAACAGTCTCAGCAAATTCTAAAGATAAAAGCATATTGTAAGAGTCAGCAGGCTACTGCTCTGCCCCAGATCTCTGAGGTCCAAGGTCTCTGTCCTGTGGCAGTCGAGCTGACTCAGGTTCTCAGAGAGTAAATGACTACAGTGAAAGAACATGGTAGCATTCATAAAGTTAAGAACACTGACTGCTCTTCTAGAGGACCTAGACTCAATTCCCAGCACCCACATGGAAGCTTACAACTATCTGTAACTCCAGTTTCAGATAATCCAGTGCCCTTTCTGGCCTCCTTTGGACACCAGGCAAGCTTGTGGTATATGTTTTAACCAAAAGACCTGTACACATAAAATAAGACAAAATAAAATAACATAAATCAGATGGCTCTGTCTATCTGTACACATACACTTTTGTAGGTATCCTTTAGATTACACAGTACAAGCACCGGAGCTGTGGGAACAGACCCAGCTTCTCTGGATTTTCAGAACAGAAAATTCCAAATAAAATTCATAGGCTGACCAGACAGGTTCAAATCAACATACTCAAAAAACTGATGACAACTTCTAAGACTTAACTTTTATAAAATGAATGTCCCAATTTTACAGAAAAAAAATCACCAATAATCACTACCAGAAAAAAAAAAATCACAAGGTGAATTTGAATAAGAAAAAGATGATAAAGAATTTTCTGGTTAAAAAAAAAAAAAACTATAGTGGCTTAGCAGCAATGTTTTTACAGGAGTAAACCACAAATAACATATTATAACACAAAGCCTTTTAATTTCATGTGTTATTTCTTGAATTTAAAAATTCTGCCTAGTCCCAAGTAAAAGGAAGTCTTCATATACTACATTTTTACTTTTAATAATAGCTTCAAAAATACCAACACAGGAGTACTTATGCCTGTATTGGCACTGGTTAAGGTAACAATAACCCAAGCAGCAGGAAAAAATGCTGCCTTTACCTCCATCCAGCCTCCTTCCCCAGTAGCAACCATACGAAACACAGGTACCAAATACAATGAGAACAAAGACAGTTTAAATCCTGTTGCTTTGCAGGCTAGAGAGCTACAGGGTACAAGGGCCCTCCAAATACCTATGTCAATGTCACAGCCTATAAATATGAGCTGCGGCAAATTTCTCTCTTTTACATGAGCAAAATTACCTTTACTTTCTTTAAGATTTATTTTATTTATATTTCTGTCTCTCTCTTTCTGCCTGTGTATACGTGTGTGTAAATCCAAGTAACTATTCAGATGTGCTTGGAAGATACTTTCAGGTACGATTATATGTATTTCAGAGTCACTGTTAAATAATCCTTCTCAAAAAGTCTTCAACCAGTTTCATGTCTTTCTTAACTAGAAAAAGTATTTTGATTTGTAGGTGGGAAGAAAAACCTAGAACTTAAGGCTTTAGTGTCTGATGCTCAAAATACCAGTACATTTCATAAGACATCATTCTAAGTAAACAAAATGTTCAAAATGGCTTCTCCACCTGGCTGTCTTAGTGTCCCCAATGGCAGCATACCTGCAACATAGCTTGGGCCCCAGCTTTCACATTTGTGTTGTCCTCCTCTGTCACACACCCTCTGCTCATGGCACTTGTGAAGGAATACGTGCGTCCCCAACTGGATGACCGTTTATGACCAGAACTTTCAGACGAGGCCTTCAGAAGACGATAACCCATTAGCCAAGTAGGGAGAAACGCTGCACTCTGCTTAGCACTCAGTCCCCAGCACCCAAGTATATCCCTCGGTATGTACTGGAACACAGAAATCAGGCCTCTACACATACAAATTATACTTGCTTATTGATTGATCTCACTTCATAGCTAGTTACTAAAATGATTTCACCAATATTAAAAACATCAAACTAACAGAATCGATACAAACATTTAACTTTAAAGTCTGTGGCTAAAAATTTTAAATATTGTAAATTAATCAGGAACATAAATATAATTTGGGTTTCTTCCAGTCATGGGACGTGTTGTGCTTTCGTTTACATTTATTCATGTCTGAGTTTGAAAGGGACAGTGCCTGCTGCAGGAAGGTCACACTCGGTGCTGCTGATATACCAAAAGGCTTACTCTTTACTCGGTAATCTTTTCAAATATTTAATACAGATTTCGTCTGGACAGTTAGCTGCAAAAGACAAGTCTGATAAAGTAGTCTATGTTTAACTTTCCCAACAGCTATTTATTTAAACGGGTCAAGGAGAGGCCATTGTTTTTCAATCTCATAGCGGGGATTGTAAAATCTGAGAAAGCAGCTGTCTTGAAACAGTAGTATCTAAGAAAGTAGCCGTGTGTGTGTGTGTGTGTGTGTGTGTGTGTGTGTGTGTGTGTGTACGCGCGTGCGCACGCGCGCACGCGTCTGTCTGTCTGTCTGTCTGTCTGTCTGTCTGTCCAACCATCCATCCCTAGGCTAAGTATAAAGGAGACAACTGCCCATCAAAGATGGAGCATGAACGCTGTTTCTTAGGCAGGTCCTCAGAACTTAGCAATCTTAGAGTGTCACCTAAGGGCTGCCTTATGGACAGGGTGGGACCCTTGACTGAGCTGGTCTACTTTGCCAAGATGTATGTACCCTCAACTCAGAGGCCAAATGATAACATTACCTCCTTGGAGTCAGTCTCTGAAAGTCCTAATGTGTCAGCATCTTCTTGAGCAACATCCTTTGTATCTGGTTCCTCCATGAACACGGGTTTGTTCTGGAGGATCCATTTCCTATACACTTGAACTACTTTTCTTGTTACAGATATCTCACAGGAAGGCAACAAAAATGCCTGAAAAGATAAAAAAATGCACACAAACTCAGATTACAGACATTTCCATCACCCACTTCAGAAGCACTTAACTTGTACAGAGATCACAGAGATACTTTTGTACACACCACTTATCTGAAGAAAAAGACATCTTCATAATTAACTCAGAAAAACAATGAAGACTCAGGTCCTTGTGTATCCCAGGTAGGTATTTCAGGTGTCTAGATATAAAATAATTATAACTAAACTTGTAAAGTTTCTCAAACAAAAATCAGAAATGGTTTGTAAAGCAATAGACAGACTGTGGTAGGAGCAGGAGCCGGCTGCATTTATCAGGTAAGCCATGCTAGCGGTTGGAATTGGCCCTGGTGGGGTAGAAGTTGGGGGCTGCTAGAAGCACAGCCTCTTCTCTCTCGCTTGTTTTGCCATTTTCTTCTGTTTCCCTATCTTCTTTCCATCCCACCTTTGTTCCTTCCTCCTTCCTTGAAACTTTTTACTATTAATGAATGTCCTTACATATTTGTGCTTTAATGTGATAAGACTGAAAAAAGAGTTTGAAGAGAAAATGCATTTGCCTTTTGCATCTCAAATCTAGGGCCTATTTCTATATGCAAGGTGGAGAGGAAGGACTACACTCAAATGACTATTTTTAAGATAAAACCACTGGGCCCCAGGGAACCAGAGATAATTCCCAAAGTTACAAAGTTAGTTCCCAAAGTTGTTTTAATGCCTCCCCTAAGTTTAACAACAAAGAACCTAAAGACAGGCAGTTGTCACTTCAGCACTGTGCATAAGATACAGAAATGCCCAGGGTGAGAGCCAGATCACATCAAATTCCAGAACACAGGACTCAGCGTTATCAAAATATTGCAACAGAAAAAAAAAAAAAAGAATAAATCAGTATTCTGCCATGTAACTCAACAAACACAAGAGATTAAGACAAAGTACATGTTGTTTTATTCCTTCTTCCTGGATTTTAAAAATTATCACACACATAAAATTAAGAAATGTTCACAGTGATGCTATTAACAGTGACTCTATTTGCTTTATTATATATTTATTGTTAACCCACTCTTCCAGTCTTCCTTCAATTCATTCTATTTCTTATCCAGTTAATTGGCTCATTCAATCTATAAACACTTCAGACTCTCTATCTCTGAAGCCTGGCATTTGTTTATGTACATTATTTAGAAAAACTTTACGAAAAAGGAAATAGAGACTATCAAATCAGTTCTGATAAAATGGAGATAACTCTGTAATCTACATCTGAAATAAAGGCATAACATATTATCCTCCTCACAGAGAGCAAGGAATAGTTCTTGTACAGGGGAAAATTAAGTTATTTTAAAAAAACATTTCTACAAATAGCCACAACCATGTGATATAACATACTACTTAATATTATTGGATGCTAAGTCAACTGAATTGAAATAAAACCATAACTTAAAAAATACCCATGACCTAATGATAGAAAATCTAGATACCAGGTATATCAGAACCTGAAGCAAATTAAATCTGAAAACAAACAAAAAAATAAATTAATTAAAAGCTGTGTGCATATAGGTTGGGCAGAAACTAAGGTGAAAACTGAGAAATACAAGAGAAATGTCTAGAACACAGAAGAGAGAAAAGTAAGCAGAGGCAAGAACAGGAATGCAATGACATAGAACACAAAACTGGAACAGGGCAGTATACAAGAATACAAGAATGGCCGAGCTCAGGGAACAAGTCATGAATCACAAAGCCAAACAGAATACACAACAATTTTACTCAACAAATGCTAAAACCAAAGGCAATCTGAAAACATTAAAAGCAGCCAAAGGAGAGAAAAGAACATTTTCTCCAAGAAAAAAACTTCATGGTTTGCTGTGACTATTAAACAGAAGTCATGAAACAAAGCAGCTAAAGTTATTCAACGTGCAGAGAGCACATGGCGAGCACAGTGTAGACAGAACGTAGTGTCCCAGAGAATACACTTCAAACATGAAAGCAAAAGCCAGACATTTTCAGATAAAAAAATTGTCATCGACAGTCGTGAAATAGGGAAGTACTTAAAATTATCCTTCAGACATAAAGCAAAAGTATCCTAGGTCAGAAATTTGACAAAAAGAGCATTTGCAGAATTCTAAATGAATCGTGTGTGTGTGTGTGTGTGTGTGTGTGTGTGTGTGTGTGTGTGTCTGTCTGTGTGTGTGTGTGTGTGCTCTGAAAGGTGTGTATACATACGTGTATTCATTTTATAATGTGTAGTTCAAATACATAACAAATGTTCTATAAGCTGAGCTGTTAGAGAGGCATGATGCCATTAAACAATTACAGGGGATGTGATACCTACCACACAAGTTAAGTACTGGAACAAAAAGGGGCAACTAGCCAAAAAAATCCCAAAAAACCAAAAACCCTCAGTACAATTAGAATGTGAAAGGTAAGGCTGCTGATTTACGCCCAAGAAGATCAGTTTCTATATCACATGGGAATAGAATAAAGCTGTAATCAAAAGACAGAGGTTATAACAATGTATTTAAGGAAACGTTTTTAAAATCACATGGAATTTGTAAGAGGAAATCCAAAGCATATGTACATGAGATGTCAATAGTAAAGAGGTAGTAATATGTGTCATGCAAACACCAGAAGACAACATGTTAACACTACACAAGACAGACTTTAAAAAACATTAATTTATAAACTTAGAAGCTGTTGTCTCTTTATATCAGGTCTCAGTCATTACAGAAAGCTACGAGTGGACTGGACTAGTTCAGAGTCCTGGGAGGAGCCCAGTCCCAGCAGGTGCATCTTTAACAACTCCTACACCACGGAGGGAGGGTAGAAAGATTATAAAAGAAAGATGACCAGGAAGTCTGCTTTGAGACTGCATCTTCTCCAACAAAAACTTCAACAGACATGGTAATTTGGAGGCAATCTCACGGAGTCCTACAACCTAGATAAAGAACTACAACTAATAGCTGCTGAGAGAGAATTACCCTCTCCCATGTCAATTGGAAAAGGAGGTGGGAGAGGGAAGAGGTGGGGTGGTGAGGGGGTTGAAGAGAGGATGAATAAGAGATGGGTTGGAGGGAGAAAGGGCCAACAAGGAAATGTCATTAAATTTTAACTTTAAAAATAAATTGTAAAGACATGAAAGCTTCTTAACAATAAACCATTCAATTCACAGGAACACATAGCAAATAAAATGCATTCTGATGCTGCAGAGAGGAAAATCTACTAAATTAGTCCGGCTTCGTGGCTGGACTAATTACTAAGTTTGGTGCTCAAACAGCTGAGCGGTCAACTGCAGGTCTCCCACCAGCTTTGCTACAGAGGTCGGCTCTGGCTGAAGTCTTAGTGGGTTAAATTCTTTCTTTCCTCTGTGAAAAGCTTCACTTCACGGTCTTGCTCAGAGGAAGTTGTTCTTCCCTGATCCCCAGGAACAGCTGCTTTTTGGCTACCCTGCGATTAAACATGCCTGCTATTCACTTTTGTAACTGCAGAGTTAGCCATTCCTGGGGAAAGAAATTAAACGGGCATGGGACATAAAGCTATTTAATCAGCAACTTTTCTTTCTTTAAATTTTCAGAATGAACCCAGAACCTCTGGTGACATAGATAACAGTCTGTGTGTCAGAAAGCAAACTATCCAAAATGCAGAAATACTGTCATTCTGCCAAATTCAAAGTTTGAATCTGGATGCACTAATTGACTGGGCCCGTGTGTGACTTGGGAAGTGGCAGAAACCTTAGAGGTATGATGTAGTGGGTATTATAAGTCACGCGGTATGCCCTCAGAGAAGGCTGTAAGACTCTAGCCTCTTGACCTGTCCTTTTTGCCCCATCCATGAGTGGATCTGCTTACCTGCTTCCTGTTCCTATCTTAATATGCTGCCCTGACAGAGGCCCAAAGCAACTGGACCAAGTGGCCCTGGACTAAGACCCTGGAACTGAGACAAAATACACCTGTATTTACACTGATGCCCCTGCACATGTGTTGGAGCAATGGCAAACTGACTAACAAGAACAAAGATGACATCAACTTTATGACCATATGTGACTGACCTGTCGAAATACTTCATTCACAAAATTCACATAACCGCGTGTTGACAGGAGGATCCGCTGCACCATTTCGTACACTGTCCGATGCTCCTCTTCAATGCTACAGAGACTGGAGTTACTGAGTCTTCGGTCAGACAAGGTGCTGCTGTTAGAATGGCTTTTGTCCTGCTCTGTGGACCCGGCACCTTCCAACTCTGGCACCTTTTCTTGAACTGCACCACCACCAACAGTCTGGAAAATGTCACCACAGATCTCAGCAATCCACAGCCTCACTCACCAGCACCCAGCAAAATCTGAGTCTTGTCTTACTCGGTGCCTTTTGGGTTTTGTGAATGTTGCAGTACTAGAGAAGGAACCCACGATCTCATAAATGAGAGCATGTGCTGTCTCTGATCCACACCCTACACCCAGGTCCTGCCCTGCTTCCAGGCACTCTGGTTAGCACCAGTTCCACCGGGAACAGTAAGGTAAACGTCAGCAGTTGCCTCAAGCATGGACACCTGATCTCCAAACCAACCAAACCATCCTTCCTCAACTCCGTGACTTTAACAAGAAAACAACTAAGTTATTTCAGGGAAGAGGACTGTGAAATCTTGTCAGCTAAAAAGTTTAATTTGCATTTGTGAAATCACAGAATAAGTAGATGTGGAAGTGCAATGTGTGCCACCATCACACCAGGGCTCTATACTTACACACTTACTCTACTGTCACGGGGGTGTGAAGACACTTGGAGAATCACCTGGCCCAGGCTCAAAGGCCGGCAGGGAATATTTTCCATCTCTTACAATATTGCTCCTGGAGGCCTCAGTGGCCATATAAGAAACCCAGTAACTTGTTAGTGAGACAGCATAGACTAGTTCCAGATCAGCCAGCTTTCTCTCCAACTACCACTAACAGGCTTGTGGATGAAGTCGCCTTAGATCCTCCAAGACCAACCATCCACTAGATAGAGATCACCACCCAAGGGCCCATGAAACATGTTAAAAGTACCAAGCCAGATCCTGTCCCATTAAGTAAAAACAAAACACAATGTTAAAGGGGTTCTGCTGTAAGACACTAAGTGTTGAGGTGGTTTACAGCACAGCTATGAAATCATTAAACCAGCACAAAGAATTGTGTAGCATTGAGTCATTTAAACATAGGCTCCAGACCTCAGAAGATTGCTTAGTGTGTAAAGCACTGCTGTACAATTATGAACTGGCTCTAGAAGGAGATCTGGCTTCGATGCACTAGAATCATTTTGAATTTGAAGCATCTGTTGGCATGAGACCATCCTGAGAGGTGACACAGGGATGATGTTTAGTCTCTGGTACTTGCAGAAACAACCAACCTACCATGACCAGGCTGCACTGCCATGACCAGGCTGTAATGTCATGACCAGGCTGCACTGTCATGACCAGGCTGCACTGCCATGACCAGGTCTACACTGCCATGACCAGGCTGCACTGTCATGACCAGGTCTACACTGCCATGACCAGGCTGCACTGTCATGACCAGGTCTACACTGCCATGACCAGGTCTACACTGCCATGACCAGGCTGCACTGTCATGACCAGGCTGCACTGCCATGACCAGGCTGCACTGTCATGACCAGGCTGTACTGTCATGACCAGGTCTACACTGCCATGACCAGGCTGTACTGTCATGACCATGACCAGGCTGTAATGCCATGACCAGGTCTACACTGCCATGACCAGGTCTACACTGTCATGACCAGGCTGCACTGCCATGACCAGGTCTACACTGCCATGACCAGGCTGCACTGCCATGGCTCAGAAAACCACTCACTGCCACTTACTCGTTACCTCAGTCCTCAGCCACCCTGATGCCCTCTGAACCCCACAGCTCATACTGAGACACAGACATTCTCAGGTCAGTCTAAATGCGAACACCCACTACCCATGAAGCAACTATCAAGCTGTTCTGTTGGTGAGCCTGAGTGTGATACCGCTTGGGTCCTCTACCCTGATCTGCCAACACACTCAGCACATACCAGCGCTGTCTCTGCAAAGTTCAAGAACAGAGAGGACTATAGCAGGAGTCAAGTGACACATGTATGAAACTCTTCAGAGTTGTCAGCTTTTCTATGCATCCCTGTTCTACCCATGGGCCTATGGGTCACTGGGAGCACTGTCTCAGAATTAGTAAAAGTGATGTTTTATTAATATAACTAAATACAAATAAATATACTCAGCTGCCTTGCTATCTCACTGTTTTTTTAAATCCCTGATAGACAAAACCAAACCCACAGAACTAACTGACCATGGATGACAGTAAATTGTTTTAAGTTGACTATTCCAGGTATTCTTGCCACAGTAACAAAGAGCCAACAGTGGAATAAGAAAGTCTGTTAGGCCCAGATTTACCTAGTGCTGGGGAGGCTAAGTCTAGAATGCACATCATTACCTGTTTTTCTCCCCCTGTCCAAAGTACTACTTCTAGACCAAGAAAAGGTCATGGTTTCACTTGGGGAACAGAAACCCAAAAACTCTGCATATATAGCAAAAATACTTTGTAACAAAAATGTGAATTCTATTGTGAAACAAAACTTAAAGTCTTTTATAAAACTAGCATATTTTTTGAAAACAATTTTGATAACCCTGATAATGGCAGGAGGGTTTTGTTGTTGTTGCTTTGTTTGTTTTTGACACAAGGTCTCTCTCTATAGCCCAGCTGTCCTGGAACATGCTTTGTAGACCAGGCTAGTCTGGAAGCTCAAGATTCACCTGCGCTGCCTCCGGAGGACGAGGAGGAAAGATGTGCACCACCACACCTAGCTCACTCACTTTACCCGGTCTATTTCTTCTTCTTTCCAAGTGTAAAGGTAAGGGGTTTGAGTTTGTTGTTTTCACTGTACTTTTATCCCCAGATTCTTTTGAAAACAGATTTGCCCTCTGGGTCCCCAGTAAGTCCTCTACGATAGATCCACAGGCTATAAACTGCTTGGTGCTGCTCCTTCTACGGAGACACCAAAGACCTTGAAATACAGGAACTACGGTCTGCCTCCTCCAGCATGTGTTTTTCCAGCTTGGAGCAGCGTCCTATTTCTGGAGCCTCCTTGACATCAGCAAACCTTCAGTAAGTACACTACACTTGTTGGCCCTGTTCTTGGGGACAAGGAACAATAAACAACCCACACAAAGCTATGACCCCGCAGTGATGCAACTGATCTCTAAGCTCTGAAAACAGTAGTGCTCTACCAAGTACACACACTGAAGGCCCTCCTACCTGAGAAGTCTTTTCTGAAGGCATGGAAACATCCTAAAGTATCATAAAGCAACAACTACCCCCAGGATCCTGAGTAGCCCTCTCCTGAGATGCCAGAGGCTTCATGACAGCAGGAGCCCTCTCCATAGGCCACATCTACATAACTTGAGGGCCTTCCAACTGGTGAAGGAGAGTCAAGACCCTGCCTGTGCCTGTGCCTGTGCCTGTGCTCAGAAAACACAACACTTAACAAGGATAAAGAAGGGAGACAGGAAAGTGCCCACAAGAGCCATAGTCTCAGAATGTTGCTTGCCCCTGAGACTACCTTCTTATAGCAATTTCACTACTGCATAGGATATGCTTCTTGACCAAAGCTAACCTCAGGCCTGCAGACGGTAAATCAAACCTACAAAAACCATAGCTCTAACAATCAGTTACTTTGCTAATGTACTAGTGCGTTTATTATGCAAAAGAATAAGATTTTAAAATGATGGTTGTCATACCTGGATGATTTTAGGCAATACATCAACTCCATTTTTAGTGTTTTGTGTTGCAGTTAGATACTTTTTTTCCAAAAAGAAAGTTACAATCCATTTAATGAAAACAACACGAGCTGCCATGTATGGAATTTTTGTACTGTAAGTTGTTTCATTATCTCGAGTTACAGTAACATATACTGGCTTTGGTCTCAGATGTGGGATTTCTGATAGAAACAAAAAGAATACACAATTAAGTTAGTGAATCTTAACATTATGTAATCCCTATGAACTGTTCCAATTAATAAACATACTTGGTTGTTTGGATAGCAATTAAAAGCGACAACCTATCAATGTTTAAAAATAGCATATTCTAGCAGGTTTGATCCTGATTTTAATATAAATAAAAAGAGAGGTGGTCATCACTGCCTGCATACTACAATAGTGTATAAACACACTGATTGCTCGTGAGCAATTTTTTTTATTTACTTGAGACTCTAATAGTGGATATATCTTCATTTCTAGTATACCTAATTTAATGTTAATTTATGACTGAAACAAATGTAAAAGCACACATTAACTTTAACAAAAGTATCTAAAGCTGGACATGGTGGTATAAGTCTGTGTACACTCAGAAAGCCAAGACTTCTCATCTAAATGAGCCCAGGAACTCATGCTTCACCTCTGAAGTCTCAGGTACCACCTTTTCAAAGAGAGTCAATCCTTAAGTACATATAGATACTGTATGGCCGGATTTGAGACATGCATTGCTGTAAGTCCTACCTCATATCCTAACTACTTCTTATATTTCTGGAGTACCTTAATGAGGCAAAAAGTATTGACGATAAATAACTTTTTGTTGTTATTTCTTCTTCATTACAGACTCTCTAAATATAGTCAAGTTAAACTTCTAACTCACAATTCTGCTGCCTCAAGTTTCCAAGCCGTACAACTGAAGCTATGAACTACCATGACTAGTTTCAATACATAATTTCCAACCCTGCAACATCAGCAGTAATAGCGTTTTTTAAAGTAAACACATATAACACAAAGTCAGGAACGAAAATTATATATAACAAAATACAGGTCCCAGTACTTCTACATTTTAAACATGCACCAGGCTTCAGCTAGCCTATCTTATGTGTTGTCTGTGTCCATCTGTTTACGGGTGAGTGAGTGAGTGAGTGAGTGTGTGTGTGAGAGAGTGTTTGTGTGTGTGTGTGAGAGAGTGAGTGAGTGTGTATGTGAGTGTGTGTGTGATTGTGTGTGTGAATGTGTTAGTGTGTGGGTGAGTGTGTGTGTGATTGTGTGTGTGAATGTGTTAGTGTGTGGGTGAGTGTGTATGTGTATGTGAGTATGTGTGTGAGTGTGTGTGTGAATGTGTTAGTGTGTGGGTGTGAGTGTATGTGTGTGTGTGTGTGTGTGTGTGTAATTAGTTGGATATGCCCTACAGGCTGAGTATAGTCCCTTGTACTCTCTTCTCCTCCAAAACTACTCTTAATTATTCATCTAACTAATTTCTGTTTTTATAGGGAGAAGATTTATAAGCACTTTCTCCACTTTAAGGGATGATTCCATCCTGTGAATCCTAATTTCTTATAAAAGGTAACTTTAGGGACTACATTAGATGTTCTTTCTGTTTCCCAGTATTCTGGAGGTTTCTTATCCATAGACTGTTCCATGACAAAAACATCTCCCCCAGAAGCACTGTCAGGATCCTAGTAGATAAAAGCCCCAACATAAAGTGCGTTCCTCCAGCAACTGAGTGCCCTGGGCTGGCCTATCCAGTCACTGAACATGGTATGGCATCACTAAAATCCATCACATATCAGAGGAAACTGAGAAAAGCAAAACATGACTTTAAAAAGTAGCAAACATACAAAAGTATCATAACACATTTAATTTTTACAGAAACTATGGCTCTCTCTGTTTCCATGGAGCAAAGCCTCTCAGTGAGTTCACATAGTTGAACCATTGATTGGTAACTTTAACTTCTCACAACAGCATTACCATTAGACGTGAGCATAAAGTAACTGTTTTGCTTTAGAACAGTCACAGGGATTACTGTGGACTCTACTGTACAGCTTCCCTGTGGGTGACACTTACCAAGTACAGGTTTGTAGACATTGGTTAACTTAGTAAATGATGGAAACAAATGAGGAAGATAATACTTTCGAAACAGTGTAAAAAGAAATTTAAAACCAGTATCTTGATTCTCCTTATTCTTCCACTCCAAGCTGGCAGCCTTTGGATAACATGTAGGAAAGAATATTCACATAGTTACAGTTTAAATTAACATATACAAACAGGAAACATTAGACTAAAATTCCTATTGTCAACTTGTAAATGACAACTTGCATTGTAAAGAATATAATTTGTAAATAATGTAAAGAAACTGTATCTCAACAATGAGGATACAAAGTTCAAAATGGGGATAAGAATGTAAACCTGGCCAAGAACCCATGACATGTCAGACACCCAAGAGCAGAGCCTCCTCATTTTCTAAAGGGACACACTATCAAACTGCCATCTAATATGCTGCTGTTTCCTACCGAGAAGTGCACCTCACAGCCTCCACAGAGAAACTTGCTCATGCGGTGGATGGTGATTGCTCTACCAAACTGTTCACAGTGTAGAGAACAGCGGCTGCAGATGCTCAGCCCCAGAAAAGCACCTGCACTACCCCTTTCCCCGTAGATCAGGAACATCTTGGAAAAGGGGACAGAATGCGTCAGAGGTCAAGAAAAGCTATGACAAAATAGTTGTTGCCTAGACAGGCAGGGTCTGTGACAGCAGCTGTGGATGCCTGCACAATGTCAAGCCAGCCAAGGTTTTGGAGTGGACAGAGGAGGAGCTTTTGGCAGGTGACAGCTGCTGGATAGAGAATCAGTTTTCTTCAGCAGTGTGGCCCATGGTGGGCTGCCCATGACCCAGTAGATGGCCCTGCGTCCATGCACATCTGGGCAGCTCTAATTGTATTCGGTGGGTTATGTTAAAGAGGTGGAACTGGGTGAGGTAGTACACACAGAAGGCAGACGGAGATCAAGGCCAGCCTGCTCAATAGTAAGTTCCAGGTCAGCCAGAGCTACACAGCAAGACCCTGACTTTAAAAAAAAAGGAAATTGGAAGGATGATTGATGAGGAGAGATTCAGGAGGTATGAAAATGATGTAAAGATACTGCATTCGTGTATGAAAACACTAATATATATATATAAATATATATATATATATACACACACACATATATGTGTGTGCATTCATATATTTCTTAAAGTAAAAATACCTTAAATATTTCATACAAAAAGTACTCACACCAAGTCTTGCTGAAGTGACCCAGCAACAATGCAAGCCCTGTGTTTAATTAATCACTAGCATTGCCTCAAGGAAAGCAGTACAGACATTCAGAGAGAAAAGAAGCAGTAACTCTTGGTCCTATGAAAATAAGCCCATCAGTCAACAGCTATGGTTTTTCTCTGACCTGAATAACCAAGTATTTCAACAGTATTTGAAGAAAAAAGCAGGTTTGGTCCTCGGCAATCTTCTCCCCTGATATGGCCGGCAGAAGTGGGGTGATTTCCTCTGGGTATATTTTTGCTGGAAGGTAGAAAATAATGAGAGCGTGTTCAGTACAGCTGAATTTTAAATAAGGTTTTAAAATGGGCTTTATTACAACACATTTATGCAGCTACTGAAACTTCTCAGTCTGAGCCTCAAGCCTGTATGTACAAGACTGAGGCCCAGTACAGAGGTCCTCAGAGGCTTCTCTCTCTCTGGACCATTTGTTCCCATTCAGAGTCTGTCTTGGTGACTAAAATCCAATACAGTGAAGTGTTACAGTTCCCACTCACAGAACACAAATACTCCAATGAGGCTACTGCCGTCCTTTCAGACGCTACATGGAAAAATGCAGCTGGCTCGGCGAGATGAATGGGCTCCTAAAGCAACAGTGGTGAGAACAACAGGCGCGGTTTGGGAAGGCAGGTATAAGCTGCACCCGCTGGCACAGAACGCTGCTGTGAAGTACACCTTCCCCTACGTTTTTTTCTCATTATAATTTAATAGAAAATTGGCTCCAGCTTTTTTGTTCTGGTTTTGGTTGGTTGGTTAGTTGTTTGGTCGACTGGTTTTAAGACAGTTTCTCTTATATACCCAGGCTGGCCTTGTTAGGTAAGCAAGACCTTAAAATCCTGATGCTCCTACCTCCACCTCCACCCCACAAGTGCTGGAAACACAGGTTTACAACACCACTCCCTGGACCCAGATTTTTTATTCCTTGTTTTGTGCTCCTGTGAGTTGAACCCATGGCTGTGATAATAATGACTTTGGGACTCCTCTGTGAAACACAAGGAATAATTGCTCTTTGGGCTTCCTTTCTATTCAAGAACATCAGCACTAAGGAACCCTCAGGGTGAGTTCAAGAGCAATGCAGGGACGTCTCTGAGTTCCCTGCTGTCAGAGGAGGAAGCTTGGCTCCCAGCACCCATGTCAGGTGGCTTGAAATCTAACTCCAACCCCTGGGAGACCCTCTTCTGGCTTCCTCATATGCCCACAAGGCATACGCTTACAGACACACGTGTACACAGACATATGCATAAATAAAAATTGAAATTAGGAGAGCCATCTCAGCACACCACACCTGCCAATGCTGCTTACCATCAGCTACACTGGAGCTGGGGTTGATGAGTGTCTCCAGCGTGCAGGGACCCCTAGATGACAAGACGGCTGGGAAACCAGGCACTAGGCAAGCAAAAATCAGCACCTGCTCTTCCGCACAGTTTGTCTGAAGTGCTTGAAGCCACAAAAGAAACAGTCTGATTCCTTCACATCTTATCTAAGAACAGAATCAAAAGCAACAAAAACCAAACATTTAACAGATTGGTAGAAATGTTTTGTAATGTAGCATCAGTCTGAAGAAAAAAGAAAATGGGGTGGGGGTGGTATAACACTTGTAATCCCAGCACTTGGAAGTCTGAAAAAGGAAAAATCCCAACTTAGAGACCAGGAAAAAAAAAAGAAGAAGGCAGAGAAGAAGAAGAAGGGGGAGAAGGAGGAGGAGGAGAAAAAGGAGGAGGAGGAGGAGGAGGAGAAGGAAAAGAAGAGGGAGAAGAAAAAGAAGAGAAAGTGGAAGAATGAAAGAGAAGAGAAAAGGGAGGGAGGGAAAGGGGGATAAAGTCATCATTAGAGAACACAGGCTCTTCCCTCAATAACAAGCAAGGATGCAATACAGCACAAAGATTAAAAGTGTGGGTGCTGGAGAAGGGAACCTGGGTTCAAATTCATTCTCTACTCTTTCTGGCTGTGGTGCATGGAAAATCATTTGACTTCTCTATGCCTTAGTCACTCCATCTGTGAAACAGCAGGAGTGAGCGAGCTAACATGCACATAAAGGCACATAGAGACACACAAAGCAGTGCCTGGCTCCCACTTGATTCTGTGAGACAACAACTCCCATCACCAATGCTCAGCTGCCCATGAGCAATGGCAGACCCTCTTCTTCCACATTCACACTAGGAGAGAACAGAGCAGGATTTCAGTCATCTTAACAGTGTTCTGGAAGCTAAATGGTCTGAAGACCTAGCCGAGACTGGGCTGCTTTCTAGCTTCCTGCTATGTCTACACTCAGCTGCTTCCTGCACCTTCACCATAGTCCGAATGGTGAGCACACAGGCCCCCTGTTCACTCCATGCCCACTTCCATCTCTACCCCATTCTTAGAATTCAAAAACACACATTGTTCCTTCTCTGTATTCCTAAATGACTAAAACAAAGTCAATAAAGAAGGTGCATAAGTAAGTGAGAATGAAAAATTGTGTTACCAGATGCAAATGGAACATGCTGGAAGAGCTCCCACATGGCCTTTAGTCACAACTATCCATAATTCAAGTCCCAGAGGACACAACACCCTCTTCTGATCTTTGCTGGCACTAGGCACACATGTGATGCCTACATGCAAAATATATACATACATGCAAGCAAAACACACATACACATATAATAAAGCAAATAAATATAAAAAGAGAAATATTCCATTGTACTTTTATGAAAATTTACTATATTACCTTAATAGAATTTCCAGTGTGTAAGAGCTTCTTTAAAGTTGAGCCTGGAAGTTTAAAATAACTGATTAGGAATAGAATATACAAATAAATATTTAAAATTTATGGGAATGTTAAATATCTTTATTTATCCTATTTTATTTATATGTGCATATGTGATGTGTATGTATTCATGTATGTGTGTGTATGTATTCATGTACGTGTGTGTATGTATTCATGTATGTGGTGTGTATGTATTCATGTACGTGTATGTATGTATTCATGTACGTGTGTGTATGTATTCATGTATGTGGTGTGTATGTATTCATGTACGTGTGTGTATGTATTCATGTACGTGTGTGTATGTATTCATGTATGTGGTGTGTATGTATTCATGTACGTGTATGTATGTATTCATGTACGTGTGTGTATGTATTCATGTATGTGGTGTGTATGTATTCATGTACGTGTATGTATGTATTAATGTACGTGTGTGTATGTATTCATGTACGTGTGTGTATGTATTCATGTATGTGGTGTATATGCACATTATGGGTACAGTTCAAACTGGAGTTACAGCCAATTGTAAACCACCCAATGTGTGAGTGCTTGGAACCAAACCTGGGTCCTCTGCAAGAGCAGCAGATGTTCTTAACACAAAATATATGTTTAAAGATCAGCTATGGGAAAATGCACGCCTTTTGCAAAATATAAGGCTGACCTCCAAAGGCAAACAACACCATATTTAAAGACAGTAGTACTTTGATTATGAGCCATTTTACATTCTTTTTAACAGAGTGGGAATGACTGGACTCCTACTACAGAGACACGTATCCATCCATTTCATTGCTGCTCTATTCACAATAGCCATGGAATAGAAATGGAATCAGCCATGCCCATCAACTGATACATGAATAATAAAAATTTGATACACATATAATATATTGGCATCTTATTCAGTGTTAAAAAAAAAATTAAATTTGCAGATAAATGAGTGGAAACAAACAAAAAAATTAGACTGATTGAGTCACCCAGGCCCAGAAAGACAAAAAGTCTCATGAAATGAGAGACCCTAGAGGGCCCCAAAGAACACAAGGTTCTGTTATTTTCTGCCTATGTCTCAACCAATAAAGTGAGCAATAGCATATATCACCAGTAGGTTCTTTCATAGGATCTACTTTGTGTCAAGGGCACAAAGAAAAGACCCCTGGGCTACTGATTTGCAAAGACCATAGCTAGTGTCCAGTGGAGAAAGAAACAGAACTCTCTGGCATTTCTAGACCCACTAAAGTACATAGGACAGTGGTCCAATGAAGGAAGTAAAATTCATCAAAAATTGTTTTAAAATGGATCAAGGATGTGCAAAATATAATTATAAAATTACTAGAAGAAAACAGACTTGGTGTGATGTCACACTTAAGCCGATAGAGTTCAATTAGTTCCAGACCAGCCTGTCTTCACAGTGAGATGAGGGCAGGGATATGGGGTGGTATTGGGAGAGAAGTCGTGAGCAAACACAGGAGATCTTTATGACTTTGTAAACAATTTCCTATCCCATGACCATCTGAGAAGCTAGTGGCACTTGGTGGCTGCTGATCGATAGTCAGTTTTCTTCAGAGATGAGTGCCCCGGGAGCCTACACTTCCCCCAGTGTATATCTACACCTATGTACTAACAGGAAGCAGTTAAAGAGAGAATGCATGTAGTTTATGGGCAACAAGAAGGATCAGGAGAGAAAAAAGCCACAGAAAAGGAGATGAGACAGGGTGGCACCAAGCTGGCACAGCCCAAGGAGAAGGCGCCACCACTTCTGGAATTAGCACTAAATGAAGGAAGGCCAGGACCTCATGTGCATGTTCCTAAGGGACACAGAAGGAGTGAGTCTCCAAGAAAAGCAGGGAGCCAATGACCAAGGAGGTGAGGAAAGAAGCTGTGGAGCTGCCAGCAGCTCAGCCAAGAAAGCTGGCTCCAGGCTCACAGGGGCATTAGTTCCAGCCACTTTCTCATAGGCTGAGACATGAACTTGGGCCTCTGGTTAGCTCATCCTGGCTGAGGCACTTGTGAGACAGTCCTAGTGTCAAGTGTACAGGAGGCCCACCCTAAGGGACGAGTGGGAAATGGGGTGGACAGCTGCCAGGGAATCAGGAAAGGTCCTCAAGGTGGGACCAGTTGGGTAACAACTCTGAGGGAGGCTTGCTGTGTTCTCATGTCCCACAATGTGAGACACACTGGGTAGCCTCCGGTACAAAGCCAGGGACAGTGCTAAAATGTCAAAAATTGTAATTCTGTTTACTCATGCACTTGGCTGTTATACTATAGAAGAAAAACAGTTGAATAAATTATACTTATTAATTAATGACATATATAAAATACATAACCAAATACTGCATGGTATTAAGTATATTTCACTGAGTTCTATTCCTTTAAGCCAAAAGATTGCTTATTTTTAACAAGTACAGTTTTTCTGCCATTAAATAAACAGGCACAACTGCACTGTGAACCAGGTAAGAAACCTTCTCTGTGGATGCTCGTGAACAGGAACCTCTTTCAAAGCAGAGACTCACAGAACCTTAGTCCTGTGCTGACATCACGTGGACACGCAGGAAGCAGTACAGCCTGCTGTCACATTAAGTGTCCTGATTGCTGTCATCACCGTGTTTGACACGACATTCTCTGGCAGCTCGCAATTGCTATCAAGCAGCCAATTTAGCCATTGTAACTGACAAGCTTAAAGCTAACTGCAGAAAAAGCTCAACACTTGTGCATTCACCATCAGCCACAAGACTTTCCAAAGAGTTCAGTCCCAGGTTAGCATCACTTAGCAGGAGCCTCTATAAACCTGGGATGATAAACCTATGTTTACTTCATACTGCAAAGCACAGAGTTGGGATATGCTTACCATTCCCATTTACAGCAAAAAGATAGTCTTAAATTGTGTGTGTGTGTGTGTGTGCGTGTGTGTGTGTGTGTGTGTGTGTGTGTGTGTGTGTGTGTGTGTGTGTGTGTAGGTTAGAGAACATGTTTTTAGTGTTCTCTCCATGGGTTCCATGGGTTGAACTCATCATCTGTCTTGGTGGCAAACACCTTTACCAGCTGAACATCTCACTGCCCCACCAATAAAAATTAAATTAAAAAATAAATTCTAAAACAAGAACTGCTGACTATTGCTTCCATTAACACTGTTTTAAGAGAAACAGAATGTCTCTGGTTGCTACAGAAAGAAAAAAGACAGCAAGAAACTGACACAGCATGGTAGCAACTAATGTTCCGCACTGCCTTCTGATAGAGCAGTCCTCAGGTAGACTGGAGAGCTGGGGGAGGTTGCTTTCACTTTGGGTTTTCTGTGTATCGAGTTGTCAGTAAACTGCACTGGGTTATACCCGGTTCCAGTCCAGTGTCTGTGTTGTAGATCACTCTTCTGTAGACAAGGATGCCAGACACTGAGAGTCGAGAAACCAGGGTAAGCCGAGAGACAGGCTGTGCTGTTCACAGCACACCACTCTCCTGACACCTGGGTGTCACTACAGTTTGAGCTTCTAGTTAACTCAGTCAAGACCCCAAGTGACAAGTAACTTTAACAAACTCAAAAGATGTAAGAAAGGATGCCAGAGGCTCAAGACATACAAAGTCAGTGTATATAGTGACAAATTAACAGCCTCTTAACAACAATCCTAAGATCAAAAGGCTGTAAAAGGAACCCTTCTGTGGAGCAGTAGTTAATAGTCTCCATCTGAACACTGTGGGCCATCAGGCTACTTGGACTTCACTGCTTCACAGTCACTTGACATTCACCCCAAACCAATACCTCACTTTGTTAGGCTGCTGCAAAGTCCCTAGAGGTGTCTCACAGACACCAGCTCCTATGGATGGTCTCAGTTAATTGTATTCAATCTAAACTTCAAACTAACGGGCTAGAGAAAGGGCTTGGCAGTTAAGAGTACGTACTGCGCTTGCTACTGGCCTGTTTACAACCACTATAACTTCTCCAGCTTCAGATCTGACTCCCTCTTCTGGTGCTCATGTGCACATGCACACAAATGTTGCATGTGTATATGTGAGAGCTCGCGCGCACACACACACACACACACACACACACACACACACACACAAACTAAAACCAGTAAAATGTTTACAATTCAAAACAAGTCTGATTCCAAAGTATACCTAGCCTAAAGACCAAGGTAAGAGAGGTGTGGACCTCTACACGCACCAGTATCTACTTGATTTAATTAGTACAGAAAAACACCTTTAAAGACTATTTGCCTCAAGCTCCTGGTACAGAAGCATCCGTGATAACGGTGACTTCATATGCAAATGATCATACTTCAACAATCTGACTACTCTGTATAGACAGCTTTGCATGTCCCATAGAAATAAGGCCACAGGGACTTTAATGGATTAGGAATTTGCAATCCCAGCTCAGGAAGTCAGAAGCCCCTGGTCGTTCTTGATTACATGTTACCAAACTAGGTAAAGAACAAATCATGTCAGCAATTTTAATTCATTTTCATGACATTAGACAAAACTAAAGAATACCATATACTGTGCATAGGATGTGTTAAGCTTCACAACACACTGAGATGAGCCCACCAATCTTGAGACAGTCTGAAGTGCGATCTGAAAAAATGACTGTGGGTTTCGTATAAATGCTATAAGGCAAATTAGAAATGATTCTACCGAGCAGCTAAGGATGCTGCACACTCACTTCTCATTCCCACCCGCAGAACCTCACGAATCCCCAGGGCGCCTCTTTAGCTGATACTCTGCATTTTTAAAATGTTTACCACACTTTAAAAATATAACCACAAAGCTCCAATTAAGCAGAAATGCTAGGGCAAACTTGCTCAGATTTAAAGGAAAACTTTCTTTGCTTGTTTGAAAGATTTAAAGATTAATACCCTCAGATAATGATACAGTCATTGCATTTCATGGGTGTGTACAATATACATACTTTACCTTCTTTAAACGTGTAACACAGAACTTAAACTCAGTTTTTTTAATAAGAGGTTACTACCTGTTTTCACAGAAACAATCCTACATTAAATTTAGAAGTCTGAATTTTGGGATTCTTCTGTCAGACTCTTTGACTTTGCACGTTACTCTCCCAACCAAGAAGCCGTTTCCCTTCAAGGCTCAGGCGGAAGTGGCTTCCCTCAGCTCTCCTGGGCAGAATTATTAAACCTTTCTTCTCCCTTCCCTCTACATCCTCCTCACAACAACAACCACACTGTAATTACTTTTCACATTTATCTACCCAAGGGGCAAGAGGACATTCCAAAGCAGAAATGGTGATATGTTCTTCTTTTCTGTCCCAAAGGTTTGTCTCTCCCTCAGTAAAGATTGGAATGTGTGGATATTCAAATAAAGATTCTATTTCAAGGTTCACACTCTCCTCCAACATAGCCATCTGATGCAGAAGAAAATAATGTATCAACTGGCAGACTCTTTTGGGCAAAAGGGCAAAGCAGGGACTCTTTAAAAGACAGGCAGAACTCACAGTGGGTGCCCTGGAGTGAGCTAAGTGGGTGGGCATTTTAAAGAGCCGCCGGCTGCAAAGAGTGGAGCGGAAGAAGGGCACTGGCACTGGCTTTGTTCAAGCTCCCTCTGGTTGGTACAGCTTACAAATCCAAATAGGGAAATTCTGTTCTGAATTAATAATGCAGACTTGAAGAACAATTCTTTGTAAGAAATAATGTACAGTTATTTAAGAAAATACTTTAGATCCATGCTTCTCAACTTGATGTGCACAGGAATACTTTTGTGTCCCTTGTGTAGAGACCACCATTATTCAGAAGGTCAGACTGGGGCCTAAAAGTATGCATCCTTAACAGGATCCTGGGAAGCCCATGGACTACAACTCAATGGGCCCATTAAAATAAGAGATTTGACTTTTTAAAATGTATTCATTGAGAATTGAATAAATATATACAATCTCTTTGGATCAAACCCATTTCCCACCCCCCCCACTCTGATCCTGCTGGTTCCCCTCCCATTATGTCCCCCTCCCAACTTTATGTCCTCTGCTTTTTGTAACCCTTCCTCCACCCATTCTACAATGTTAATAGGCTTGATCTTGTGCACGTCTTGGGCAAGCAAGTGCAGCTATTATAAGTGCATTAGAACAACAGCGCCCCTCAACCTCAGACTCTTACAGTCCTTCCAGGCCTCCTCCTGACATTCCCTGAGCCTTTGGTGGAAGAGGCGTGACAGAGGTGACCCATGTAGGGTCCACCGTCACTTATTCCCTATGCTAACCAGTTACAGTGGGAAGGATACTTTCCCACAAAGTTCAAGCTGGACTTCAATTACAGAGCCGTTATTTCTTTCTGTAAGCTATCTTGGGAATATTAGCTACATAAAGCATTGTGAAACCTCGACTGGTAGAAACCCATATCACTAATACATTATTGTATTTCATCTTACCTATACTCTGGTAATGCCATCGAAAGAAAATTCGTTCAGGTAGAAACTGCAGTATTTTCTACAAAATAAAAAAAGACAAAAAGAAACAAAAGCAACAAATGAAATATATATATTTTAGATAGGCCCATGTTTCTCACCTCCCTCCAATTTACAAACAAATAAATAAATGTTAATATACTCACGTATATATAATTACATATATACATATATAAAATATATATACATATAAACATATATACATATACATAAACATATATATATATATATACATACACACACATACACACACACACATATATGTATGTATGGATTTCATGAAAGTAATGCCTACAAGTAGGTCTTAAGTTGTACTTAGATAAGCACCCATCAGTGGGTAATGAACAAATTTCTGAAGCACAAGAAAACTGGGCTAATGTAAGTTGGCCTCACTAGCAAAAGCTAACTGCTGGGAGAGTCAGTGTCCTCAAGGATGTACCCCTATATGCCAACAGATGGTCCTATGCTCATACACATACAAAAAGCATTAAATGATTCGTGAGTTTAAAAACATTAAGTTAGGAAGGGGAAGTGTATGGGAAGAGCGACAGAGGAATTGGAGAGAGGTTTGAAAAGAAATAGATTTGATCAAAGTGCATTATATTCATGTATGAAATTCTAAAACAATTTTTAAAGATTTTATTAGGTTTGCAAAGAAAAAAAAATCCAAAAGGTCGATGGGATTGACCCACACTCTAGAGCACATACTGGTAAATTATACTTGGATTCCTTTTACTTTTAATATTAACTACTTAATATTTGATTTACTATATTTTTATCGGGGGTAGGTCAGAGGAGTCCGTTTTCTCTTTACACTGTGGGTATCAGGGGCTGAGTTGCAGCAAGTACCTTTGCCCACTAAGCCACTTCCACTGTTCCAGCCACCACCTTTCTTTAAAATGTAAAAAAAGATACAATGGCCAAAATATATCTCGTGGCATTAAGAATACAAGAGAACCTGCCTCAAACTAGGTAGAAAAACAAGAACCAGAAAACAATCCTCTGACCTCACAGAGCCCACTGTAACCTGTAGCCACACACATAAGCATGCACAAATGAACACACACACACACACATACACACATACACACACGCATCATGCATAGACACACACAGATACATAAATGTTCTGTTTTGTCCTGTTTTCCTTTTTGAGACAGCACCTCTCTGTGTAGCCCTGGCTGTCTTAGAACTCATTCTGTATATCAAGCTGACCTTGAACTCACAGAGATCCACCTGCAGCTGCCCCCAGAGTATGGATTAAAGGTGTTCGCCACCAGGCACAGCTTCAAAAAATTTTTGCTTTGAAAAAGGCAATCAAGTTCGGCCATGTCCCTGGCCATGTCGTACCCACTCCCGCCATCGTTTGCCGCTTTCTCTCTCAGTGGCTGTCACCGCGTCCGAGTCGCTGCCGAGCTGCGGTGGTGCTGCCGACTGCCACCGCCATGAACATCTTCTGGCTGACTGGGGACCTGTCCCACCTGGCGGCCATCGTCATCCTACTGCTGAAGATCTGGAAGACGTGCTCCTGTGCTGGTATTTCTGGGAAAAGCCAGCTCCTGTTTGCACTGGTCTTCACAACTCGTTACCTGGATCTTTTTACTTCATTCCATTATATAATACATCTATGAAGCTTATCTGCATCGCCTGCTCCTATGCCACAGTGTACCTGATCTACATGAAATTTAAGGCCACCTATGATGGAAATCATGATACCTTCCGGGTGGAGTTTCTCGTGGTTCCTGTAGGAGGCCTCTCATTCCTAGTCAATCATGACTTCTCTCCTCTTGAGATCGTATGGACCTTCTCCATCTACCTGGAGTCCGTGGCCATCCTTCCACAGCTCTTTATGATCAGACCATCAGCACCCACTACCTCTCCCTGGGCCTCTACCGTGCTCTGTACCTAGTCAACTGGATCTGGTGCTTGTACTTCGAGGGTTTCTCTGATCTCATTGCTGTTGTGGCTGGTGTCGTCCAGACCATCCTCTACTGTGACTTCTTCTACTTGTACATTACAGAAGTACTCAAGGGAAAGAAGCGCAGCCTGCCAGTGTAAGTGCCAGAGACCATAAGCAGCCTCTGCCCTTCAGGGTGCTCAGACAGGGTCTCACCATGGCGAAGGCTCGGGATGCTCAGTGCGGAGGAGTGGAGAAGGCTTCTTCTGTGGCAGCCGCTCACTGGTGGCTCTTCGAGGATGCAGAGGGAAGAAACCAGGAGGCTCTCTACTGCATCCTGCCTTATCTTCTTTATTACTATGTACAAAGATTTTTTTATACAAAGAAACTCAATGCTGTGTTAATAAATTCAGTATGTAGATGAATTGGGGCAGTTTCCAAAAGTGACGATTTTGTGCAGAATAAACAAGCCTTTTGTATTTTTGAGAATTTGTTGAGGTGGTCAATTCTTTGTATGTACAATGGGATTATACTCCTTGACACGTGGTAGATTATCCACACCTGTCAAATTTCCATGCTATTTATTTTATTTCATTTTTTGCCAAAAGATGAGTTGTGTTTGTTTGAATTCTGAGACACTGTGTTCCATTTGGTGTTTCTGTCCAAAAGAGTCCTCATTGTCCTGACACACTACATGTCAGGTCCAGGAGGACGACAGGAAAGTCCTTCAGGTTTCATTACCAAAACTTCAAGGTTCCCAGTGGGAACAGTCAGCTGATGCTCACCAAATGCTCACCCTGCAACCCTGCTGAGGTGTGGCAGCTTGGGCTTATCTGAGGGTGCTGAGAGCCCACCACACCCAGAGGTTCTGAGCCTCCGACTGTGGAGAGGATTGGGGGTGATGGCTGTTTTGGACGGAGGACTCTGCTCATCTGAGGAATGGAACACAAATAATTTCCTGTCCCTGCCAGTCACAAATCTGAAGGATCACTACAACCATGGCAGACTCAAATGTTTTCTTCATAGCACTTTTGGTGATAAAATGATTGACAATATTTTTAATTGGCAACACCAGTTATCATCCCTTACATTCTTTTTAGTATTTTTTTAAAAACTGGGCTCTTGAATGACCTATATTGTGTTAACACCTTAAATAAACATTTTATTAAACAATGTATGGTCTTTTCTATGAATTAGGCTTTGAATATTCAGTGTTAAGGTGCAGCAAAAGTGCTCTAGGGCTGCACACATTTAAGATTCACTTACAAGGCTGGAAAGATGGCGTGGTGGTTCAGCACTTGCTGTCCTTTGAGTTCAATTCCCAGTACCCATTCGGTGGCTCACAACCACCTATGACTCCAGTTCCATGGACTTCAACACCCTTTTCTGGTCTCTAAGGACATAAACATGTATGTATACATCCTTATACACACAAAAATAATCTGGACAATGTTCTGTGTTTATGAGAACACTAGGGTTTTTCATCATATTGTGACTTTTTATATGATACACCATAAATATTAGAAGTGTTGATTGAATACTTGTAATGTGCTGTCTGCAAAAACGGAGTATTTTTGCTCCCTGCAACTAAAGTGGTTTGTGGAGGAGAGAAAAAAAGAAAAGAAAAAGGCAATCAGTAGATGGTCAGTTCTTACCAACGATCCACATCCAGTGTATTTGGTTATGTACAGACTGTGGTGTCAAGGACCCAAGTAAGAACCTCAGTTATTCAAATGCACGACCACTGAACCAAGTCCCATCCTTAAAATGGCAGTTCTCTATAAGCCAACTTCTTAAACGTGGGCTACAGCTCAAATCGGATTGCCTAACAGTATAGGAATCACAAAAAGGTTGCCTACAGTACAAGGCTTCTGAACATGCAACAATGGAAGCGTAATTCAAAGTCAAGCATGAAATGACCCCACAGTGCTGCTGACAGTGCTGGGCGGGGCTGCACTGCTCACCTTCGATGCAGCCTTGGCGCTAAGCACACAGCACACACACTTTGCATGCAGTGCTAGCAAATGCTACCTCAAACCCCACAGCTCAGATCTGAAACTACTATATGTTTATAAATTACACTGTTTTCAACAACTGCACAACGTTTTCTGCTCATATAGAATTGTAATGGTTTGATTATGGGCTAGAAAGATTTCCTACAGATTCCTCAGAACATAAGTGTTACATACACCTTTGGTCTGGTGGACTTAATTCCATTGTGTTGCGATGATGTACTTAATCCTAAAACTGTTGGTTGAGTTGGTGATGCAAAAATCATTAGATGAATTCTGGCACCAGATTAGGACAGAATTCAGAAATTTAGAAATTTTTAAAATGACTTTTTTTTCCTTTTTCCTTTTTGCTGCCACTTTATCCTATGCATTTGTGCAGGGGCGTTCTTAGCACTGACAATCACAATCACAATAACAATCAACTCTGAAAAGCCCTGAAGACATTCTAAATCTTATTCCAAATGCTCGGCAAAGATCTAATTCTTAAGGTAAGAATAAATAAGCACACCTTTCTCATTAGTATGCAAATTTGATTTTGCCTTTAATAAATGGTAAAGTTATATGTATACCAAAGTGTTACTTTAATCTTCTTTGAGATTTATCAACAATAAATGTTTGTTTTGGATACATATTTCACACCTGTTTTCCCTGGGGTGGATAAAAATTTCTCTGACAAAAGGGGGTCATAAGTAGAAAAGTTTAGTAAGTTCTACACTATAGGATGACAATAAAAACCCACATGAGCCTTGTCCCACAGAAAGGATATAATTCTTAATTCCCTCTTCCCACCCTACTGCTGTGGCTGTGGAATACAACACACGGGAGCCCACAGAAATCGGCACAGTCGGCTGGAGAGCAGCGCCAGGGTCTGAACTAGAAAGGACGGTTCCACGCCTAGGCTGCTGCCAGACCACATCAGGGTCCAGGTCTTTGGTAACAAATGAACAAATCTTTGCTAGACAAAATCTATGGAAAGTAGGCTGCAATGGAGTCCCAGGAAAGAGCTGAGAGAAGGAATGGGAAAGAAACAGAATGAGCAGGGGAGCCACTATCCACTGAGGGAACTCTGGAGGAGGGGGAAATGGGCAGGACAAAGGCTGAGGCTCTGACAGCCAGAAGCTGTCACCGAGTCCTCTCCTACAGTGGGTGGCAGACTGAGGAGGAATCTGAGCAACACATCTTTGTTGTGCCACGGTAATCTTTAAATTATTAATTAGCTTATTCTCATCAGACTGAAAGGCTGAAACCCTAAGAGAAGTGTACCCCACTTCAGAGGCCCAGATGCTCCCGAGTTTGTTTCCAATTCAGTTAGAAGTGGCTTCACAGAGACGGACCTCCATTTGAAATCCTCCTGTGTTTTGCTGCCAGCTTCCTGAGCAAATGGCAAATGGCACAGCTCTTCTGGATTCTCCTTCCAGAGAGGCTCCTAGCTGCTAGGTAGGCTCACTCTTGATAAGATACCGCTATTCAAGAAGGTATTAAAGGTTCAAGGTGAGCCAGGCAGTGGTGACTTATTCCTTTAGTCCTGTCACAGGGGAGGCAGAGGCAGGTGGATCCCTATGAGTTTGAGGTTAGCCTGGTCTACAGAGCATGTTCCAGAACAGCCAGAGATGTACAGAAAATCCCTGTCTTTAAAAACAAACAAACAAAAATATCCAGGGTAGATTTTGTTTTGATCTGACATACCCACTGGTTTTCAGATTTTTAACTTTTAATAGAAACCAAACTACCACTGAATCATACTTTTCAGTTTCCAAAATACATACTACTATTCCTCAGCTGTTTTTTAATTAGTATATGGCAATGAAAAACACCTTTTAATGTAAGAAACCAGAAAATGCGTCAAGCAAGCATGCATAAAGGTGTCTGTGTTGTCCACGTCTGCCACAGAATCATCTCCAGGTCACACCAGGGCAGGGCAGGGCAGGGCAGGGCAGTCCCCACTACTTCTCAAGATTTAAATGAACTCCAAGGTTTGATATTGAACATTGTGTCTAATGCATGAGGTAATACTTCCAAAACGTCCTGTGAGATGAATTAATAGATATTCATTTGCCACCAAGCCTGACAACCTGAGTTCAATCCCCAGGACCTATATGATGGAGAGAGAGTATTAACTTCCACAAGCTGTCCCCTTCACATGCACTGCATGGTATATGAGCATGCGAGCGTGACACACACATACATACACACACATACACACACACATACACACATACACACACATATACACACATACGCACACACACATACACACACATACACACATACACACACATATGCACACACACATACATACACACATACACATACACACACATATATGTACACACACACATACACACACACCACCATGTTTTATAAAGAATACTCCCCAAATGACAGAATCTAATACAATTCAGAGACTGAAACAATAACCATACTGATGCATCTTTCTGCACACTAATATTGTGAGGGGTGTTTTTTATGGATTAAATCCTATGAAGGTCAATAAATATAAAGCCAAACACAACTACCTAGTCTAAATGCTAAGCCTGTACCTCAGCAGTCCCAAATGAAGCCTGCCTTGGTGAGGCAAATGCAACCTGGCATTTCTGTGCTGCAGCTGATACTCTAAGCTACACTGTGAATGCCACAGAAGCTACTGGCATCTTGTTTATAGTTTCACTGAGAATAAAATTTTAAAAAAATTCAAGAAAGCCACACAGTGTGAATACATATTACTTCTCTGGAAAACACAAGACTCTGTTTAATGCTCAGTGCTCAGCTGAATCTATATGGTAATCCATTACAGCACACTCAAAATCGAAATTAGGTATTACTACCGATCAGCACACCAGGGAATCTGTCATTCTCTTAACTGATTATCCATAGCTACTTTTTCTTCAGAACCTACTGCATGACCAGGAATAATATGAAACACAAGCTGGAGTTTATTCAAGATGCTACTGTGAGCTTTAAAACCACCAGTTTTCATTTAATTTAGATGGAAAACTTTTCCCCCAATTATTACCAGATGATTGCAGCAGCCCAGGTTGATTCACACTTGATTCCAAGGCTACAGGAGAAGCAGGGCAGAGAAGAACTAAGAAGATACTAGTGCATTCCAGCTAATCTACCTGAGACAATCGCCTGAGACTAGAGAGTAGGGAGTTACCCTCCTCCAAGCCAGCTGTAGGACATGATGTTGTGCTTACAGAAGATGCTGCCCTGGGAGAAAACAGATTTCATTTAAAAGAACGGACATCTAGCTCCTTGACCTTGGAAGGAACAACTGTGCAGAAACCTTAGCTTGAGAACTGGAAGTCCCTTCAGGAAGCATTTTGTGGATATCTTGACTACACAACTAGTCTGGCTTCAGAAGGACCCAGTCAAAGAGCCTAATCATGCTTCCACATCAACTGCAGGAGGTAACCTTTTCACTACTATCTGGTGGATTTTTACCAGTTACTAAAAATAACTCAACTCTGATATAGACAGAATATTTTCACTTGTGGTCAATACCTGTTTAGAAGCTTTAAATTCAAGTGAGACAGAGCTAAAATGAACAAACAGATCATCTTAAAATTAAAATGAATACACTTTAGCTCAAACAAATGCTAGCTTACTTATACTAGAAATCCCTGCTACTACACAATGCTACTTAAATCTCTTGGCATGCTGTTATAGAGTAAGTAAAACACAGCTCTGTATTGTCATATCACTGTTGGTCACTGTAAATACAAAATTCAAATTCACTTCCTAGAATGAGACCACTTCAAAAAGAACTACCAGCATCTTCCCAGGCAGACATGCATAAGCTCCTCTGCCATTCCAGCCGAATTCCCTGGGAGAAAGGCTTAGACTTGAGTATCCTAAATATCAGGACCAGTGCCTAGCACACAGGGTTCTCTAAGGACCAGTGCCTAGCACACAGGGTTCTCTAAGGACCAGTGCCTAGCACACAGGGTTTTCTAAGGACCAGTGCCTAGCACACAGGGTTCTCTAAGGACCAGTGCCTAGCACACAGGGTTTTCTAAGGACCAGTGCCTAGCACACAGGGTTTTCTAAGGACCAGTGCCTAGCACACAGGGTTTTCTAAGGACCAGTGCCTAGCACACAGGGTTTTCTAAGGACCAGTGCCTAGCACACAGGGTTCTCTAAGGACCAGTGCCTAGCACACAGGGTTCTCTAAGGACCAGTGCCTAGCACACAGGGTTTTCTAAGGACCAGTGCCTAGCACACAGGGTTTTCTGATAAGCAATGGTACAAATCGGTTAATGAAAAATCCTGAAAAGAAATCAAGGGAATTCTATTTTTAGTACACACACACAAAAAAGAAAACATTACTCTAGAACAGAAGTGTGATGGCTGGCCATGTGGTACACACCTTTAATCCCAGCACTCCGGGAGCAAAGGCAGGCAGATCTCTGTGAGTCTGAGGTCAGCCTGGTCTACAGAGCTTCAGGACAGCCAAGGCTACATAGAGAAACTTTGTCTCAAAAAAACTGGGAAGAGGTGGGAAAGGAGGGGGCCGGGGGGCAAGGAAAGAAAGGGAAAGGAAAGAAGAAACCAACCAGCCAACCATGGAAGGGAAGCACTGGGGAGCATCTAATAAAAAGAACTGAAAATGTAAATATCTCCAAACATTTTACATCTCAATACATGATTAGACTGTTGTTTAAAAGATAATGTTTTTCTTAGCCCATGAGATATCAGACTTAAAATCTGTCTATACAAATTAACTTAGATTTAGTTTACAATACAAAAATGACATCTAAAATAAATATGGAACATAATTTTTTTTAAAAAGGCATATCAGACATTCTACATTTTAGAAATCAACCAAGATGTTGGAAACCTGATTACCAGTGAAAACCCAAAAAGGCAAAGACATCCTAATGACAAAGGTTATTGTTGACTTAAGTTTACCCAAAACACAAAAAGTTGTGTGGGGGAGGGGGTGTGACTTTATTCCAGGCAAGTGCCATGCAGCCGCAATGACGGTTCCACAAAAGAGAGATTCCCAAAGAAAAATGAAAATGCCTCCTCAAAAACAAACAAAATACATAAAAAGGAAAACTTAGTTTCAGCGTTTCTGATTGTGTTCTTAAAGACTCAAGCGTATACTGAAGAGATGAGGAAAACTTGGGGAACTAATGAAGCCGAGGCATTATTAGATAACCTTCTGAAATCACACACTAGTAACTACTGAGGATGGAAAGCACGTTAGCACTGAACTGGAGTACTACCGTTACCCCACGTGCCAGGAACTACATAATAGAACACACACGAAAGGCACCTGGACGAAACACACTTCAAGTTGTAAATTCAGTAGAAATCTAAAAGCACTAGGCAAAAACCAGATAGAAAAAGTAGTATATTCATTAAACCGCAACAAAGCTGACCTTGGTCTTTTCATCAGCTGTGGTGAAGTGATCATGAATCATGGAGTGGGCATCAGGACCCTGAGAGAAAATGAGGACAACAGGGACCCAAACAAGAGCAAGGACTTAGACAGCAATGCAGTTCCTTGTAATTACATCTACCTTAGACATACACGTTAAAGGGGGAAGAACAATGATCTGAAAGCTATGTAGTCACCTATGACTGCTTTTATGTATCTGAAGTTCAAGGAAAAGTGCTCCTGAGCTAGAAGTACATCAGCCACATGTCTTCCCTTCTTCAACAAAGGGCGTAATTCACCTTCTAGCAACAAGGATTAACCAAAGTAATTCCCTAACAAGGATAGAGACATAAAGATCTTGTAGCAGTGAGCTCTACTTATGTAACTGTATTTATTTAATGTTCTTAAAAATAGATTCATCAAATCGTTTAATATAATAGAAATAGCAACTGAAAATATTATAATAAAATAATGTAGATATAAATTGTTCAAAATGCTGAGAAATGCAAAAGACATAGATGCACATGTACTCACAAGAAAATAATGAATTTAATAAATGTATCGTTCAGAGGGTATAGGTCTAAATTACCTCCTTTTAACTAACTAATTAATTAATATTCTTGCTAAGTACCCATTCTGTGCCAGGCCATAGGAGATACCAGAGATAGAAAAAGACATTTCTGCTTTGACAGCATAATCTAAGGGGAAAGGCAGAAATATCTTTGAACAGAATCCTTAAGAAAACAAAGGGGTGAGCCTACAAGAGAAGGGCATTTCAGGAAGACGAAACAATGTCCACCCCACCCACAGAAAGCTTTTCTGCTAGCCTAAGGACTTCCAAGAGGTTGCCAAGAATAAGACAGGTGACAGGGATGAGGAGGCAGAGATCAGATGAAGAGAGTGCTGACAGTGGGAATCAGAGAGAGCACTGGAGAGGTTGAGGGAGAGAAAGCGGAAGACTACTGCTAGAGACTAGTTAGTAACATGCTCCTCTGTAGCACAGATATGCTGTCTGAGATACACAGAACCAAGATAAGACAGGAAGACACTCCCATTATGTATTAACACATAAACTTTAAAACCTTTCATCGTGTATCAACAGTGTGACATTTGAACCCTTGGAAGCAGAAACACATGTCATAAGTTTATTTCTCTCTTGCACATCATATCCAGGTTATCCCTCTACAACACTTGCACTAGACGTTTCATAGCCTGAGAGGTGAGCTCTGCCCTGAAGAAGAGGAGTCCTCTTTGTGCACATGAAACTCACATAAAAGGCGTCAGAGACACCCTTCGGTTAGTGTCCATTTCATGCAGCTTCTGCTTTTTGGCTAAAAACTGCCTTCTCCATCTTGTACTAGCATAGCTAATTGTCTCTCCCCTCATTCCACCCTTTTACTTTAAAACATTCACTTTGCAAGAACCTGCATAGGGGAAAGAAACAGAAATAACAAAGCCTGCATGCAATGCTCTAACTTGGTTCCTGCCGCCTGAGAAACTTAAGATTTAAATGCTTCTCTCGATGATTCTAGAGAGCACTACAAACCTTCAGGCTATCATGGGACTAGCCACACTGTCAAGTTCATCAGTAAGAGCCGGGAAGGCTCCAAGCCACTCTTTTCTTCCTACCCAGTGTCACATGCACATCAAACACTAGGTGTCACTCTCTAACAGCTACTGTGCTATACAGCCACACAAAACCCGCCAGAGAAAATACAGAACCGGCAAGCATCTGTACAGCTCTCTTCTATGCGAGTACTTTAAAAAAAGAAACCAATTCATACAAACTAGGTCTCAACATTAGTGTGAGAACACTGTAAAAGAAGATGTGCTCTATTCAAACATAACACTGTGTGCCCGGTTGTTATTGTGACTGTCATTTAGTCTTGAGGTGCTTTATTCTATTATCTTACAAGGATTCATGTGTGCATTTCCTAACTCTCCTCAACATGATCTTCTTTGAAGGTGTCAGTAACCACAGGTCAGCTGCTACCACGATGGGGTGGGTAAGGCACCTTCCTACGGCAGATAATCAATCACGAGAATGTAATTTCAGACTTCCACAAGCGTCTCCAGGTTCCCTTCCTCCAAGGGAAGTAATTCAGTATACTCTGTTGGACCAATCCCAAACTACTCACCTCTAGATCCCAGTTCATAAGAGAGGCTGCAGTCCTGCAGTGTGGCAGTTACTTTATCTACTGAAAATAGATACCTTCGCCTCAGACACTAGTCCTCTAATTCAAACAGTTAACACGCCACAATACAATAGGCAAATTACGTCTGAAATAAGATAAACATTTCTATGTTTTTCTACCTTCCAGTTTGTTGAGTTCACAAACAAAAGCAGACATCAGAATAACCATGCTGTAAAAGAGAGAGACAGACAGACTGAGACAGAGAGATACCCAAGTCCTGTCTTTTAACATGCCCCCAGTACATAGTAAATACATGCACCAAGGAGATATCAGCAGTAAAATCAACATTCAAGCTAGGGTAGTACCCCAATCCAGAGCAGTGTCTGGGGAATGAAAGCCAGCCTTTGGTTTCTTTCACCTCACTTGCAGAGGTCCTAGCACAGTGCTGGGACAAGTCATGTGACTGCTTTCAGGAAAGTAGTTGCAAGTCTCTTGCCCTTACTTTGAGAAAACATGAGAGGCTATACTCACTCTCTCTACAAATTCGTCTAAGCAATGAGGAGGAAACCACCGTGGAAATCTGCTAAAGTGAGATGTAAAACCCACTGCAGCCCCAGGCTCACCAGTGGTCATACAGTAACTCCTGAACACAGCTGTGGGCAAGGCAATTGTACACCCTGGATCTGATCCAGCATCCCCAGAGTCCAGGGAGGGAAGATGACCACTCATGTCACCCTTAGTATTGAAGAAAAAGCAGACACCCATAGCTGTGGTTCTTCATGCCCTTCATGTGTGTGCCCTTCACCTGTGTGCCCTTCACCTGCGTGCCCCTCACCTGTGTGCCCCTCACCTGTGTGCCCTTCACCTGTGTGCCCTTCACCTGTGTGCCCCTCACCTGTGTGCCCCTCACGTGTGTGCCCCTCACGTGTGTGCCCATCACGTGTGTGCCCCTCACCTGTGTGCCCTTCACATATGTGCCCCTCACCTGTGTGCCCTTCACCTGTGTGCCCTTCACATGTGTGCCCTTCACAGGTGTGCCCTTCACCTATGTGCCCTTCACCTGTGTGCCCTTCACATATGTGCCCCTCACCTGTGTGCCCTTCACATGTGTGCCCTTCACATATGTGCCCCTCACCTGTGTGCCCTTCACATGTGTGCCCTTCACAGGTGTGCCCCTCACCTGTGTGCCCCTCACCTGTGTGCCCTTCACATGTGTGCCCTTCACCTGTGTGCCCCTCACCTGTGTGTCCCTCACCTGTGTGCCCCTCACATGTGTGCCCCTCACCTGTGTGCCCTCACATGTGTGCCCTTCACCTGTGTGCCCCTCACCTGTGTGCCCTTCACAGGTGTGCCCTTCACCTATGTGCCCCTCACCTGTGTGCCCCTCACCTGTGTGCCCTTCACATGTGTGCCCCTCACCTGTGTGCCCTTCACATGTGTGCCCCTCACCTGTGTGCCCTTTATGTATGTGACCTTCACGTGTGTGCCCCTCAAGAAGCCCAGGTGTACCTGTACCCACTGTGTAGCTCACCTGCTGCAATTTACCTCTCACTTCAGTGCCTGCCAAACCACCAAAGTTAGGACAGAGAAGAGACATAGTGCCCTATCCTGGAGCAACAGCGTTCATGTTCTTTAACTTAGAGGTAGGGTGAAGGATGAAAGGGTCTGTGGGTGTGGTGGAGACACAGGACCAAGAATTTGATTCACGGTTATATTAATGCCATTTTCATCCTAAAGCAAGCATGAAAACATAAGCATGGAATCTGCATGACTTTTCAACTTTATGTTTCCAGAAAGCTGCTCCAAAGCCAGGTTTCCTGCTCCATGGAAATCAAGTCCCCAGGCCACAGCCACGGCACCTGGGGACTAACAAGAAGCCTCGGAAATCCACCCTAGTTCTAAAACCCTAATTCTGGGAAGTCCCCAATCCCTTAAGGACAAACCTACAGTAAAGTGAAAATCTAATCCTGTGTTTAACAAAGAGGAATGACCCTTCTAGTGTAGTAGCCCAGAAACTCCAGTTTCCCCACTATACACGGTACACATACACAAATAAAACAGGGATTTTAAAAGGTTAGCCAGAGTCCAGTCATTTTAATTTTTGTTTAGACCCTTCAAACAAAGCTGCAGTTGCTGTTTTGGGGTTAACAAACCTGTAAGAGACTTTGAGGCTTGCCCAGTCCGACCATTCCCTGACTTCTAGGCCTGGGAACCAAAGCAAAGAAGAGACATACTTCTGCCAAAAGCATCAGCTTAATGCTGTCCAAGCTGATCTAGACCAAGACACAGCTGAACCTTGCACCTTTCGTCTAGAAAGTTCTAGGTGGGGGGAAATGCTATTATTAAGTACCAAATAACTACAATGAGAGAGGTTGAGACTTTAATCTAACAATAAATATGAGCAAGTACAAATCACTGTGGGAAACACAAAGAACTGTAAGTAATGGCTGCTAGGCTGAGGAAGTTTATGGCCTCATTAAGAGGCTAAGGCATAGCCACAGTAAGGAATAACAAACAAATGGCCACACACTATGGTTTATTACACAAGTTCACTAGAAGAATGAGCGTTCCCCACCCCTCGTCCCAGCAACACTTACCAGAAGAATTCAATAAGTTTGAACAATACAAGAAAGAGTGATGGTAAGAGAAGGGTTAAGGCCCCTGAAAGAAAGGCACATCACTAACAGGCAGAAGAAAACAGCAAAGAGTGCATGGCAGCGTGGCCTGGAGCTGAGGGAGCCCTTCCCCACAGGACTCCCCAGGGGACTCTGAAGGGCACACCAGCTGGGCCTCATTTTACAGACTAGAAAGAGCACATTCGGGTGTCTAGAAGGATAATGACAAGATAAATATAGTCTAATCTGGGAAATAATCTTGATAAAATTTAGAATAAGGATTCTGAAAGTCACATGTTCTATTTATCCATAATTTCAGATTGTGATGTGTGTGAATTTGGCGGGGAGGGCAAGTGTGAAGTCCAATGCCGGCACACATGCAGGCTCCGTAAACGAAACCTCCTCTCTGTGTGTTTTAATCAGGTATGGGCAAGTGAAGACATTTCTTGCTATCAAATTTTAAAAGTTTTCTTCTTTCCTAACAATGTACTTCTTGTAAATAACCTGATTCTCTTGGAAAGGGAGCATCCAAGGTAGCAGACTGCTCTTCTGTTAGGGATAGTTTCTTATTTTCTGTATTCTTAGTGCTCTGACATCTATGGCCTCCCTGAAGGGGAGAACTGGCCCTCTGTGGGTTAGCTAACTCCTGTAGAAAGGGCCTAAGACCAACCAATCCCAAATTCTTTCTTGTGCTCTCACATTCTTGAGCCTCCTCCTGAATCACTCAGATATGACCATCCAGCCTAGAGTCAGTTCAAATGGCTCAACTCCACAACCCTAAACTCAGCTTAGTATACTGTTTTGCCTTGACCATTCTTATAAGCGTAATAAAGGCTCCTGCCCTCAGTTTTCTCTGTGCCTGCTGATTCCACCTCTGGGTGACCCAGTAAGACCCTGTGTGACAATGCCCCTGGCTTCAAGGCAAGAGCAAGTATAATTAAGACTTCTCCTTCATTACAGTCATTTTCGTTTCAGGGTGCCTGCCTGATCATACCTGATTAAAACAAATCCTAGGTACCACTAAAATAACCTCCTGCAGGCTGCATCTAGATGGTTCTCAAGAGAAAACAATATGAACTTGAGGCCCCAGTCATCAGGTTCCTCAGCAGGCTAAACATCCCCTTATTCCCTTGTACAAGTAACTACCACAGCGTTAAGAACACAGGTATAAATTCTGTGGTACCGCCTGATAAATGTGCAACCTGAGAAAGGTCACCTAACTCCACAGACCTCCCGGCCCGTCTTCTACAACAGCTGAGAAATGAAGGTGGAGAGATGGCTCAGCAGCTAAGAATACATACTGCTCTTGCAGAAGACCTGAGTTCTGTTCTTAGTCCCCACATCTAGTCAAAATTCCAGAAGATCTGATGGGTTCTTCTGGCCTCCATGGGTACTACAGTCACATGCATGAGCCCCCACAGACTCAGACACACATATGCATTCCCATAATTAAAAATAAAAATCTCTAAAAACTGAGAGGTACAGGGAATGTAGCTCAGAGGTCAAAGCCAAACATATGACCACCACCAACACAAAAAGCAAACATAGAAAGACATAATCTATTTCAAAAGGAAAAGATTAAGCAGAAATGGCCCTTGTAAAGCAGATACTGGTCAGTGTAAGATGGCATTTAATTCATGTTCTGCGATCCTACATCTCTATTAAAAATATCTAGCAACAACAGACAAATGTTTTTAAAAGAATAAAAATCTAGTCATAACCACAATAACAATTTGAAAACAGAAGGATGATGAGCATTTCCATGAACCAAGAGGAACAGAAATCCAAAGTGATGCTACAAAGAGAGGTAGCCAGGTCATCTTCCAAAGGTTCATGTCTCCCACCAGAGGTAAAGAAGGATTTCATCGCTGTACAACCCTCCACAACCCGGAACGTACAACCCGAGCTGTCAACCTCACTCGCCCATCACTGACTCACTGAGCACTGTACTGTCTGGCGGTCTGCTACACTGTAAAACTGTTCCCACGTCCAAAGCTGCTTGCCAAGGTAAGATGCAGCTCCTCCACGGTCTTCCTCCATGCCTCTGTGACTCTCCTATTATCCACTTTCTTCCAATCCAATCTTATTTATAGGATATCCTTGTGCGGGGTCATCTCTGTAATTTAACATCTTAATAACTCTACCTCTTCTAAAGAAAGCCTTTCTCAATTATTTACACATTGATGAGTATTCACCTCAGCATCCTCATAAACCACTTCTAATGTAGGAAGCAGCAATGAAGTCGCTTAGTGCCCAGCATGAACCATACAAATTACAACCGAACTTGTAAAGCTAGAGCTGAGCACAGCACATAAACAAAAGAAATGCAAGTTCATCATTCACTCATATTTACTACACAAAGTGAAAGTTTTATGAGGCTTTGAATAATATATATTTGTTCTTCTATATAGGCAACTAACTCTGTAAATAGCAATGCATCACTAATGGCTCCCTCCCTTGGACGGGAAGGAAGGAGGCATCAGACTTCCTTTGTGGGAGGGTGAGGGCTCAGGCCTCTAAAGGCTTCCTTCCCTCTTTGGGACAATGAGTTCCAAGAGAAACAACAACAAATATGACTCTTAAAGCACTGCATGGTTTTGAGGACTCAGAGAAAGTTAATAGAAGAGACAGGAGCAAAGCTGGAAAGGCAATGGGGGTGGAAGAAGGATCTGTGATCCTCAAGCAAGGAAGAATGCTGGAGCCAAAGAGCTAATTGTCACGCCAGCACTAGATGGACAGTCACCTGGTCCCTCCAGCCCAAGCCCTACCCTCAGGAAGTTGTGGGTATTCATCCTGAGACCCCATCAGTAATCCTCAAAGGAAGACAACGGAGTTTTAAATGAAACCACTCCCAAAGTCCTGTCAAAAGCTGAAACAAACCCATCTAAACAAACACAAAGACTTAAAATTTTAATCTGTATGACTCATATTGATCTCATGACATATACAAGAAAAGAAGCCACTATGCTGGAAAATATCTAAACTACTAAAGACTTCACATAATAGAATCAACAGAAATAGAAAACAAAACGCCCAGCATGAAGGAAGAGACAGAGTCCCACTTTGAACCAAGATGCCGTCTGCAATTGACAGCTGCACCAAGGAAAGGCGATCTTCAGTCAGCCTCGTTCCAGGACAGGTCTAACACTCACAAGTAGCCGACCTATACAAAAACAGACTCCATGATTGCTGGGATTCTGTTTCCTTGGGGTGGAGGTGGGGGTGCCTTTATTTATTTATTTATTTTTAAGAAAAAGAAAGAACACGTGGTTAGTTAGATAGGGAGAGGGGTAGATCTGAAAAGAGTGAGGGCAAGAGAAAGAGTGGAATCAAAATGTATTATATAAAAACTTCTAAGAAAACTTTAAATATGTAAAAATCAAGCCATCATCTAAAACCATAGAAAATGTAGTCCTTGAGCTGAAGCAGTGTGAGTCCCTGCAAAGCCTGGGCCTGGACGACACAGGGGTCATCGGGTGACCAACACAGACAAAAAAGGAAACTTGAAAATTTAAAATCCATCTGCTATTTTTTTAAAAAATAATCTGACCAAACTAGAAATGGAAACAAATTTATGTAATCTTACAGAGTGGCCACTAAAAATTATAGAATATATTATTCTTACTGGTGAAAAATGAATATGAGCAAAACTCTTTTGGGATAAAAATATAATGGTTACTTTCATCATTTTTGTTTGCAAATGTAATATAGGACTGTGCCAGTGCAGTTAAGTAAAAAACCAGGCCACTGCAAAGGTTGGCCAACATCCACAATCAACAAAAACAAAAATCCCCTACAGACCAAATGTGGGACCTGAATGAGTCATACCTACCAACCGAATCCAGCAGTGCGAATGGGTAAATCTGAGCTAAATTTTACATTGTAGAATTAGAAATAATGCTGAGGGCACCACACAGGTCACTGTGTGTCATGAGGACACTTCTGTTACACTCAAAACCAAACTCCACAACAGATTCTCAAGAGCACATGTGGCTGTGTTTGTGTGTGTGTGTGTGTGCATATGTGTGTGTGTTTGTGCATATGTGTGTGTTTGTGTGTGTGTGTTTGTGCATATGTGTGTGTTTGTGTGTGTATGTTTGTGCATATGTGTGTGTTTGTGTGTGTGTGCATATGTTTGTGTGTGTGTGTGTTTCTGCATATGTTTGTGTGTGTATGTGTGTGTGTTTCTGCATATGTTTGTGTGTGTATGTGTGTGTGTTTGTGCATATGTGTGTGTGTTTGTGCATGTGTGTGTTTGTGCATATGTGTGTGTGTGCATATGTGTGTGTGTTTGTGCATATGTTTGTGTGTGTGTGTGTGTGTGTGTGTGTGTGTGTGTTGAGTATACCTCGGGTGTCAGTTTTCTTCTTCTACCTGGATTAGGGTCTCTCCTGTTCACTGCTGTGTATGCAAGGTTAGCTGACCTGAGAGCTCCTGGCAACTGTCCCACCTCACCGTCCACTCTCCGAGTAGGGGTACGCTGGCATTTTAGACACTTGCTTTACAGTATCTGGCTTTTCATGTGGGTTCTGGGAATCCCAACTCAGATTGTCAGACTTGTGTGGCAAGTGCTCTACCCACTGAACCATCACCCCCAGCCAGAGGGTCTCTCTACGTAGCTTTACCTATCTTGGAGCTCACTATGTAGACCAGGCTGGCCTTGAATGCAGAGATCCACCTGCCTCTGTCTCCCTAGTACTAATATTAAAGGCATGTTTCATTGCAACGAGCTCAGCTAATACTCCTTTTAAAAGGAGAAATGAGGTGCCTGGGATTAAATGTCTCCAGAGGTAAGGAAGAGGTTATCAAGGAGGAATACCTCCTTTTAGTAGAGGCTGCTAGTCTTCAAAATGGGGCAGGAAGCTGTCAGGATTACAGGGTTTTTATCAGGCTTTATAATGTTAAATTGTTAGATTCTTTGGTAAATTTTTATGTTGGTACAGAAATAAATAAAATTAGTGAAATATTTAATAGTTGACAGATTTAAGCAATAAACTAATTAATTACTGCTCCTGATAAAAATAACTTCTTTGCACAGGCTTGAATCACTAGAGGGTAACCATAGGAAATGAGCATGACAAAATAATGCCATGATAGGGTGAGGTAGAGATGCCCTCCCTGGCCCCTTGTCCTTGCTACCTGTGGGGGGGGGCTGTCCCCAGGGTCATGGCATAGGGAGAGCTGGTCCCCTCACCAGCTGCAGAATTGGGGAAAGCAAGCCCTGCAGCTCACCAAGGAAATGAAGTAGAACTGGCCCTGGCTGCAGAGACTGCAGGGGAACCTGCCAGGAGGGCAGAAGAACTAGAGAGCTGGCTCTGTTCCTTGTCAGCTGTGGCGATGAACAAGCTCGTCAGAGCAGGGCCGAGGAGCTCACCCTGATGGTGTGGGTGCTGGAGAGCTGGCCAGGTGACCAGCTCAGATACCTCCCAGATCCGGAGCTCTGAGCTGGCCGGTGCCATCTACCATGTCATAACATGTCCTATGCCATAATGCACTCCATTCAAACAGCCCCTCTCCATTCGTCCACAGTGTCCTTTCCCAGCCTTCCCTCCAGCCAGGTCTGCACATTGGGCCTTTCCTTACAGTCACACACTTTTTTCCCTTTAGGTGGGGGAGACACTCTAATTAGAAAAGTCCTTTCCATACAAGCACACATGGTAGTGCCTGCATGTGATCCCAGTGCTGACAAAGCGAAGTCAGGAGGACTCTGGAGCTTTCTGTCCAAACAGCACAGATAGAGTTCAGGTTTCTCATCCTTGTGAGAAACCCTGGCTCAAAACAAAGAAACAAAAACCCAGAATGCTTACTGAAGACCATCCAAGGCTGATTTCTGGCCTTCAAAGAATGTATACACATATGCACACACATAGTACATCTTCTTATAGCAAACTACGCAATTGCCACTTCAAGCTATATATAAATGTCACTTTTATTTCCTCAGATGAAGGGAGATGAGAGCTGTACCCAAGCTGTTTGAACACACAGCTGGGGCTGAGCCCAGAGCATCTCCTTTTCTATTCTAACTATCTCTATGTCTATGGCTGGAAGCTTTCAGTCTATGTACAATCTAACTTTCCAAGCTGACTGACTGAATCTGGTTTGGCTTCTGACTGAACTGTTCTTCTTGTCCTCATACTAACTCTGGTGATATATTCTAGTCTTCTGGCTCTTTCTTATTCGCTGGCTCCTTCTGTCTTCACCTGTGTCTAGTTTGTTCTCTGTACAACCAGTCTCTGTCAAACCATTCCAGTGAAACCTCCATACATCTCTATCTCTCTCTCTCTCTCTCTCTCTCTCTCTCTATATATATATATATATATATAGTAGCCTCCCACCTCTCTTTCCTGACTGTCCTCATGTGAGTTGGGCGTATCCCATCTCTGACTCATTCTGTCAAATCCTTCTCTGATTTGTCACTTTGCCCCTTAATGAGATGTCACTTTCAAGCATGACTGCTTTCTTCTACAAACTAACTTTTCCTTTATTGTTAGGGACTAAAGTTGTGTGCTTAGGGCATGTCTGTATTCCAGGCAAAATATACTGTACTCCAGAGTGTGGCTGTATTCTGGCAGGATCATACAAACCTCGATGGTCTTTGGATGTGGTCCCCTGCCAGAGCCCGTGCTGCTGGACTAAAATTCCTCTACACTATGAATGACTTAACATTCAGAATTCATAATCCAGGCACAGCTAGGTGGTTCAGTCTATAAAGGTACTTGAGTTTACTTCCCAGAAGCTACTTGGTGAAAGGATAGGACAAACTCCCAAAAGTTGTCCTCTGATCTACACAAATGCACTATGAAAAATGCACATGTGCACACACACCAAATTAATAAGTGTTTCTCTTGATTTACAAGTTATTAATTTATAAGCCAGGCACATTTAATACACCTTTAATCTTAGCAATTAGGATCTCTGTGAGTTTGAAGCCATCCTAGTCTACATAGAGTTCCAGGACAGCCAGAGCTATGTAAAGAAACCCTGACTCAAAAAAAAAAAGGAGAAAGAAAAGAACCTGTAACTCAGCTCTGGGTCCAGTTCTATTTCCATGGTTAGCACCTGCCTGTACATTTAAGCAAGAGCTTTGCTCTTAACACACCAAAATCACTGCCAAAGCCAATCTCTTCTGGTTCAAGACCAGCCTGTTGCACATCAACTTCTAGGACAGCTAGGGCTACATGAAGAGACCCTCAAACAAAAAACCCAACCAAAAGGCTGCCAAGAAGCTGGCAAAATGGTGCAGCAGGTAAAGGCTCCTGCTATCAAGCCTGACAACCTGAGCTCAGCCACACGTGAAAAGAGACCGTACTGACCGTACTGACCGTACTGACCGTACTGACCGTACTGAGCGTACTGAGCGTACTGAGCGTACTGACCGTACTGACCGTACTGACCGTGCTGACCGTGCTGACCGTGCTGACCGTGCTGACCGTGCTGACCGTACTGACCGTACTGACCGTACTGACCGTACCGACACAGACCTTACCCTTACATGCTTGCTGTGGAGAAGGCTTGCGGCACACCTCGCATGTACACAAATAAAATCCAACTTAATTTTAAAAAACACAGCCAAAACTCATTCCAAGTTTAAAGAATAGATGTAGATATACAGATGTAGATATGCAAAAATTATAACTCCACCACTAGTCAAAAATAACTTATGGAGGGGCTGGAGAGTCTCCATGGTTAAGAGTTGCACTGGCCGCTCTTCCAGAGAAGTTAGGTATAACCCAGCACACGCATGACGGCTAACAACCATCTATAATTACAGTCCTAGGGCCCTTAGCCTCCAAGGGTACTGTACATACTTAGTGCACAGACACACATGCATGAAACATGCCCCCATCCGTATGCATAAAAATAATTTTTAAAATATTACATATATATGTGGGAAAACATATGAGACTCACACGTCAGTAAGACAAGTTGCCTGAAGTTTTGGGGATAGAGAACATTTATGCAAGATTCACATAAAGGTTCATATGGAAAGGAAAACAGCAAAAGCTATTACTGTTTAAAATCTGTCTACTCTTCCAACTAGTGCCTTTACATTTAAGTATTCATACAAGGGAAACATACACATTTTTTGAAAAGAAAAATCATATAACATTCGTAACAGTACTGTGGTCAAACCTGGGTAGAAGGCAGAAGGACAGAGTCAGCCACGCACAGCATTTCTATTTGTCTTCAGGTAAACTCAAGGACCATCATTATAGCTTTTAAAATCCAAAGCTATAATAATAACAATAATAATAATCGCTAAAACTTACTTCAAAAAGAAAGAGGATGGAGTCCAGCTCCTCCCTTTGCGACTTATTATTCCCTGGAAATGAAGAAAAGGAAATTCGTCAGCATGCTAGCACTTAAGCTTTAGAACACCACACGTAATGCTGCAAAGCATCTTAAATGCTGCCCACACGCATGGGGAACTCCTGGGAGGGGGAGGGGCGCTGCCAGGCCGGCACAGACACTGAAGCGGCACATCAAGTGGCACAACCTCGTATGGAACTTCCGTTTTTTCTCATTTTTCCCTTTTACTTATTCACTTTACATCCCACTCACTGCCCGCTCCAGGTCACCTCTTCCCACAGGCCTTCCCCCCACCACTCCTCTAACTGTTTCTTAACTAAGTACCGAGTGGCACAAATTACAGTAAAATGAACGGGAGAATGATATTAACAAAGAACACAGACTAGAGAGAAGAGTCTGTCTGTCCACTGTTCAGATTCACATTGTTTTTTTCTATTTTTGAGACAGGGTCTCATTGTAGCCCTGGCTGGCCGCCAACCTGATATATATATATATAGGTGAGGACGACCTTAAAGCTTTGATTCTCCTGCCTCTACCTCCCAAGTACTAAGATTATTAAAGGTATACCACCACAGTTGGTTTTATAAGGTGCCAGAATTAAACCTAGTATTTTCTGCATGCTACACAAGCACTCTATCAAATGAGTTACATCCACAGCCCCACAGTGCCCCTTTATATTAATTAATAAAAATAAAAAACTGCGCCACCTACCTTCAGTAGTAATTACCATTATTGTCTATGCTATGCCTCAGACACTGCGTTTAGCTGCATCTAACTTAACGAATCATCAGTGAGCAGTTTTGGCTTTCAGACCTCTCTGTTGTCAAAGGCTGTATGTGAATGAGGGGCTATGAGTGTATCAGTTCCTGGCTCCTGACTACATGCTTACACCTCTAGGAAGTGGCCATCATTCATTCACCTACAAAAACTGTTTTCGGGAACTCTGTTGGAAATCCCTGCCCTGGAGATTACATTTGGACAAGAAGAGGCAAAGAATAAATCAGCTAGAAAGTTTGTGAGCAAAATCAAGTGAGGGGTGTTAAAATCCACCCTGCGTTTGATTAGGGAAGGTCAAAGTGACAACCAGACAACGTTCACAAAGCCAAAGTCACTCTACAGCGAGCCACACCAAAGTACGAGGGAGTCACCCTCGGGGAGGGAGAGTGGACCAGTCTAAGCTCCTGTGGCTGAGCATGTTTGACAGGGTCAGCAAAGATGGGGACATTGGAACAGATAAGTTTACAGAGTAGGTGTGGCAAAGAAGGCAGATTAGAGGCTGCAGTGACTTTGAGGATGAAAAGCCATTGCAGAGCTAGAGCCAGCAATCATAAGTCATGGCTCAGTTACTCTTTGAAAAGAAAGCAAAGAAGTGAGGAGACCCTCTCTGCAGCAAGTGCCAGTCTAATGCTAAACACTTTTTTTTCCTCTTGGGGTACACTTCTCTCTCTCTCTCTCTCTCTCTCTCTCTCTCTCTCTCTCTCTCTCTCTCTCTCTCTCTCCCTCCCTCCCTCCCTCCCTCCCTCCCTCCCTCTCTCTCTCTCTCTCTCTCTCTCTCTCTCTTTGTACTTCAATTCAATACAGATTGAACTAAAAGAACTTCCCCAAAATCTCACTCTGCTCCTATTGGTTCATCACTGAGAGCTTCCTTCCATAAGGGGGCAGAGATGTCTCTTTCTGTATGCCTCATGATACATAGCTTTTGACCAATGTGACTCTAGCAAATTTGAGGCATTTTGCTGATGCAGAAACTCTGAAACCATCCTGTAAAGAATCCAATCTGGCCTGCTATCTGGAGGATGAGCATCCACGTGGTCTAGAACTAAGGCGTCTGGCCAACGATAAGACGTGTGAGTGAGGCCATTCAAACCAAAGAGCTCAAGCTAGGCTAAACCAGAAAAACACCCCAGCAGATCCAGAAAACCACAGCTGAATGGTGGTGATTGTCTCAAGACATTTAATTTGGGAGTGTTTTTAAACAGTACAAACTAACTGATACAGTCTTAAAACGCCACAGTTTTCTAAAAGAATGGATGTAAGTAAGAAAAGTGAAAAAATGAGGATAGAGGAAAGAAGGGAAAATGGGGTGTGACAAAATAATTTAAGATTGGTAGTCTTTTGGGGATTTGAGATCTTAAAGTTTTTCACTGTTTTCATTGGTTTGTTTGGCATGCATGTGTGTGTGCACATGTTAAGACATAGTATCACTATGTAGCCTTGGCAGACCTAGAATTCACTATGTAGACCTAGCTGGCCTTGAACTCAGAAACCCCACTGTTTCTGCCTCCAGATTAAGGCTTGAGCTGCCACACTAAGCTCATTGTTATTTTAAATATGCAAAACATGACCCCTTTCTCTTCCACACACCTGTAAAATGAAGTGGGGTAAAGAGAAACTACCAAAGGAAATACAGATCATTTCACTTTGTAATATCTACCCTTTGGGCCAAAATGAATTTTCTTAAGTTTAAATTTTATACCTTACAAATACAACACAGAAATTGAGAAGCACCTTTTAAAAAGATGCTGGCAGCCCAGGCACAGGCTGCTACACAATCTAATGTATACCAGAGCCCCAAGATCTTGTAAAACTGAACCATTTGCTGCATACCAAAGCCCACTGAAGACTGAGCCCGCATCCCTTCCCGTTCACACCCGGGGCACACTAAGATAGATCACAGCAATTGGGCCACTTCAGGGAGTCCTCAGTTTTTCTCTTATCCCGAAAGGTCAGTCTATATTCTCAGACAAAAAAGCCGCTCTGCTCTTGCCTGTGTCCACCCTTCTCGGTCACCCACACTATCTGTCACCTCTCCGTCTGCGTGTCCCTCTCCTCGGGCTGTAGGTGCAGCCTTTAGCCACTCTCCTGTGATCATGTCCACATGTTAAACCTTGACAGATCCTCCCCGAGATGTGTCCTCAGGTCAGGCGTGAGCTCTCACTCCCTAACCCTCTCTGTCATCAGGCTTTCTGAGGTACATGCCTTAATGAGACCTCTCCCCCGGCCTCTGTGACAATACAATTTCCCGACACCGTCCACTAACACATACCCCTTTATTTGCTGACCCCCTTTTCCTTGATGTACTTCCGCCCTTAGCAACAGCTCACTAATTTCTGCTGCCCAGCAAACACTTACTCCTGAGTGTCCCACAGTACCTCAAATACAGACTGGTCAGAGCTGCCTTCATCCACTTACTTCCAAAATGCCTTTCTCCTCAAAGGTTTCTGCAGCTGCAATGAGACCTCATAAGTCAAACTCCCTTTGTAGTCAGTCTCAGGACCTCTTCTCCCTTACCCACCACCTTGCTGTCAGTCCTCTCCAGTTCTCAAGCAGCAGCTCCCACATGGGAGACAGCATCAGCCCCCACCCCCAACTCACCTATGCACTCACCACTTAACAGTACTCTTGTCCCAGAGGCAAATGGTTGTAAGGGCTCTAACTGAATGAAATCCCAACTCCTGGCAAGACTGACTGGACTTCCCACACGTCTCATTCACATGCCATCTGCCGCAAGAAAAGATACACACGGCCCAAGCAGTGCTAAGGACACTTCGCTGCCTTTGCTCAAGCTCTGTCCTCTGTGTGCAATGCTGTTCTTCACTTCAAATCCTACTTTCAGCCCCAGCCACCACCTACAACCTGCGGGCTGAGTTCATCGCCTGTGACTAATTCCGATCAATCATACCTACATACTGAAGCATCCACTAAACCCAAAAGAGTCTGGCTAAGGGAGATCCCAGATTATAAAAATGAAGGTGTCATGTATGTGCAGAGCGGTGTTCTCCAACTTCATGGCAACTTCAGGGCTTTCCAGACCTCACGTACAGCTCTCTATCTGTCTGTTCATAGGCACCCACTAAAATCTGTATTATTCATGTATAATGAGTAAATGAACAAAAGTGTTCTATTAAACGTAAGTGAAGTTGTTTCCCTACATTCTTCCAGCTCCTCTAGCAAGTTAACCAACCCTGAGAAGAGAGGAGTAGATTCTTGAAAAGAGGCAGTCCGTCACCACGCAGGCAGCAACCCAGAACCTGCACCTGGCATTAAGGGGGCTGCGGGGGACACCCTGTGGCACTCAGCCCTTAGCCTGCAGGATCTGAAACTATCTCCCAGCAGCCTGGCAAGACTGAATGGAGTTAACGGGCACCCCTGGTGTTTGCTGGAGATGTTTGCAGCAGAATGCTGTGCTGAGTTGGTGTGAGAGACTGGGAAGAAGACTTTCCTTTGTTTTTCCTAATTTCCCAAACAGATGGCATGAAATGGAAAAGCAAAGACAGTGATGGCAGCTTCCCCTTCCTGACCAGGTTCTGCCGAAATCCTAGTGTATCTGCTAACCTGCAGCCTGCTGACAGGAAGGAGGTGGGGGCGGGAGTGGGGTGGATACCAACACAGGTAGGCCAAGTAATGCTCAAGGAGAAACAGCAAGAAGGGTGAGGATAGTCTGGCTTCGAAGGCACTTGAAGCTACCAAACTCCCAGAGCTGCTTTGTTTTCCAGATTCTTTTACATATGGGCATAAGTCTGTGAACATACAAAGGGAACGCACCAATAATACAGAAGCCCCTAAGGACAGAAGGTATGAACAAAGGAGACACTAGGTCCTCACTGTGTGGGCCAGGCAGGCTGCTCTCCTGACTCCATGCTTTCCTTGTCTCTACCTCCAGAGTTCTGGGATTATAGCTTGTGCCACCAAGCACAGCTTAGATCTGGGGTTTTTTGTTTCTTTAAGAAAAGTGTCCATGTATTATTTTCCTTCCTTGCTCTTTAAATAAATTATGCCTTTGGAATCCACGCCTTCTGTGGGTTCCTTCTATTTTCCCTGTACCCGTCTGCTGTTCAGTTTACACCTGTGTGAGGGAAGACTCAAGGGAAACAGAGATGCCAACCAGTCCACCAGAGTGATGCCTCGGAAGAAAGAAAACTTAAAAATGCAGAACTTGTGGGTCATGACAACATAACTTCCGAAATTTCCTGAGTGCTCAAAATAGAGTTGTGGAAATGCTTACCTTTTAGCTTCAAACTATTTTCCAGTGTTATAAAATTTTCATAGAAGATGAAATATATCTGAGAATAGTTGGTCTCAAAAAACGGCTTGAGGTCGCTTGCGTCCACGTTATCTGAAAGAGAAGTGTGCATTATGACACTATTCAGACTCACAAACATGTTCAGAAATGAGAGAAAATAAAGCTAGTCTTACTCCTTCATACGACAAAACAAACCAGGGCTCTCATTTGGCTATCACCTAGGAGCTCGGACCTGCACTGTGGGTACTACTCACACACAAATGTCCAGGAAGCTGTAAGGCCCACCCACGCAGGCCAGACCTCATGAGGGAACAACCCTCACAGACCATCTAAAAGCTTGGAGGGAGTCGATGGGGAATTTTCTCTGGAGAGAAGGAGACATGGAGGACCCTGGAAGAAGCGGCTTGGACGGGGGTCTCAAAGAGGGACCATTGTGTGAACTTGTGAAAGCAACTAGTGGAGGCCTTAGAGAGACCAGCCCCTCCTCCACCACCACAGTGCTCTAGGCACTGAAAGAAAGCAGTCCAAGTGACCTAGTGTGCATTCCCAGCACAGCCCTGCAGCCTCGTGTACCCGGGTGCCCTGCCCTCACTCTGCGTCAATACCGTGGGTCATGTGTTCCTGTTGTGACACGGAGTTCTGCTATGACCAGGGACTACACGCCAGAGAGGAGGGTGATACAGTCATCATTCCCACTGGAGTTCTTTCTTCCCAAGGGCCTGACCAGCCCAACCTCCCCTCCACCCCCCAAAAATCCCTCATCAGAGCAGCTGCCACTTTCAACTGTCCATCCCTCTAAGCTAGTGAAGCTGCTTGTGCCATTTGCACAGTCCTGACCACTGGAGTTAATGCTTTACAATTATATACCTAAGGGAAATTAGAAACACTCTCAAAACTTAAAATATTACACTGGAGAAGAAACTGATGCTACCGCTCAGTCTGTGAGAGAGTGGTGTTGCCCGTGTTTGCCGTCCTAGCTAATACTGTAGTCAGTGTGGCACGCTGCGCATGGAGCTACAGAACTAACTTCCTTACTTACCAGGTAAAGTCCCTTTCTGTATTACATGTTCTTTAAAATAGTGCACATAAGATGTTTATAAACTTACATCATCTGTCAATTACATATTATTTTTACAGCCCAAAATAAAACATCACCAAACAGTAGAGGTTCCTAGTAGCTGAAAATTTACCTGGGTGAATACAGGCTACAGTGAAACTAACACCATCGCCAGACATAAACACTACCATTTGTCTGTCCCTGTACTTACTTGTCTATGGATCTATTTAGAAACAAGGTCTATAAGCCAAGCTGGCCTGACACTCTCTATATAGTGGAGGTTGACCTTGAACTTCTGGTTCCCCTGCCTCCACCTCTCCTGGACCATATCTGGCTTTATGTGCTACTAGGGATTGAATTCATTATCTCGCACGTTCTAAGCAAGCTCTACCAACTGAACTACATCCTTCTCTCTGACTACTATCTTAGGAGCAACACCGTCTTTCCAGGAACCCTTGACAGCTTTATTCACAATCTGCCTGTTGCAACATGGCGTGTGTGTTCTAATGCCTCAGGACTTCCTGCTTATAGGGATACAAGCGGTAGTCACTGTCTTATCGTTGGCTTTTGTCCAGTGTTTCTTTTATCCAATTATTTTAAGAAAAGATCAGGGGTACATTGATTACGAGTGGGACTGTATGTTCTGTGAGGGCAGGGACTCCTTCGAGCACAGACCTGACCCAGTCAGGAATCCAGCAGTGTGACACGTCCCAGGACAGGGGAAAACTAGGTGGAAATGACACAGGGGAGGTACAGACACTGGCAGGAAGGACTGTGCATGTTTTAACTACAGTTCAAATGTAGTGGCCAGTCTGTCATCAATGCCCTTTCTGTAGAGGACTAAAACACAGGGGTCCCAGTCACCTCTCACTGTCAACTGAAACACACCACCTCCCGCCAGTCTGTCTGCATCTCTGCTGAACAATCGTTCCTAATAACCACCTCCACTGCACATCACTGTCCTCCTCAGCCCTACACTCCACCCACCATGACATCTTTCCAGTCCTCAAAGTTCCCAAACATATTTTACACTTGGGTCCCCCTTGGGGACACTGGCTTGACTCCCAAATCATCCTAGAGCTGGTTTGGCCTCATCCTTCAGAAATGGGATTGTTCATTAAGACCTCAAGAAATCCACAAGTGTCCCCAGAGTGACTCTGTTCTTTTCATCCCATCAACTGCCTTACTCCTTAGAGTGAAAGGCTCCACACTCAGGAAGCCACAAGGAACAAATGGCCCTTAGCAGGGCATCAGTGCACCAGAGAGGTTGCTGAATGATCAGTACTCTCACCTTGCCCCTTGAGCCCTAGTCCCTCCAAGACATTCAAAATGCCAGCAACCAAACAAAGACAGGCCTCAAGAACTTTGAGGGCTTCCATATAAATCACAATACTTCCCTGAAGCCAAAAATCCAGGTAGCAGCCACCTTTCTCCCTCAACCAACCAGTCTTTCTTGTTGATAAAGTTCTCAGTAGCAGGACAAGTAGATAACTTCAAAGTCATCCAACACAGGGTAAGCCAGGCATAGCACTAGTTAACACAATCAGTTTATCTATACCAGCTGAGGACCTCAGTGTCCTGGAAGACCTCATCGAATACAGCATTAAAATGGGCCAAAACACCAACTTACTCAGCTACATCTCTATCTTTTGGGACCCTCACTAGAACAGAAATGACATGAGAGCAGGAACTCCACCTGCATTGTTGACTGCTGCCCCTTCTGCCCCAGAAAATAACCTGAGGTATGGGGTAGCCATTTGTTAAGTGAATGTGCGAAAGTCTGAATATCCAATGTTTTACACACCTAGTACAAGATCCAGAGAATATAGAGTAAAGATAGGTCTCAGAGAAGGAACTGGAGTTTAGCATCCTGAAGGAAAAAAGAAAAAGACTGGAATAAAACAAAGTATTTTTAGCAAGGCATACGTTTGGGGGACTACTATAACCATGCTATAACCACAGATTTGGTTAAGACGGGCAGTTTGGGCTAATTCATTCACTTATTGTGCCCTGTCAATGCCAAGTAATACTTTTCATAGTGCTTAGAAATTAAAAGCCAAGGCCATCAAGATAAACATAACCAACAACAGCAGGGTACCAAGGCTGAAACCCATGCTGGGCACCAAAGCAAGAAACAGCCCACACAGGCAGGTCTGGGGTGTTAACAATGCATATATTTATGCTTAACAAGATATGTCATGAGTTGTTCTATTCTGCCCTCCTTACAACCCTGTGAAGTAGATGGAGCAGTATGTGGGGTAGGGAGCACCCATTAATGAAGATCTCCATTCACCTGTCCAAAATAACAAGTTAGGAAGTCAGGGCCTAGACAGACAGAATTCATGCCTGAGCCTCTGACTTCAAAGCAAAACTAGAAAGCAGGTCAGGAATTTAGAAGAAAATGACCCCTGGAGATGTGCAGAAGAGCCACAAGAGAAAGAACAGGAAGTGCTCAAAGGAAGAAGGCAGAGCAGACAGGGCGAGCAACAGTCAGCAAGAGTGGGGTGCAGCTCAGGGTCTGCTGAGGACCTGTGGGGGGGGGGACAGGACCAGGAGGAGACTAGGCTGACCCTCCAGCTCAAACAAGGAAGCTTGCTTTCCATCTTATTACCATCATGCAACTCAGCCAAGGACTCCCAAAAAGCGCAGAGAAGCAAATACCAGGCAGCCCTGCAGAGCTTGAGGTCGTTCTAAGTTTCTCAAGAACCCTTTATTACCCAGGCCCCTTCATCACCAGCAGCCAGCCAACTGCAGTACTTCTCCATCATCTCTCAAGGACACTCGACTCTCTGCACGCCTGTCACTAACCCTTATACTGACCAGTCTCTCCCCACGTCTACTTGGAAGCCAACTGAAAGCAAAGGCAAAAAAAAACCTTTGGAGTGAGCTGCCTGGCTTCAAGCGCAGAAGCTACAATGTTTGAGACAAATGAAGTCAACACTGTTCCTCAATTTAGTGTGAGCCAGAACTAGCAATGGTCCTACACTGCAGGACAATGGTGAAAATAAGCATGTGTGGAGTGCTTATAGAATATCAGCTGGCATCATGTTAGTTGTTTTTTATAATTACTTAGCTTCTGGCAAAGCTCTCTCACCAGGAAGAAATAACACAACCTCACCTATGTATGAAGCCATCAAATTCAATGACTCAGAAATTCATACACTTAATGATTCCATCCCACACTAAATAGTACTTAATCCCAGCTCCACAGTAAACACTGCCAGCAAGCAAACCCATGAAACCAGCCAGTTCCCCTTCCACCTCTTTCCACACACAACCCTTCTCAGAGGCAACTCTATCCCTCCTCAGTAAGGTCAGAACACAGCTTCACGAGAACTTGCTCCAGCACATCTCTATGATACCACGTCGGGAAGCCTTCAGCCCACTCGGGAGTCAGCCTCCTTTAACCACACCCCAGAGCTGAGAGCCACCTAGTTCTGAACATGGATCTGTGTGCACTCTATTTTAAATCCAATTTCCTGGATAATGTTACCGAAGGCCAGATGATCAAAACCAGAGACTTGTAAAAAGACAGGTGAAGAGCTCAAGGTGATGTGCTAAAACACAGCCATTCAGAAACACTTGGCAGGGAGGTGACTCAGTGTCTCCTCAGCGAGCCTAAGGACTGAGTTCAGATTCCCAACACCCATGGAGAAGCCAGATGCAGCACACCTGTAACCCTAGCACTTTCGGGGGGCAGTCAGTCAGATCTGGGGGCTTGCTGGGTAGCCAGACTCCCTACATCAGCAAGCTCCAGTTAAGTGAGGGACCCTGTCTCAAGAAAATGGAGAACAATGGGGAAAAAACACCAATGTCAACCTGTGGGCATGGACAGAGGGGTGTATCTACACACAGGTTCACATACAAACACACCCACATGGACACACACACACACACACAGAGAGAGAGAGAGAGAGAGAGAGAGAGAGAGAGAGAGAGAGAGAGAGAGAGAGAGAAACAAGGAAAATAATAATTAACAATAAACTAGGCAGACCCACGATTGAGAATTTTGTCAGAAATGTTTGTCACTAGTGATGAGCCTAGTGTGACTGGCTTTATTGGCAATATTATTAGCCTTAGGGGCTGATACGATTCTGATTTCATAACTTAGGTAATTGCCTAGGCTAGTGCCCTCTTTTCTTCATGATGTAAAGATGCCATGCACAGCGGCACCTTGATACAAACTTTCTGTCAGCCATGACTTGTTCTAGCCTGAGTTAGGGAAGGGCTCCTCATGACATCATCTGGTCCATCTGAGCACCTCCTCATGCCAAAAGGTGCTGTAGAGTGTTAGTGCGGATAAACACCAGGAGCTTATCTAGGAGAAGCAACCAGCCCTGCACCAGGAAGCCTCTCCAGACTCCGTGTCTAACAGACACAGTTCACAAGGTGTCCAAGGACTGATCAACACCATTATCATAAGAAAAATTCATTCCTGAAAAATGAGTTTCATTTGAAGATTCTCAAGATGTTTCCTATTTTAGCTGAGTGTGAGGGATGATGCATACAGCCCCCAGGGTTTCGGAAGATGAAGCAGGAGGATTGCCACAAGTTCAAAACCAGTCTGAAATGCATAGTGACATCTAGGCCACTCTGGGAGACAAAGTAAGACTTTGTCTCAAAAAGCCAAAAATATAACACTATTATGTTTTCTGCACTGCCTATATACAAACACAAAATCCTTATGTAGGGAGAAATATAAACTTATGCAATGCAAAGCAAGACTTAGATTTAGACTGTGAGCCCAAAGTGACCAAGGCGTAAAACAGGTATGGTCAAGATGGGATCACCCGGTAAGGAAGGACAGAGAGAAGCTCAGCCCTTTATCGAAGCTGTCTTTCTCTCCCAGTCACCTAGCAGGAAGGGGCTACAGCCTGGCTGCACGGCTGCTGCTTTCAGGTGTGCATCCCGCTTGCATGCCTGCATCCCGCTAGCATGCCTGCATCCCACTTGCATGCCTGCATCCCGCTAGCATGCCTGCAGAACCTAGACATGTGGCTGATGACCTGACCCCTTCTGTGGATGAATGAAAAGCATCCCTGAAGATCACAGCAAACAAGAAACTGACTTATTTGTAAAATCAGAGCAAAACTTTTTACAATAGTGGTCAAAATGATTTCCAACTAAGAAGACAGGATGATGGCTCCTATTGTAAATATAAAATAAGTCCACAGCTAAGCCATCCCAAATATGCTTAAACCCATCTAGATAGAAAATAAGTTAACAAGAGCTACTCTACAACTATTAAATTCTAATTATTTTCAAAATAATAGCAACATAAGCATTTGTTCATCCCTTAAACTATTGTGAAAATTCATTTTATAAAATTAGTTCATATCTACACACCAAATTTATTTAAGTCTGATGTATTAAAAAGAAATCTGGTCAGAAAAAAAAAAACAACAGCAAAGCTTCTAATCTGCTACTGTAAGATGTTTAAATAAATTGGGATCAATTTCTCTTTTACTCTTTGTAAGTTCCTTGGTAATGCAGATGGGGGCTGCTACACTATTTACGGGGAGATAGTTATGCTGTGCCCAACACTGACATGTGGAAGTCAGAGGATGGCCGTCAATCCTTGCCTTCCACGTTGTTTGAGACATTGTTCACTGATGCCTCTCCCAGGACTGCTGACCCTCAAGTTTGCAGACTGTCTTCTCTGCCTCACATCTCACTTAGGACTCTGGGACAGCACCCAAACACTACACCCAGCTTTATGCGAGTTCCGAGAACCTCTCAAAACCAAACAAACACTTTACCCTGGAGCCACACCCCAACCTTGGCACAAATATGAGTTAATACAACCAAAAGTTCACATTTCAAAAATTAAAATATGTACCAGGGTAGTTCCACATGCCTTTTATCCAAGGAGGCAGAGATAAATGGTTCTCTGAGTTTGAGGGCAGCCTGCTCTACCTAGCAAGTTCAGGCTAACTAAGGCTGCATAGTGAGACCCTATTCCAAAAACAAAGTATCTCCTCTGAGCTACCAGCTCCTTTTATCTCTCAAAGTAACTAAAACACAAAATTCTCATTTCAACAGGTCCAAAGAATTTCACAAAGAAAATCAACATATAACACTCTTTTTTCTTTATTCTTTAATTGGATATTTTCTTTACTTACATTTCAAATGTTATCCCCTTTCCTGGATTCCCCTCTGAAATCCCCCTATCCCATCCCCCCCCCCACCCATCCACCCACCCACTCCTTATCACCTTCCCTCCCTGGGATTTCCCTTCACTGGGGCAATGAGCCTTCACAGGGCCAAGGGTCCCTCATTGATGCCTGATAAGGCCATTCTCTGCTACATATGAGGCTGGAGCCATGGGTCCCTCCATATGTTACTCTTTGGTTGGTGGTTTAGTCCCTGGGAGCTCTGTGAGGTCTGGTTAGTTGATATTGTTGTTCTTCCTATTGGGTTGCAAACCCCTTCAGCTCCTTCAGTCCTTTTTCTAACTCCTCCATTGGGGACTCTGTCCTCAGTTCAATGATTGGTTGAGAACATCCAACTCTATTTACCATAATCTGGCAGAGCCTCTCAGAGGACAGCTATATCAGGCTCCTGTCAGCATGCACTTCTTGGCATCCACAATATCGTCTGGGTTTAATGACTGTATGTGGGATGGATCCCCAGGAGGGGAAGTAACTGGATGACCTTCCCTTCAGTCTCTGCTCCACACTTTGTCTATGCATTTCCTCCTGTGAGTATTTTGTTCCCCCTTCTCAGAAGGACTGAAGCATCAATTCTTGTCTTCCATCTCTTTGAGCTTCATCTCAAATGTGGATTGTATCTTGGGTGTTCCAATCTTTTATCAGTGAGTGCATGCCATGTGTGTTCTTCTGTGACTGGGTTACTCACTCAGGATGATATTCTCTAGTTCCATCCATTGCCTAAGAATATCAACAAGTCATTGTTTTTAATAGCTGAGTAGTACTCCATTGTATAAATGAACCACACTTTCTGGATCCATTCCTCTGTTGAAGGACATCTGTGTTCTTTCCAGCTTGTGGCTATTACAAACCATGCTGCTATGAACATAGTGGAGCATGTGTCCTTGTCATATGTTGGAGCATCTCTTGAGTATATGCCCAGGAATGGTATAGCTGGGTCCTCGGGTAGTACTATGTTCAATAAGCCCATACCTTCCACAGATTCAGCCTTGAGCTCAGCACACAAAGTAGCCCAAATCTGGTCCTAACTCTCACTCTTTATCTGGGCTCTGTCCCACAATTCCAAATTCCAACAGCAAGTTCTTGAGTTGCTGGTGTCAAAGATCAGACGCAAACCCATCTCTGTGTTACTCTGCTATACACCTCAGTCCTCTCTGCTGCTTCTCATCTCTTTCCCCGGAATCGTTCTCCGTGTCCAACACTTACCCAATTTCTATGAAGCTTTAAGAACCAGAAGTGTCTGTTTCACATGTATTCTTTGTAACAAATGAGACTTCATATTTCAACAAAATCCTCAAGTAGTACAATACTTCCAACCTCATCCACGTATAGGCACTAGACATATTTGGTATGCAATCACTTCCTAATCATTCAAATATTAACTAATAAAGTACTCAGAACAGTTCTGGTTCCTCTCTTAATCCCCTCTACCCAATGGAATAGGAGTCCCTCCTAGTTCTTTGTGAGAAACCATTCCCTCTCCCTCACCTGGCTACCAAAACTGCCTAAGAAACCATAGGCTGCAATCAGAAACAGTAACTCAGACGGTTCCCCAGGGTTCCTCAGGTTTGTAATCATCTCTTGAAAACCCCAAGCTTCTCACATGACCCTCATCTTAGATACCAAAACCATACAAATATAGATACACTGAATCTCACCCCAGGTCCCTAACACAGCCTGCCCACCTACAATATCCAGGAAAACTCTTCTCTCTTCCACCATATTTTTACAGTGTTCTTCCTTCAGCTCTGCCTGAAACCTTCAAAGCACTTCCCGTAGAGCCACAGACAAGGCTTTCACTGTCCACCTAACTCATGTGGCGCTACAAACACAACCCCCTGAAATCCCAACACACACGCACATACACGCACACTTGTGCACACATATACACACATGACAGTTTCCGGGCCATTCTGGTCCTTCCCTTCTCACATATACAAAAAGCTCCTTTGCTGCTCATCACACCACGGATCACAGAACAATGGCCACCCCGTCCCCAGCTGGAGTGGTCCTCTGTCTCTTACACTCCGGTACACTCGCCAATGACTGTAGGGCCTGGCTCCTTGTCTTCGTTCTAGGTGAACTTGTCAGGCACTCCACCTCCTTAGCCTCGGCTCCAAGTCACTCATTCATTCTCCTGCTCCCTGACACTCCTCAACCCTAACCCCACAACTCTTCAACCCTAATCTACCATTGCGTCACTGTCCATCTTGTCACAAGTCCTCCTTTCCTCTTTTCCCAATTTAGTTGCTATGGCTCATCTTTTTTTTTTAATCATACTTTTACTTAGAGAGGGAAAGGAAGCACTTACATGTGTTAGTACACAAAATGAAAGTCAGAAGACACCGTGCTGGAGTTGATTCTCTCCTTCCATCCTATGGTCCCCAGGGACAAATCTAGGTTATCAAGCTTGCCAGCAGGTGCCTTTACCCACTGAGCCTCTCCCCAGCCTCACTCCTTCATTTTCCCTCAGCCCTTCCTTCGCAGTCACTCAATAAAATCCTAGTCTACTTCATACGTGGAATTTATCTGAAGCCAAGCCATGTACTGGGCACAAAAGGTTTTTTAAATATGTTTTACTAGGGGATAGAGACATGGCTCAGAGGTGAAAAGTACTTGCTGTTCTTGCAAAGAACCAGAGTTTGGTTCCTAACACTCACACTGGGTGACCTTCAACCTCCTGAGCTATGACTTGCTCTTCTGGCCTCTGTAGGCACCTGCATGTGCACTCGTGGGTATACACACACACGCACGTGCAATAAACAAAATAAAATATCAATGCATATAAAAGAACAGCCCTGAACATATGTAATCTAACTAGGCTTTTGCTGCCCTGCCCTTAGGAGATGCACTGTTCATACAAGTCCACCTTCCTCTGCCTCCTGAGTGCTGAGATTAAAGCATACACGACCAGGCCAGGCGACAATGCATACAGTCCTATTTCCATGAAATAAACATATGTTTGTCTTCTTTGATAGTTCTGCCTTCCATACATTAGAGTCATATTTTACTGTTTCCTTAGTTACATACTAATTACAGTAATTTTTAAATGCTCCCATATGTATGTACGTATGAATGCTTGTCATAATTGGCAACTAATTTCCATAAGGGTTCTTCTCTACAGCACCTCAGACAAAGGCATTAGAGCTGCCTGGAGCCGACGCTACTGGTTCTCCCCAGTTCCTTCACCCACCTTCACCCTCATCAGCCCCTCACTCTTCCTCACAGAGTGAGGTTTACTCCTTCACAGAGCTGCAGCCACTGGGAAGGCTGAGATATACCCCATCCGGGGACTGAGCCTGATGTAACTGAGCCAATTATGATGGCAACATACCCTTTGCCAGTGACACCCATAGGCCAAAGCCTGTGACAGTGCTGACCCATCTACACAGGAGACTGGTGGAAGTACTAGGGAAATACTCGTGGTTCCTAAACAGACACAGGAGAAGCAGCTTTGCAATGCCTCTGATACAAGGACATCACTCCATCTGGGTTGCTGTGGGTATTTGACACTCGGAGGGCAAATCTGTCTCAGTGAGGATGACACAGCGGAGAGGCAGGAAGCCTGGGCAGTCAGCACTACAGAACTGCTGGATTACCTCACTCTGGTTTGCCCTGCCCGAGGACAGGTAGGGCTTCTTTATATAGAAAAGGGAAATCCACTTATAACTAGTTATCTCTTAGTTATAGACAAAAACATCTTTGTAGACAGGTGGCTGAAAAAAATATGAAATAAATACTAGTACCAATCTCAGCACTCAGGAGACAGAGGCAGAAGATCTCTTGAGTTCTAGGTCAGCCTGGTCTACAGAGTGAGTTCTAAGACAGCCAGGGCTACACAGAGAAACCCTGTCTCAAACCCACCCCCATCCAAAAAAGAAGAAAAGAAGAAGGAGGAGGAGGAAGTGAAGGAAGAGAAAGAGGAGGAAGAAAAAGAGAGAAGAAAAGCTCACAGAGATCTCATTAAACATTTAAAACAGTCATACTTGTATATTGTTTTAAACTGGACTGGGACCAGTTTATACCATAATGAGAACTTGGAGACAGAAATAGAATAGGTAAAGCAAGACCTAAATGGTCCCTTCTTACCTGTCACTCTCAACAGCTACGAAAACAGAAAAGTGAAGAAGGTGGGGAAGGCCATCAAATAATGTGTGTGTCAAATAACTATTATTAATCATATAATAATAGCCTATAAAACAGCTCTGCATAGGGTGACTCAATTAACCCTCCAGCAACAACAAGAGGCAGGAACATCCTTACTGCTGTAGAAAGAGTAAGAGAGGGCAGTTCACTTCAACTTGGACCCCACAAGGCTGGACTCCCCACTGCTCAGTTGACTGGGTCCACACTTAGAAAAAGCTGAGGGAGGACACAAGGAACTGAACCTAAACTGCACTTTACTTCATTTTGCTGAGAGAGAGAAAGAGACAGAGAGAGCACAAAACCGCTCTATGTGGCATGAGCTAGAGATTCATTTTAAATCCAGAAGGGGACAATAAAAACCTTGAAAGTAGCTTATTTTATTTTGCATTTTTGCATGTTTATGAGTGTAGTGTGTAGATACGTATGTGCGAGTGTTCCCATATTTGCAGCTGGACATGTGTGGACATTACTTACTAAGGCAGGGCCTCTCTCCGAGCCAGACTTCCTGATTCCCTGACTCCGTGTAGGCTTGCTCTGGGGACCCGATCGCTGCTCCTTCCAGCACTGTGCATGGCTTTTACATGGGTTCTAGAGATCTGTGCTCCAGTCCTTGAATTTGTGGGGCAAGTGCTTTACCCACTGACTCATCTCCCAGACTCCACACTTTAAAAGCGAATCAGAGACAGTGTGCAATTGAAATGACCTTCTTCCTGGACAAGTTAAAACGGTGGCTTTTGTGTGAAATTGATTTAACAAAGATTTAAGTGGCCTTCCCCAAAAGGACTATCTTTACCTCTAGAAAATCATAATGATGTTCTTGCTCTATTATCAGCCTAAATTGGTGACCTCTGTTGTACCTTTACACAAGTAAACCCTGTCTGTTCACTGGGAGTCACTCCTAAGTATACAATCTGCTGACAGTGTAAAAGCATGTAAAAATCACAATCTACAGAGTTGTGAATTTGTCTTAACACCTGTATCATGTTAGTCGAGCTCCCAAAATTGCAGGAGAATTCTGCAAATAAGATGCTGAGGGTCCCTGCCCCCAGTTGGTTCTGGTGGCTGGGCAGAGAGACAAAGGCAGGAATTTAGGATTCACAGGCAAGGGGACCAAGAGAAGGAAAGAGTGAGATTCACATGAGAGCTGCAGGAGAGCAGACCAAACCGTGTAAGAGCCAGGGAGGCAGCCCCCACCCCCACCCCACTGTGTCTAGGGTAGTAGAGATGGAATATGGATTTTAGTAATAACTCAGGAGTATCAGAGGGGATGCATTAGCAACGTGGAGGCTTGGGAGTGGCCCAGTCATTGGACTGTTTAAGGTATGTCTAAATATAAGTTTGCGTGCATGCTCTTTTTGGGAACTCAGAACAAGGAGCTCACACAGTCCTGGCAGGGCAATTTAAACAGCATTAATTGCTTACAGCAACACTAGAGTAGTAGTGAACAGTTTGTTATAGGAGCCCAGTAAGACACAATACAGCCATGTAAGGATAATGTAAGTCTTCCCATCCTGGGATGCACAAATGTTTAAGGTGTCTTTGTAAAAACACATCATTAGACCATGTATAATGAATGATAACTCATGTAAAATTGTGTGTGCATGTGTGTGTGTGTGAGTACTCACAAGCACAACTGAAAACAAGACACAGACAAGAACATGCACACACAGGAGAGCAAGCTTACCCAGTTACCCAGACACCAGCAATGGATAAAGGACCGCAGGATCTACACTACTCACGCTCAAATCACAGTATTCAAATTTTCATAGTAGGTATAGTAAATATAAAACCCACCCCTAAAAACACTAAAAGAAGAAAACATGCTTCCCAATGTTTTATAAAGAAACAAAATTGCTTCAAAGCTGGACTACTATAAAAGAAATTAGCAACTCTACAGTCTGTCTGTTGGATACACTATTCTTTAAACTTGAAAACACAACTTTTCAACTCTGAAGAAAAGTTATCACAAATGATACATAGAATAGTAGCTTTATCATTTCTAATGGCAGCACAAATTCCCTGTCCAATACATGCAGTGCACTTTAGGAATAGCACACACCTTGCACAGAATGCTCTGTAATGATCTAATTGCTCAAAGGAGATTTATTGTGTTTAGGAAAGGCTGGGTATCTGTAATTCAGAGGGAAGGACAGAAAACAGAACTGGGCAGCAAGAGACTGCTTGTGTCATATTCAAAGCTTGCATGGAGTAGAAAAAGCAAACATGGACACCTAAGATGCAAAAAAGGTGATGAAACCTCCAATCACAACAAGCTTTCATTTACAAGACCTGGTAGCCTTAGACCATATGAGTCAACCTCTTATTCTGCCAGACAGACTATAAAGTGCTAATGAGATGGTCTAGGCTCAGAAATGACAGCTCTGAGAGTCTACCATCCTGTACCCAACCTCCTCTTGCCATCTGACTTTGAATCATCATCCTACAGGTGATGGGATCTTCTGTCTGGAGACAACAGTAAGAGGACGCAGGAAAGCATGTGGGATACAGGCAAGGCTTTGGAAAGGACTTGCGCTCTCAAGCAGAAGAGCAGGCACTAACCATTAAGCTGCTCTTTAAAGAGGGAGGCAAGCATTTATTGATTTGCTGGGGTGAACTAACATTTTCTCTGAAGAATCTCAGAGGCTTAGGCTACTGCAGCAGCTAAAAGCATACTGTAGTGGTCTAGGTGAGAAAGGCCATCATATTTGAATCCTTCATCCCTAGTGGGTGGGGCTGTTTTGGGAAAGAGTAGGTGTGGTCTTACTGGAGGAGTTGTGTCACTGGGGGTGGCTTTGAGATTCCAAAAGCCCGGTCTGCCTGCCTCTAACCTGCAGACAAGTAAGTTCTCAGCTACTTCTCCAGCACTACGCATGCCTCCTGCCCTGCCCCTGCTATGACGGTCATGGACTCACAGTCTGAAACTGTAAGGAAGCCCCCAATGAAATGCTCTTATAAGTTTCCTTAGTCATGGTGTCTCTTCATAAAACAGTACAAAAGAATACAACAGAACATATACAAAAGTGGACAGAAGAAAACACACGCCAAGCTTTCGGTGGTTAGCAAGCTGAGGGCCCAGGAACTTGTGTGCATTGTAAGCCTGGTCTCAACCACAGCCGCCGGTCTGAGAAAGGCACAAGGCTCTGTGGCTCTAGTTCATCATATAATTAATACTAAACCAGAAATCAAAGTTCTCACGGGCCTTTTTATTAAAAAACATTCAAAACACAGAAAATAGGTTAAAAATTGGCAAAACATAGAGAAGGGCCTGGAGGAGCTGAAGGGGTTTGCAACCCCACAGGAAGAACAACAACATCAACCTACCAGATCTCCCAGAGCTCCCAGGGACCAAACCACCAACCAAAGAGCACACATGGAGGGACCATGGCTCTGGCCACATCTGTAGCAGAGGATGGCATTGCCTGGCATCAATAGGAGGAGAAGCCTTTGGTCCTGCCAAAGCTCAAAGCCCCAGTTTAGGGGAATGCTAGGGTGGTGAGGTGGGAGTGGGTGGGTGGGAGGGGGAGCATCCTCATAGAGGGGATGGGGGGAACCAGGAAAGGGGATAACATGTGAAATGTAAATACTTAACATCTCCAATTTTAAGAACTGGCAGGGCCTGCTGCCTTTTGCTGTCATTTGTATAGCTGTGTCTACTGTTCTGACCCACAGACAGTTTTCTGGGCTCAGTCTTTTTCACTGGCCTGCCTCCCATTTCCTCCACGTCTGCAGTGCTTTCAAGTTGCCTATTACCCAACTGTCAGTGCAGTCCATTGTGGGGGCCACAGCACATGGGCCAGTATACTCTAGCTTTCCTGTTCCATGGCCACAGTGTTCCTAGCCTGAATCCTCATCACTGGTCCCCAGCAGAGTAAGGAAGGACACAAACGGTGTGTCCCCTCTCCCTCCACAAGTATGTGTGTCACAGCTTCTACACCACTCGTTGTCCAACACTTCTTTCTCTCTTCTCTTTTGTCTCCAGCCACTGCCTAGCTTAGGACAAAGGGTTTGACTCTTCATAAAGTAAACTGTGCTGGCCTAAGTGAGATTTCCCACCCTCACCCCCGCTTCTCAGGCATTTGAATATTAGGTTCCCCCATTGGTGACCCTGTTTGGGGAGGCTTGGGAAGTATGTCCTTGCTGGAAAAAGTTCATCACTGTGACAGCCTTCACGGTTTCAAAAGCCATGTGCCGTCCCAGTTCAGTCTCAGCTTCCAGCTCCAGCCCTGTGCTACACTAGCCTGCTGTGATGGCATGAGCTAGTTCCTCTGTAACTACAAGTCCCAATAAACCCTTCTCCCTCTACACTGCCTTGGCCATGGTGTTTTCTCACAGCAATAGAAAAGTAACTAATCCGTAAGCAATAGAGAACTCGCAGGGAGAGCCAGAGTCTAGTAGGTTATTCAAGCAGGTCTACTTACCCAAACAGGAACCACAGCACTTCAGCTCCCTGTCGGCCGGCCCTGGGGTTCCTACCTTATCATTCCCGCCTGGCCTTATTCCTGCTCTTTTTCCTCTAACTCTGGGCCTCTGGTGCAGTTCCAAGTCAGTTATGTCTACTCTAGACAGACTTAACATGCTCAAACCTGCTTCTTCAAAAGACAGTGATTTCTTTTCTCAAATTGGGTAAATAACCCTTAGATATGACACCCACGTCGTAGAATTTACAGAATGCCAACTAAGGATTTCTCAGTGATCTAGAACAAAGGTTTGTGAACTTTATGATAAAGCAGGCATCAAACAGGGGCACTGCCAGTGCTGTCTTGAACATGAATCTATGGGAATGCCTTCTAGAACTTTCTCAGAAATAAAGGAGCCAGAGTTAAGGTCCCATCTGTAGGAAGAGAACATGTGATCAACCTGACTCTTCAAGACACGCACCCTCCTCACCAGTGACTGGCACAGAAATGAGGAATGACGGATGTCAAGCCAGTCAGAGAGGTTCTCAGGCGCTGGGGTAGATTCCTCGGGAGGGGCTGGACTCTGTTCATGACTCACTAGCTCTGGAGCCAGAGATCATCTCTCCTGTGCCTGGAGAGTTGTTCCAAGAACAAAAGCACAGAAAACAAAAGCAAACCAATGTAGAACAGTGATTGGAAAGAACCATTTCACCACAGGAGAGGCGAGACAAGAAAGGAAGGCTGTGAGCTGGTGCACACTCTGGACTCCAGTTACAAGCTGGCAAACAGCCGCATCTCAGGCCAAATGTGACTGTCCGCTGTTTCTCTGTTCCTTCCTTCAGCTGGCACTGGTTTGTAGTTCTTGAATACTCGGGTGTTGCCCAGTATAAATGCTGACCACATCTTTTGGCTGAGAATTAAGAAAAGATGTAAAACCCTGTCAAGCTAAACAGAAATACAAAAGTAGCAGCCACGTGACTGTTAATGGCTGTAGGGCTCCTCTGCCTGCCAGACATGGTTCTGCACACCTTTAATCCAGCACTTGAGAGTCAGACGGTAATACAGAGTGAGTCCTGGGACAGCCAGAACTACAGAGACCCTGTCTCAAAAACAGCAGTTCAGAAGCTAGAAGCAATGGTTAAACAGTACTTCAAGAGTATTTAATTCCTCCAAACTGTTTACTTTTAAATGATCACTTTTATGTGAATTTCACTTGGATAAACAAAATAAACACACAAAAAACATGTGGCAACATGTTTCTTAATAGAATAACTTTTAAATATAGCAAGTTTAAAGGAGGAAATTGGGCCAAATGATATATACATTTAGAAGATCACTGATATATATTAAGCTATTTCCCAGAAAGACTATACTAAATAATAGTCTTACCAAATGTGTGTAAACCTCACATATATGTTATTGGGACAGGAGACAGCACTTTTGATAATTGGTAGGTAATTTGGTAACATATTTAAGTTTATATATCTTAAAATTATAGTGAATTATGACATTTAAATATGGTTATAGCATTTAAAAATGGTTATATAACCATTTCTCTGGTTGTGACATATACACATTATAATTTTTCTTGTTAATGAATAGGGGTTTTATGAACTGAAGATATAACTAATTCAATTTAATATTTTTCCACTTCATTATTTACTTTTGATTTCAACTGAAGGTAATCTACTTGTGTATGTGCTTATTTTAAGAGCACCAGAAAGAGATGTGAATGTTCCTTCCAAAATAAATATTTGCAGTGTTATACATAAAGCACATGCTGAGGAAGATACACAGACATTCTGCCTGCCTCTGCTCCAGAGTTCAGAGTTCTGTGTCAGCTCCAGTATGTCAGGCCTAACTGGTTCAGACACACCCATATCTTATCAGACACCGTCCATAGAAAACAGGTTTATGTCACAAATACAAGCAGACAAAACTAACTTAATCCCTAAAAGTGTGTTCCTCAGTTCTCTACTCTATGCAGGTTGAAAATACTTTTCAATGATTTCATTGTTAAAAAAGAAAAAGGTGTTTGGGGGTTTATTGTTTGATTTGGTTTGGTTTGGTTTTTTTTCTCTCTCCAGCTAGGAAAGGGAACAGTCAGTTTTGGGTTCTGTAAATTTAAAATCTGACAATATTTCTATTTTTTTTCCAGGAGCATCATCCAAGCCATTCCTCACTACCCAGCCTCAGTTTACCCACATGGATAACTTGTCCCCTTTGCCCACAGGAACACTGCTTCCTTACATCTGTTCTCCTTGGGCACCGAGGTCTGGTTTGATCATAAATGCACCCACACAAGGGGAAGCTAACCCATGGCCTTAAATAACGTGCTGATATCTTCTCACTAGTAAAAAACATCTTTAGGACAGGAAGGCTCTCAATTTTTTATAAAATAGTCTTATGAGTAGTTAGATCCTCCCAACTCAAATCTAAATGATAATCCAAATGATTCTATATAATAAATATATATTCTATATAATAAATATATTCTCCCTATCTTATTTATAAAATGTCTAAATTTCATTTGGGGGCATTAAATGAATAAATATGCATAAAAAACTGGCATTACTGGGAACAGTGTACCAAATGAATATTCTTTTGGAATGTTTTTAATGTTTTAAATGCATTTTCATTATGTTTAATTATTGAAGGGAGTAATCACATGACTGTAGGTGCCCACGGAGGCCAGAGGTATGCCTGAATCTGGAGTGACAGGAGGTTGGGATCTATTTAACATGTGCTCTGGGAACATGAGCAAGAAGCAGCCATGTTTGCCATAAGCTTCATTTAGTGGGGAAGGTGAGGCAGAACACAAAAAGCATGGATGAAGAGAAAATGCAGAGGTGGCCAATGAGAAGTAAAACAAGCCAGGTTTATTACCCAGCCGTGAGGGCTGAGAGTTCAGCTTTGGAAGAAACCGATGGACGCAGAGGGCTGCCAGTCAGTCCCACTGTGTGCAGCAGGCACAAGAACCCCACACTCTCAGCACTCCTACAGCGGGCCACAAGTCATGTCGCTTTGCGTGTCCCACCTCACACCCACCACAGAGCACGTGAACACACAGTGGCAGAGCTGGCAAGGTGACATCTGCTCTGCCAAACAAGCTCATGTTACACGCTCTCCCCCCTTCTGGCTGAAGGCCTTTTTGCTCTGAAAAAGAACAGAAGCGAGCCTCACATGTTGCCAAATTTCATTATTTTAAGAGGATACATGGCACAGAAGGCAGAGTATGACATTCCAAGTTCCTATCACTACACCAGCAAGAACGCTGGCTCAAAGATGTCACCACTGACCTCCAGAGAAGAGAGTATGTCATAAGAGCTCTGTCCACATCTCTGTCATCCAGTACTACGATTTTGCTCCCTGTAATAGTTCTCCAATGAAGAGGCATCCTCCCATCAAGCCCCTTTTCCTGCCCACCTCCCCTCTGGGATGCTTGTGTGTACATGTGTCTGAGCTGTATGTACATATGTATGTATGTATATGTATGCATGTGTGTGCGGGCATGCCTGTTTACTTGCTTGGAGGTCGGAGGAGACTGTTGGGTGTCCTACCACTCTCCTTATTCCCTTGAGAAAAGGACGCTCACTGACCTGGAGCTGCACTGGTGGCCAACAACCCCAACACTTCTGTTTCTACTCTACTTAGAGCTGGGCCTCTTCTATGGATGCTAAAGATTTGAAGCCAAGTCTTTACGCCTGGTCAGTCAGTGTTCTTATCTGCTGAGCCATAGCTCCAGCTCTTCTCTACCCCATCCCTCTGCACACCACACCCTTCTTATTAATTCTTCCTCCTACTACCAACTCAAATTCCCATGGCTCTTTAAAGAATACTAAAAATTCACACCTCCCCTGTCCAGTCTCAGTCTGGACTGCCGCTTATTAGCGCGTCAGCTTTTAGCTGCAAAGCCCAGACATGCCTTTAGCTAAATAAAGCAAAAGCAGGATGAGATTAATTCTGCAACTGGGCAGCTCAAAGGTGGAACTGGCATAGACATGCTGGACCCATACACATGCTCTCACAGTATCTATAGTGCTCCCTCAGCCCCATCTCTGAAGGCTTCCTCTCTGAGTACGGGGTTCACTTAAGGCATGTGGTTTCCAAACAGTGGGGAGACTAAGACCAGGTACCTCCCAGAGCTTCCACTGCAAATGGACAAAGACTGCTTTTCTCTTGGCGTCTGGGTTTCAAATGTTAGGAGAGGCTGGGACTCCCAGACCCTTCCTTAAGAGAAGATATCCACCTTTTCTGCTTCAAACATCCCAATTGTCCCGGTCTGCCTATACCCAGGAAGAAAGCTATAGTATACTTAACTCCTCGGTGCCCTGCAGAAAAGGAGTCTTGGTAAAGCTTTGTTCTCTGCCAATGTCTTATCCACTCCTGCAGCAGGCGAAGTCCATCATCATCAGGCCCTGCCCTTCCTCTGTAAGCACTCCTGAGCCCTCCAGGAGGCGGGCTGGAGCTCCTCCCTGCATGGCGATCACCTCCATAGCTCTGAACACTGATCTTATACCATACGATCTGAATACATAGACGGCATATGCACAATTGCACAACATCTCCAAACACTAAATAAAACAAAACCAAGTTCCCAAATTGAATTTTTTAAATCTCAAGGATAATACAACTTGATAAGTAACTGTTTACTACATTTACATATTAATTATTCTTAGTTTAGTAGTATAGTCACTTTGTTCTTTAAAAAAATTTTCAAGTTATAAATGGAATCAATTGCTACTTTGAAAACCAACTTTAAAATTCTATCTCTATCACACACACTCACACAACACACTCACAACACACACAATCTCACACACATACTCACACACACACACACTCACAACACACAATCTCACACACACACTCACACACTCACACACACACACACACACACACACACGTTGCTATAGTTATACCTGTTTTACTCAGTTGGAGACCAAAGATCAGTATTATAAACAACAGGAAGTACTTAGGCTTGCCCAGGAGTAAAGTACTTATCAACAAATAGACATCCAAATTATAAATATTTATAGGAAAGTATTTAGGGCCCACACAGTCTCTTCTCAGAAAAGGCACTGGAAAGCATCCTTCTCAGATATCACACACAGAGCGTCTCAGCTCAGATGGTGGCCCTGGGCTCACCTTTCTCGTGTCTAGACAGCCTGAATCCTAGAGACAGGGGTCACACAAGTGCACAAAGTTCACTTTACATTCCAGAGGTTACAGATACACCGTATTAGTGACTGATGAGAAACAAGCAATCAAAGCGTTAAGGCAAAGCCATTTTGCATTAACTTGGACAACTAAAAGCGATCAAAAAATGTCTGCAAGGACCTGAAACTACAGTTCCCAGTCTTTTAAACTTATAGACTTACTGTCTGCAAGTATCTCACTACCTACACACAGAACCCAGTGAACTGAATCAGAAAGCACAAAAGGAGCCTTTTATTAAAAAAAAAACTTTTGCCATGCTCAGGTCAAATAGGAACTTCCTGATCTCCTGGAACAGACCAGAATAAGAGCTACAAACGGCACAGAGACTTTGCCAGGCAGGCAAACCTGCTAGGCTTTGTTTATGTGTTAACACTCACTCTGGTGTATAAATATCTATTCTGATGTGTAAACACCCTTCTGAATCAGATACCTAGCAGAAGCACAACATCAGCTTTTCCCCCCACTTTTTATTTTGAGTACATCTCACTAAATTGCCGAGGCTGGCCTTGAACTTTCTTTCGGCCTCCGGAGTAGTTTGAATTAAAGACTTTTATCACTAGGCTGGCCAGCATTATGGATATGAGTATCAGCTTATCAGCTGGGAGTTGGTAGACAAATGGTTAACTTACTGCGCCTCAGTTTCTCTGCTGTAGGCTGAAGTGGGAGCACTACCTTCATCACAGTTGTGGGGATAGTCGATGAGTTCATCATAATGAAGAATCATATCACAGTTTTCTATCCTCTCATTATTCCCAACCCCACATACCACAATCTCATCCCAGACATTCCACTTGGACCTTTCTTTTCTCACACTTGACCTGTAGTACATCAAACTTGCCACACCCACCATCAGCTAGGAGCCCTTGCACCTTCCTAGCTCCATCTATGACACGCCCAAGATCCCAAATGCCGGTCACCGACCATCAAACTGTAAAAAGGGGTGTGTGGCTAGTCACACTGCAGTGAAAAGGGGAAGTCTACTCTAAGGAAACAATACCAGATGGTTTGAAAAGTATTACTGTTATCAGAAGAAGAAAGGAGGATAAGGAAAGAGAGCAGGAAGGGAGGGGAGGGGAGGGGAAGGGAGGAAACAGGAGGGAAAGGAAGGAGAGGGGAGGGAAGAGGAAGGGAGAGAGAAAGAAAAAGCTGAGAATGGCACCACACAATTCTGTAATCCCAGAACTCATCAGATAAAGAGAGGAAGATGGAGAGTTGAAGGCCAGCCTAAGCTACTGGACTATGGAAGGCAGTGCTCACAAATGTAGGAAACTAAAACTGTGAGGGACAAAACATGAAGAACAGTAATAACTACATATATCTACATATATATAATACTAAACATATATGTATATGTTGAGAGAGAGAGAGCTAGGAGAGTATGTAAGAGCACTTGCTTACTCAAGGATGCAGGACTCCAGTTCAAATCCCCAGCACCTATGGTTGCACACATCCCTGCAACCCATGCTGTGGAGAATGTGGAGACAGAGGACCTGCTCCAGGTTGACTGAGAGATCCTGTCTTAAGCTGAATGGAAGAAGGTAGACAATGGCAGAGCAGGACACCTGGTGTCCACTGATCTCTGTATGCAGGCACATAAGAGTCTGCACAGACTACATACGTGTAACTCATGCACACACAAAATAAATATGAGTAAAATGAAAGGCAGCATCCAAAGTTGTAAGTGAACTTGCCCCATCTAAAGCAAGAAGACTTAGAATGCCATAATTTGCTCTATGAATGTAAAGAGCATTTGTAACAAAATATTTTCTTACAGATCTGAGGGCCAAGTGCTGACCTCTAAATAATCTTGAATGTCACAGCCTCCAATCCCAAATTAACTCCTATTGATCATTCTTTAGCCAGCATTTGAAATGCCCACTGTACTTGAAGTATCACAAATTCTTGCTGCTCTTATCTCTCATCCTGGCCTTCCTCTTCCAACAATCCATTGTTTGCTGTTCCCCCGACATAACTCTTTCCAGGAACCTTTGCCTCTGTCTTCCCTTCTCCATTATTCTGGTATTCCTAGGAGACAGGCAGTTCTCAAGTCTTCCTTAATGGCCTGCTAAAAAGTCTCTACACAATCTCCTACCTAAGGGTAGGTCTAAGCTTCCAACTCAAGCAAGCCGAATCCTCTCTGATCTGGGCCACCAAGTTTGCTTGTCAGAACACCTCTTAACTCTGAGCTATACATGGCTGTACACGAGCATCTGTATGTCCAGTGCTCTAACTCTCGGTGGATACAGGAGAGAGCCACCCTCCTGCACCACTGCCATATGCTTATCTACTAACAACTCTTCCATCTTCTGCTGGCTGGGACTACCCTACCCTGTCCCTCTGCTCTCTCAAGTCCTACTACCAATAGTCACCAGCCATAGCTTGGTGCTGCATGTGAAATGTAGCTAGTAAGGACAAACGTGTGCTCTGACTGTATAACCGACGCTGCATTTCAAATAATTCATATAGACAAAGCACTGTGAGGCGTCTGTTAGCCTTTACTAGTACCTGCTGATATGATACATTAGGTTAGGAAGCTGGAGAGATGGCTCAGTTATGGGAATTAATCCTTTAATGCACTAATTTTCTTTAAAGTCTTCAAAGTACAGTTGTAAAACAACTGTAAAGCCATGAAGAGCACTGACTGCTCTTCCAGAGGTCCTGAGTTCAAATCCCAGCAACCACATGGTGGCTCACAACCATCTGTAATGGGATCTGATGCCCTCTTCTGGTGTGTCTGAAGACAACAAAAGTTGTCTAACTCACATACATATAAACAAACAAACAAACAAACATTAGGTTAAATAAAATATATTTAAATTAATTTCCCTTGCTTCTTTTATATCATAAATGTACTTTCTAGAGATTTTTAAGTTATATATGTGCCTTACACTTTTTTACTGTCTTTTGAAACAGATCTTGTAGACCTGACTGACATAGAACCTACTCTGCAACCCAGACTGATCTCAAATCAACGATAATGCCCCTCGCAAAGGCTGGATCACCCGTTTGATAGGCAGGAGCTGTGGGGGAGGGGCGCTTGTTTAGTTTATTCAGTTACTTTCCTGATGATAACGTAAGCAGCATAAGGAGAACTGAAGTATCTCCTGTTCTTCCCAATGACGCACACAAGCCATGCGAGAGTCAATTTAAAAATACAGTCAGGACAACTATCTAAGTAGCACTGACTTGGAGTCTATCATAATCCTCAGATACATTCTACTCTCCGTGGTTAACCACTGCTCCACAAGTTATCTCAAGTAAAACTCGTTTTCAAAAAGAGGGAAAGGCCACACCAATATATAAAACAAAAAGAAGGGCGAAGAAAATACCTCTTAAAATATGTGTCCTATTAACGGTGGGGGGAAAGCGATAAAGAAGAATCTGGTAAATGCGTGCTCCAAGCTGACGTCATTTGACGTCATTACGTAGGACGCTCTCACAGTACAGTATCCATTTACCAGGGGAGTGAAGCTGAGGTTCAAGGGCAGGCTAGGTACTGCCCCAAGTTGTGAAGCTCCAAGTGGCAGTGACAAGCTGCAGGAGCATCATCCGTCCACGTGAAAACACACTAGCCCTATTTCACTTGAGTGAAGAGCAAGCGTTGACACACATACAGCATGTGCATGCCAATTAAATTCATTCCCTTCAGTTACCTTCACATTCACTTCACTCCTATTCAGTTTAATAACACTTTGTCTCTTTTAAAGGTAACGGCCAGATAAAAATTTTATGCTATGGGAATTAATACACCTGGACTTTAAATCATCAATAATTCAAGAGCTACAAATGTAATTCTTGGTATTTAAAAATCGTCAGGTTTAATCTTTACACACCAAGAAAATTTTGACTATTTCCATGTTATGTTTTGTTTTATATGTACTTTATGCTCATTGTAACTAGTAAGATTTCAATGCATATTATCAAACCTTTAAAAAAATCAAGTACTGACAAAAATATTTTCATATAGTTTTATGCAAAAATGCTTTTAAAAATCTGTACATGTATCTCTGTTTATTTAAAATAAAGTTGGAAAAAAAGAAAAAGAAAAGAAATGTATTTTGCCCAGATGTAAATAAAAAAAATCTCATTTTCATTAAATAGAAAAATCAATAGAAAAAAAAAGGAATTAATACTTTAATGCAAGAGTTTTCTTTTAAGTCTTCAAACTACAGTTGTGAAGCAAAAGTTTATACCAAATATTATGGCTAGAAGTCCTCAATGTTTTTAATTTACTTTAATTTTTTAAACATATTCTCTTAATCTCCTGCTCACTGCCCTTCTCTCTGTCACTCCCTACCATGATCCTTTCCCCATCCTCCCTCCCCTTCCCCACACCTTCTCTTCTGAGGAGGGGGAACCCCTCTGAGAACACCCCACTCTGGCATGTCAAGTCTCTGCAAGGCTAGGCTCCTTTTCTCCCACTGAGGTCAGACAAGGCAGCCCAGCTAGTAGAACACAGCCCACAGATAGGTAACAGCTTTTGTTACCTGTTCCAGTTGTTCAGGACCCACATGAAGGTCACGATGCACATCTGCTACATATGAGCAGGAGGCCTAGGTCCAGTCTGTGTGTATAGAATCCCTCAAATTTTATTTAGAAAAAAAGTGAGCCCCTAAAGTTAAAGATCACAGTAGAACATAAAGGAAACTTGGCCATCATCAACAACAAAAGTATTCCTAATGAAACATGGAAGGACTCCGCACTACAAACAGTATTTTTAAACAAATTTTATCTTTGAATGACTGCTCAGAGATTAAGAGCACCTGCTCCTCCAGTAGTCCCTCAGAGCAATCCACAATCACCTTTAATCCCAGCCCCAGGGGATCTGTCTGCTGGCCTCTAAGGTTACTGCACTCACTGGCACAAAGCCCACCACACACACACACACACACACACACACACACACACACACACACACACACACACACTTTTAAAAAATAAAATCATAAAGCATAAAGAGATGACATCAACCAAGTTCACAGCCTATCCCTGCCCCTTGCAGCTGCAAGGAGACACACATCTTAGGGGAGAATTTAGGGAGACTCAGACCTGCAAGTATCCATTTTCTCTGGATGGTAACAAAGACAGTGAATCTCTAAGAAACTACTCTGATCTAGGTTTTCTGTCTTTATAAAATGTAGCCAACTTAATCTTGGCCTTCTTGGTCAGAACAAAGGTTTAAATTCTTCAGCACAGAAAAAGTTCCAAAGTATCAAATGCCTTAAAATACTGTTCAGTGCTCCCTTATCAAGAATGCCCCAGCAGCAGGAACTAATCAGATACTAAGGACCCAACACAAAGCATTGTGTACCTGGGTTTTTCAGTACAGGAAGGAGAAAGTTCAACTTACCAAGAACACCTCATTTTGCTTTCAGAAGTCCAGAAACTAATCCTTCTAACAATAACTGATTTTTATTCATTATAAACTGAACACATTAAATGTAATATCTGGGAATCTGAGATAGTAACAGTCAAAATCTGGTAGGTTGGGGTAGTTTTGTGGCAGTAGTCATGGTTTTGAGTTTTACATTTGGTTGGTTCACTGGTTGGCTGGTTGACTGGCCTGCCCCCCACTCAGACATAGTTTACACAATATAAATAGAAGTAATTAGCAACTCTTAATCTCATTAACAAGATGCGTAAAATTCTCACCTATAAAATGAATTCTTTTGTGCCCTATTTTCTCAAGTGACAGATGGTCTAAAAATTTTAAAACACTGTTTTTTTATTATTATTACTATTATTGTTTCAACAGTAAATATGTGTAGAAGAAAGGTATCTTTTCCTTGTCCCCCAAATACAGATAAGCCTGTGCACAGACAAGCAAAGGGGTTTCTACCTTGAACAAAAGTTCAGACTTAGACCCAAGTAAAACTAGCCTAGCCACACAGCACATCACTTCACACCCACAGGGGAGAGCTTTCAAAACCACCCAGTAGAGGTCCGCAGCACCTCCACCCTGCAGGCCATAAAAAGGGAAGACAAGAGGGAGTAATGGTTGTCATTCTGGTTATAAGGGAGAAGCAGCCTTCCTGAACCCAAGAAAAGCCTAGCTTCCTCAGAGCAGAACCCCCTTCACATCAAAGACCCAAGGAAACTATTTCAGCCAGACCCTTCCACCCTCCCCTCCAAAAATGTAAATTTAAAAGAGAAGGGCAAGGGAAAAGAAATGACATCTAATCTGCCCTGGGAGCCACTGAAATCAGTCTTGTCTAAAGTCTTACACTCAAACATGGCAACATTTTAAAAGAAGAGTGAATGAGAGATGGTGGTTCAGCGAAGTCTGTGATGGGAACACATGAGGTCTTGGTCTAACCCAAGCTGTCAAAAAATTAAATTTTTAAGATGGGAGAGGGAGGTGGCAGAGAGGTAGGTGTGTGTGTGTGTGTGTGTGTGTGTGTGTGTGTGTGTGTGTGTGTTCTCGCCCGCGCCACTTGTGCTTGGTTTATTTCCTGGAGAGGAAGGCGTATAGTCACCTCTGTGCCTGGCCTTGAGGTTACCCGAGGCTAGGCGCCCAAATGAGAATCTTGGCTAAGTTTACACTTGGGACGACAGAGCAGCGCCCAGGGCCAATGTACTGCCTTCAGGAACAATGCCTCAAGGGTCCCGATCTGGGCTAGCAGAGGTCGGGTGCGCACCATCCCCAGCTCCCTACATCACTCGGACCTGAGACCCCATCAGGCCCACGCCGCGAGAGGGAGCCGGCCCCACTGGCAGGCGTCCCTGACCCAGAGCCCAAGCCCCACGCCTCACCCAGCAGCGCCCGCAGGTGCTTCAGGCGGGTCAGCACGTCCTTCTTGGGGTCCAGCACCTTCTGCGTGGACTTTTTCACATCTCCATGGCTCCTTCGGGAGAACATCCCGCCGCCGTAAGCCTGGGCCCCGCCGGCGGGGCAGGAGGCGCCTGCGCCACTCGAATCACTGCATAGGGTCGCGCCGGGCGCGTGTCGCTCCGGCCACTAGCCGCCCCCCTCCAGGCTGCTGCGCCGCCTCAGCTTCAGCGGTGGCTCCAGGAAGGAGGGGCGGGCCGAACGGTCAGGGGCGGGGCAGGAAGGCGGTGTCGACGCGAAACCCTTGGCCCCGCCCCAGCGCTGTCTCGGGTCCGCCCTCCGGCGCGACGCACGCGCACAACCCGGGCTGTTCACGCGCTAGGAGCCTGAGACCTGGCGGGGACGCGCGCCCAGCTTCGAGTCTGCGCAGTGACCTCCAATCAGATTGCTGTGTTTTCCATACGTCAAGGAACGCGAGGTCCCGCCCCTATGTGGGTCGCAGGTGCTTCCGGGAACTGTAGTCTCCAGAAGACGAAGAGCTGCGACCTGCTTTCCAGAGTCGTAGAGGTGCTAGACACCGCCCTTGAAACTCTCCTGTGCACCTCTTTCTCTCTCCCTCTCTTACACAGTCTCCTCTCTCTTTCTCCCTCCCTCTCTCTCTTTCACAGACACACACCAAGTAAGAAAAGTTGTAGGACTTTTAAATTTTAAACTATTTATAGTTTTGTTTTTTTTTTAACTTCTGTATTCACTGGAAGGATCAGGACAAAGCACTTGTGGCCCTGTCAAAATTGAAGCTCTAATTTCACACTAAAGTAAATGGTTTTGGCAGCAGAGAAAAGTGGGCCTGTTCTCTAGTGAGGTCCAGTCAGTCCCCAAGGCACCTGGAACCCAATCTCAAGTGCAGAGGTCAGTCTTGTCTCTTGCTTTGCGGAAAGAGTTTGTGTGTTATGCAAGGCCTCATAGCAATCCAGTAACAGAACCAGAAATAGAACCTGAGGGACCTGACTCTTGGGCCAATATGCTTTTTAAGGGCAGATGCCTGTTTACTGAAGCAAGACTTTAAGGCCTAAGACCCTCAATGATTTCTTATCAGAGAACTGACTAATTGTTTATTAGCATCTGGATTCCCCCCAAGTCTTGGCATTTCGGCGTTATTACCAAGTACCTGAAGCTTAGAGTCCAGTCACATGATTTTCATCCAAATAGGCATATCTCAAGTGTCTTTTTCTCTAGTGGAGGTGAGCGCTAGAAATGTCCACACTCTTGTATTAAGCTTGGTATTTGATCTCTACAGACACTCAATAAACTCATTAAATGAAATAAGATGATAAAGCAGTCCTACACACTTCAACTCAGCATGCAAAGACTTCTCAGTTCTTGTAAGTTTTATTTTTAGAGTTATCAAAAATAGCATGACTAAGACTAAGATATACCCAAAGGAATATTTTTTCAGTCAAAAAAACAAAAACCAAACAGAAAACAGGACTACCGAGAGACCCAACAGCATAAATCTCACAGACCCAGAGATGGAGTCTCCATGCTAAAAAAGATGGCAGAGCTGTTAAACCTTCTGCGTTCCCAGATGACATCATAGATGAAGGCCACAGTCTCCCCAAAACAGTTGCAAGGGAGAAAAGTGACGTTCCCTCACGTCAAGACAAGAGTGTTTGTTACCCTCAGTTCATCCTGTGCCCAGTTGCAGATAATAAAACACCGTGTTCACTACCCCACTCCTTTGAATAAAGATATCTTTTCTTACACTGATTGAGAAAGCGAAATGAATTTATCTCACAGAAATCTGTTTTTCTCCTTCGGTGTGAGCTCTTGTTATCATCAAACATCTGTTGAAGACCTGTGGTTCAAACACAAGATCCTAAGCCCTGGTGAATAGCAGATACTATGAGAAGCAGGTCCCCAACTGCACGAGCTTCCAGTCCAACTGAGGAAGCGAAACTAGACAAATATGTGCCTTTCTGAATGCTGAAGATATGGCCCTGTTAAGACCTCAGTAGACAAGATCTGGCATCTACACATATGAGTTCATCTCATCTGCCATTCGGACTGAGTGAGAAGATAAAACTGCAAACCCCCTTTTAAAAAATCACGCATTGGTGTTTGATGCTTATCTACCCATGTGCATACCATGTGCTCAAGACACTTCCTGGTTTTCTTTTGTTGGGATGTGTTATTGTTGTCTCAAAAAACCCTCTTGTTTATCTTCAAACCCCTTGAGGAAATTATTCACCCTGTACTTATTTTGTCTTTGGGTTTTAGGGTGTCAAGTACTTTTCAGACATTTTGTTGATCAATAAATAACAAACATGAAATTCAAAGTTTAAACCGTAGGAGTATGGGCTGCTCTACTACAGGAGCCAGGTTCAATTCCCAGCACTAACGTGGTGCCCCAATACCATCTGTAACTCTAGTCTTGGGCATCGGATGCCGTTTTCTAGGCTCTGAGGACAGACATATATACATAGTGCACAGACATATACGCAGGCAAAACACACATACACAAAAAATAAAGATGAATATGTGGGGCAGGAGAATTGGCTCAGTAGTTAAGGGCACTCGTTGCTCGTCCAGAGGATCCAAGTTCTGTCCTCAGCACCTACGTAGGTGGCTCAAAATCACCTGCAACCCAGCTCTGGGGATCTGTCACTCTCTCCTCACCTCTGCAGGCATCCACACAGACATAGCACAGACTCACACAGGCACAACATGTAAATAATTTTTTTAAATCTAAAAACAAAATTTAGCTTATAACTTGCAATACAAAGTAATGCTACTCTGGAATAACATTTTAAAAAATAGGATGTTCCAGTAGTCAGAGGTACTGTCTGCCTTGGGTGTTTCCAAGTTCTTGGCCTCTTATCCAAAGAAATGAAATAAAAGCCTACACCAACAGGAAAGTAGTAAGGAAACTTTATTTAAAGCAAAACAGTAGAAAAGATCAGAATGTACAGTAAGGAGCATTGGGCAGCATGTGGGGAAATAATTGTGGGTCCCCATTACTGCTTTGGAAATTTTGGAGTTCAAGAGAAGGAGTTATTTAGTTACTAAGAGGAACTTCTCCATCTTGGTTAAAAGATATGTGTTACGTAAGCTTTGCTCCATAACGTGTCTTATTTTAATCATACGCATGCCCAGCTGTGCACAGGCATAAGATGGTAAATAGAAAACCCATTTGGGTACACGGTTTTGTCATATTGAACATGAGTCCCAAACTTGTTTGGGCCAGATCAGTCTTTCTATTCTGGTTGAGTTGAATCTGTCTACATTTGATGGTCATTAAAGAGAGGAGGGATGTATTCCATGGTTCAGAGAGGGGTGTGCATGCAGCAGCAAGTGGGAAGGTCCTTCGTTGTTAGCAAGTTGCTAGGTACATTGTTAGAAGTGAAGTGTGTGTGCATTGTACATCAGGGTAACAGTCTCTGGCTGCCAAGTACACTATCATTAGACTAGCACTGTGAATAAAATCAAAACCAATTAAAATCCAGTACCTATGCTTGCCTGCTTCAGGGACAGTGCTTACCTGGCATGCATAAAATTCTGTGCTCTGTTTCTAGCATCTCACAGTGGGCTTGTCTATCTATAACCCACCCTTCTGTAGGAAAATGAAAATAAGGAGAAAACAAACAACCAGAAATTCAAGGTCATCATCAGCCACAAAGAAAAAGTGGGGTCAGCCTGAGAAAGAGACTCCAAAGAAAGAAAGGAAGAAAGACAGACAGACAGACAACTCAGACAGACTGATTTGGCATCACAAGATGGCAGTGCTATAGGAAAAAAATGTAGCTGACAGAAAATTATGTAATTATACAAGTCACACAAGGGAAAGTTGACAAAATTACATACTTGCTCCTTACCCCAGAACTTCATCTAAGAGCATACTCTGAAGATCTGTCTTCTCTGTATAAAACTGAATGTGAAGGAGGAATGTTCCCAGCCTTTTTTTAGTACCCAATGTAGCAGGTGCAACAGTGTCTCTTAACTCTCCATAGGAGTCCTCAGTGTTCTAATCTCCAGAAACTATGGCTGAAACTTTATTTGGAAGAAAGGTTCTTTAAACATAATTAAATTTTAAAAATTTGAGGTGAAGATGATTGTAGATCCTCTGGGTGGGTCTTAAGTGGAGAGGAGAGGGACAGTGAAATGGCTTAGTAGGTCAGGGTGCTTTCTGCCCCAAGATGCAAGCCTGATGGCCTGAGTTCTGTGCCCAGAGACCCTCACACACACACACCACACACACACACCACAACACACACACACACAAACACACACACACCACACACACATAACACACACACAAACACACACACAACACACACACACAAACACACAACACACACACAAACACACACCACACACACATAACACAAACACACACACAACACACACACAAGCACACACCACACACACACATACACACACACACTCCACTCAAGGAGAAAGAGAGACATGGGCAAGTCCCTATGAAGAGCAAGGTGGATGTTAAAAATAATGTAACCACAAGCCTAGAGCTACCAGAAACAAGAACAGGCAAGATAAGCTTCTCTCTTCCTAAAGGCTGTCCAGGGTCATCTGGGTCTGCTGACCCTTTATAGGTACACATCTAAGTTCTACAGCTTAAAGTAGATAAACCTCTGTTGTGTGAGGCCGCTAAACATGGGGGGATTTCCTGGTAGCCACTATAGAAAATTAGTTCCTCCATATGCTGGAAGAGAACCCATGCAATTGTGTAACAGGATGTGACCAGACAGAGTACAATCAGATACTTCTGACAGTGGCTGGTTGCAATCCAGCACACCCACATGATGAGTGTGATGGAATATAACAGACTTGCAACATCAGAGAGAGAGTTTCCCATGTACTGATTTAAATGAATCTCCCAGACATATTAAACATAAAGGCAATAAATGGAATATAGGATATATATTTATTCATTCGTTTTTTCCAAAGGAAACATTGGAAGGATATCAAACAGAATTAATGAAGCAGGTACCTACTACGGTAGAGAGGAAGGTTGGGTGAGAGGAGACAAAGCGGGGTCCATGCCATGAACATCTGCCCTGTTGTTTCATTTTGAACAATCAAAAATCAAAATGCTTTTGAAATAAAGGAAAATGAAACTGTAAAACCCCAACTGAAGCTTTGAGTCTTCAGAATGTCTATCCTGACATTGAGATGTATATAATGTGGGCTACAGTTTGTAGGCTAGTTCCCTTAATCTCCCTGTGTGATGTTTTCATTTATAAGCTCATTGTAATCAATGATTTTCTATTTCAAAAAAAAGTGCAAAATGGAATTTAGAAATCAGAAAAATAAAGTATCAGTGAATCTTTATGGTTGACACTATTGAAGCTAACCAGGTCTTCTCTCATTCCTTGTAAAACATAGAATTAGTTTCTTTTTGTTTTAAGATTTGTTTATTTATTTAATGTATATGAGTGCGCTGTAGCTGTCCTCAGACACACCAGAAGAGGGCATTGGATCCCATTACAGATGTTTGTGAGCCACATCATTACTGGGAATTGAACTCAGGACCTCTGGAATTGAACTCCCTGACTCAGGAAACAGTCAGTGTTCTTAACCACTGAGCCATCTCTCCAGCCTTCTAGAATTAGTTTCTAAAAAGGGGTTGGGGAACACCCATTTCCATGTTCTGTCATCTCCAAGCATCTGGAAGCAGCGACTCCAGTGGTAGTCCTCTAGCATCCAGACTGTGCGACTTCCACACAGAAGAGAGGCGGGGGTTCTAGACCAGGTGCAAGGAAACTATGTGGCAAATCTAAGATGGTGAGCAGAAACCAGTGAGAAAGTTTAAAGCCAGGAGCCAGCTTGAGGGGACACTAAGAAACAACTGTGGTCATTTAATCAGCTTGAAAAAGTCAGTCTTTCCCCCACTGAAAGACTTTTTAGTGAATGAAAATTTAGAAAACAAAATAACTTTTAACTTATCATCAGAAAGGATAATAGTGGAGCTGAAGAGATAGCTCAGTGGTTAAGAACACTGGCTGCTCTTCTAGAGAACCTGAGTTCAATTCCCACACCCTGTCTGTAACTCCGAGTGTAGGGAATCTGGTCCCCTTACATACACACAATCATATCAATTCACATAAAATTAATTAATTAATTAAAAATAAATCTTTTTAAAAAGAATAATGGATTATAACATCATATGTATTTGCTTATCTATTTATCTATTTATTATCATGTTTTGAAACAAGGTCTTCTATAGCTCAGACTGGCCTGAAACTCTTACTTTACTGTCTCTACTTCCAAAGTGCTGGGATTATAGGCACGCACCAACATACCCAGTTTGGATAATAATAACACTTTAAATAAACAAAAATCCAAGATTCCATATTAATTTTCAAAATAGTATAGTTTCCATGCACGAGATCAGTGTTTCTAGTAGAGTATATTTATTTGATTATTCTAACAGACCCTGCCACTGGGCCTGGCTTGAACTCTTGAAACCTCAAAGCATCCCCCACCGAGCACGCACACACACACACACACACACACACACACACACACACACACACACACACCCTAAAGTGACAAAAACCCTTTCTCAATTAACAAATAGGAGAAGTTATGTGAACAGGATGTGGCTTTGAAGATCGTAACCAAGGAAAATTGCCAGAGAAGCAATCTTGAAATTGATTTTCAGAAAAGCATTAAACATGGCCTAAAGAATAAATAGAAATGCTCGTCAAATTCTGACGCCGTCTGGTGCTGTTTTTTGTAATTTAGCCATATAAAAAATTCAAACTAAGAAAGAGCTGCTGAACAGCTACTACAGCTGAACTGTGGTCTTCATAATACTGTACTTTCCAATCTCTTCTATTGACAAGAAAATTGTTCTTTCCAGGACCTTGTGAACTCTGAAACTTATATAATCATAATTACCATGTTAAATGTTTCTCAAACAGTGCTACAGTTCGGAGCTGCCAGGCTGGTTCCCTCCCGGATGCAGGTGTCCATCTAATGGGACCCTTTATCATCATCCCCAGCACATTTTAGAGCGTGTTCACTATGACGTTTTCAACTTCTCTTAAATATTATGTAGCTGTCTTAATTACCCTTCTACTGTTGTGATAAAACATCACACTGAGACCATCAAAACCTATAGAAGTGTTTAATGTGTGTTTACATTTTCAAAGAGACGGCTCTATGACCTTCATGGCAGGCTGCATAGTAGCAGGCAGGTTTCAAAAGTTTAAAAAAAAAAAAAAAAAAAAAAAAAGATAATAGTGGGAAAATCAAGGACCGCAGGAACTGAAAATACTAAGTAAAACTTGTTAGAGTTACTTGTAGTTTTCTTTGCTTGATTGGTAGGACTGGAGAGCCAATCCACACAGCCCCACTCTGTGGTTGATTGGTAGGACTGGAGGCTCAACCCACACAGCCCCACTCTGTGGTTGATTGGTAGGACTGGAGGGTCAGCCCATACAGCCCCACTCTGTGGTTGATTGGTAGGACTGGAGGGTCAACCCACACAGCCCCACTCTGTGGTTGATTGGTAGGACTGGAGGCTCAACCCACACAGCCCCACTCTGTGGTTGATTGGTAGGACTGGAGGGTCAACCCACACAGCCCCACTCTGTGGTTGATCGGTAGGACTGGAGTTGAGCAAAACATCCCACCTCAGAAAATTTAAACAGCTGAAGTGAGGTGAGGAGTCTGGACACCCCCCCCCCCCCGCGCCCCGCGCCAAAGACATACAGCCCTGGACATTAGCACAGGCTTACCCTTAAGTTAAAACCGGGTGTTTGAGTTTTTAAATGAATGTCATAGATGGGGGTAAAGATGACTCACCCCTTAACGTGATGTGCAAGGCCTGAGTTCCAATCCCCAGCACAGGAAAAAAGGAGGAGAAAGAGAAGGAGAAAGAGGTAAAGAAGAAGAGGAGGAAGAGATCAATTAGAGAATATTATTGGCAAACACTGTTCGTTCAGAATAAATTTTCCTACTGTGAGTAATTGCTTGATGATTCAGAATTAAAAAAATCAAAGCAAGTTTTTGGGAAACAGTAACTTTTGTGAAACATAAAACACTTCTTTTTTTCTAATTCACTGTAAATATATGTCCTAAATTGAAGCTACTATCTGGTATTTCAGGCAAGATCCTTAGTTTGTGGAGAAAACCAAAAATGACTGGAAAAATCTAATGTGACAATATCAATCTTAAAAACAAAATCAGAAAGGCTCAAAAGATGTCTTTGCAGGTACAAACACTTATAAATTTAGTAACTTAAGTTTAACCCCAAATCCCACTGCCGAGAAAAAGCAAACCAATCCCAGAAAAGTGTCCTCTGCCCTCTGCATATATATTGTGGAACACACATACTCACATATACCATAATCACACCCATCTGAATATATACATACCCATTTGAATAATAAGATAAATAAAATCAGGCTAAGGGAATAGTAAAATCAGAAATAGAGGCAGTTCCAGGGAGCCCGGACAGGTCACAGAACAAGAACACAGGAATCAGATCCCACGACTGGCAAGGACCTCAAACCACATCTCTCATCTCAAGCCTTAACTATTAAGAGAGAATGCCCAGTTGACCAAGTCTTGGGCAGATGTCCAGTTCATTCAGTTTACCTTGTTGGCTCTTCTGGGATAGAAAAGTATGATGCTGACTCCCTTTTTAATAAGATGTAGATGCTACCTCCTTCCGAGGTAATGCACGATACAGCACTCACCTAACTTCCAAGGAGTGCTCTGTTGGAGGCAAAGTGTCAGCTGCCCAGTAGCTGAAACAACAGTAATACACAACACAGCTTCCTAGAGCCCTAAAGAAGAGAATGGCCATTCATCGCCCACTTGCCATTAATCGCTGTGTACCCTGGGATGTTGAGGTTATCTGTTTATGGAGCTGACTTATAATTAAGATCCTATGTTTTAATAAGATGCCTAAACAACGCTGTTTGCTACTTTTGGTAAATTTCAAAGAATTATTTTTGAATTATTTTATTTATTATTTTCCCCCCAAAATTTAACTGGGAACTTCTTTGAAAGTACTTACACATAGAATATATATAAATTTGCAGTTATTAGTTACCATAGTAAATAACTGAAAATTAATTGTACCGTGTTTTTTGGTCTTGCTTAACCAATATATAAGAATTTGAATGTCAGGGGTAAATATTACTAAGCTATTTCTTTGATATTCTTAAAATGTGGGCCACCCAGAGACATTTCTATAAGCAGTTGGAGTGGCTCCTTGGACTTGGTACAGGCAGGAACACCCAGAGGCCAAATTCTCAGTACAAAGGAGATTTATCACCCCAGAGGGATAAGCACAGGGAGCCTCTGGGTAGGGCCAACACAGACTGTCGTTGTCGTCACCATCATGAGCCCATAGCAGCAGTGGGTTTTATTATAATTATTTGTTATTATTATTATCTGATCATTTTATTTATTTACATCCCAAATGATGCTTCCTGGTCCCCCCTCTCCACTTCCCTTTACCTCTGAGAGGGCTCCTCACAGTATCCCCCTCCCTGGGGCATCAGGATTAGTGCATCCTTGTCCACGGAGGCCAGACTAGGCAGTCCTCTCCCACATATGTGCAGGAGGGCCTTGGACCAGTCAGTCAGTGTGTGCTCTTTGGTTGGTGGCTCAGTCTCTGGGAACTCCCAGGGGTCCAGGTTAGTTAACACTGTTGGTCTTCCTAGGATTGCCATTCCTTTCAGCTCCTTCTATCCTTCCCCTGACTCTTCCATGGGGGTTCCAGACGTCAATCTAATGGTTGGCTGTAAGTATCTGCATCTGTCCCATCTGCATCTGGTAGGGCCTCTCAGAGGGACAGCCTTGCTAGGTTCCTCCTGTCTGCCAGCACAGCATAGCAACAGTAATAGTGTCAGGGTTTGGTGCCCACTCATGGGGTGGGTCTCACGTTGGGTGGGTCACTAGATGGCCTTTCCTTCAGGCTCTGCTCCATTTTTGTTCCTGCATTTCCTTTAGACAAGAACAATTTTAGGTCAAGAGTTTTGAAGATGAGTGTATGGACCCATGCCTTCACTGGGGACCCTGTCCAACAGCTGGAGGCTCCATCTTCAGGCTCCATCTCCCCACCATTGGGCATCTCAGCTAAGCTCCCAACATTGAGTCCTGGGAGCCTCCCCATCCCAGGTCTCTAGGACCTTCTGAAGGTTCCCCAGCCCCACACCTAGAAGCTGCATATTCTATTCATTCTCCTGGCCATCTGGGCTCCATCCTGTCTCCCTCCATACCTGATCCTGTTCCCCTCTCCCTCTCGGATCCTTCCTCCCATGATTATTTTGTTTCTGCTTTGAAGTGGGATTGAAGCATCCTCACGTGGTCTGAGGGATGTCACATGGATATTCTGTACTTTCGGGCTAATATCACTTATCAGTGGGTAAAAAAGCATGTCCTTTTGGGTCTGGGTTACCTCACTCAGGATGATATTTTCTAGTTCCAACCATTTGCATTCATCATCATTATCATCCTCATTCTTATCCTCCTCCTCCTCATCATCATCATCACATCCTCCTCCTCCTCCTCCTCCTCCTCATCATCATCATCATCATCATCATCATGAGCAACAGCAGTGGTTTTTTTTTAAGTCATGGAATTTTAAGGGGAAAAGGGAGGCGTCTGTGCTAGGATGAGTTGGTAAATCCTGATTGGATAAGTTAGCCAATGTAGACAAATAATGAATTTTGATGGTTGGACCTTAGAGTTTTGTCTCAGGTATGAGTCAGTAGCCAAATAAGGGAATGGACCTCAGAGCTTGCTTTCACCTTGAAAATATGAACAGGACAGCTCCTACATGCCAAAACTATGCATTTGTGTGTCCCTGTGTTTGTGACTGTGTCATCTGGAGTGTACATTCGTGTGTCCCTGTGTTTGTGACTGTGTCATCTGGAGTGTACATTCGTGTGTCCCTGTGTTTGTGACTGTGTCATCTGGAGTGGAGGAGGGGGTCCTCCTGCTGTACTTCCCATGATTTTACATAGTTTCACTCAAGACACCAACAGAATGAGCCGAAGCAACTTTGCTGAACTTTGTTCCCTATGACAGTTAATCACTGTCAACTTGACTTGATTTAGAGTCTATATAAGCCATATCAAAAATTTCAGCTATAATCATAATAAAAATAATGTTTAGAGGCTAAAAGATCGGTCTAAATAACCTATTCAAGATATGCTGTATTGTTTAGTCTTGATCGACTTGACACAAACTGGGCACCTGGGGAAAATGAAAGCTCAGCTAAAGAATTGCATCTATCACACTGGCCTACAGGCATGTCTATGGGCAGTTTGCTTGATTGATGGTTGACATGGGAGGGCCTAAGCCCCTGGGGATTTTGTCATCCCTAGCAGGATGGGATCAGGGTACATGAGAAAGGTTGCTGAGCAAGCCCTAGGAGCAAACCAATTAACCACACTCCTCCCTGGCCTCTGATTGAGCTCCTGTTGCTGTTTGAGTTCCCATCTTGGTTAACTTGTAAGCCAAACAAATCTTTTTTTTTTCCTCCTTGATGGTTTTGGTAAGAGTTTTATCATGGCAACAGAGAAGCAAACCAAGACAAATGTCAAGTGATGTTTCTCTCTCTCTCTCTCTCTCTCTCTCTCTCTCTCTCTCTCTCTCTCTCTCTCTCCCCCCCCCCCCACTTGAATGTTTATTTTTTTAAGTCTAATGAGAATGTATTTTACTTCCAATGTTATCATCAATGAAAAGTAGTATCAATGGCTTTGCTGAGTCACAAAATAGATATTTTTTCTGACTCTGGGTGGGGGGGAGCATACAAGAAGGACAGGTGCTTTTTCACAATATAAAGGACCCAAGTCATTGTTGGATATAGTATCAAATATTCATTTGATAGATTGTGCCATTAAATGCTTATGAACCTAAACAAATTGGTCACCAAATGCCTCTAATTGCAGTATCTGTTATAATATTTGAGAGTGAATAGCTATACATTCTAAAGATAAGTTACCAACTGGGTCCAGGGAGAACAAAAATAGGTTTGTTTTTCTGTAAGAATCAAAGGTTGCTTAGGCACTGGAACATTCAGAGATGACTTTTTACATCAGGACCTCTTGATATCTAGAAGAGGACCAACATAAAAAAGTAAAATGCTGGAGCCAAAGAACAAAAGGACTTAAGGAAGGAAATTCTTTGTCATTGAAGATGGCTTATCAGTAGTAGTTTACAGCATTACAAAGTAGCATGTCTCATTATTTTAAGTATTGAAGAGGAAGAGAATTTGCCAGGCATGGTGGCATAATGGTACATGCCTTAATCCCTGCACTTGGGAAGCAGAGGCATGCAGATCTCTGAGTTCAAGGCCAGACTGGTCTACAAAATGAGTTTCAGGACAGCCAAGGCTACTCAGAGAAAACCTGTCTTGAAAAACCAAGAAGGAAAAAGAAACATAGAAAAACAAGAGAATTCAAAAATATTTTTGTTACTTTTTACCCAAGACATACACATCCTTAAGATCTTTGATGTCTCTATTCGGTGTGGATGACATCTTAGAACTAATCTGTATCTTGTGGAGTGGTTTTGACTTACTCTCTAACAATAGGTTCCATTTCTAAAGACATAAATACTTTCAGAAATGTATTTGTGATCTGTTCTCCCCCACCCTATTATGGCAATGGTCACTTGGTTTGACACAGTAGTATAAAGCCCTCCAAGAGAATACCATGGCACAAAAGTCTTCCACACAATTTGAATGCAGTTCTTTAGGATGCACATAGTTAACCTTGAATTCAGGTACAATTACATAAACACAAATAAATGTTTGCAGTAAGCCTTCCCTCTATCGACCTGTCTCATTCAGTATAAACTTAATGGGCTCACTTTGCGTCCATTCCATTCTTCCTACTCATTTCCAGGGAAAATCTGCAACCCCGGCCAGCCCATTATACTGTAATTACTCGGTGAGGAAAAGCTTTGTTCTCTTTTTATTTAAAAAGAGATTTTCCCCTTACACAATATGTCCTGATTATATTTGCCCTCCTCCCAGCTCTTTCCTTCCTACCTCCCCCATCCTGATCCACCCCCTTTCTGTCTCACACTAGAAAACAGACACTCTTCTAAAAGAGGAGAGGATGGGATAGGACAGGATAGGATAAGATAAAACAAATACTAATGCATCTCAATAGGATAAAACAAACAGAAAGAGCCAAGGAAAAGGCACAAACAGAACATTAAACTAAAAGCCATAATATATACACAAAGGACATATAAGCCAATCGAAAGGAGTGTGTGTGTGTGTGATTAAATTTGAAAATTAAATTAAAAATAAAGGAAGCCTTGACATAACATTATGAGACAGGGAACCTCCAAAGATACCCTTGAGTTCATCTTTAGTTACTAGTGCCATGCAGGCTACCCCTAAAAGTAGTTAGCATCCTCTGTGAAAGTCCTTTGGAGGAAACTAAATTTTCATTTGCAAATGGCTATTAATTGGAGATTACATCATGGTTAGGAATAGAGCCAAGTGTCCACTTTTTTGTGCTCTAGGACCCCATCTGCTGCAGAGACAGGGCTTGCTGCCACCGTCTCTGTGAATTCTTACCTATATCTATCACGTTGCTTTCAAGGGCCTTGTTTTCTTGGTGTGCAGCCTCTTCTTCCCATGGCTTCCTGAGCTCTGTCAGGGGAGGGATTTGATAGAGACCCCTCTGGTCAATGACCAATTAGATGTAACCCAACCCCAGTACTGGAAGCTTCATTTGGTGACACGAGATGGCCAAGTGGGGCTTTGTCTCCACCACTATTAGCTGATTTCGTTTAGACTGCCTCCATATATGCATCTATTTTAGAAAGCTTCTATTGTATTAGGTTTTCATACTACCTCTCAAATGACCCTTAAGTTTAGCTGTCTCTCCCCATATTCCCTCCCTTCCTTCCCTCCTTCCTTCCTTTCTTCCTTCCTCCTCCTCCCTTCCCATTTGACCCTCCTGTTCCAGTGCTCCCTTGTCCCATCCATCTATAACTATCTATTCTGTTTCCCAGTTCTAGGGAAATCCATCTGCCCCACCCCCCAAGTCCCTTACTCTACACCTAACCTCTTGCTTCTACAGATTTTAGTTTAGTTATTATTCACCTAATCTATCACTGACTTCACATAGTCATTATATGTAACAATCTTGTTCTACTTGGCTTTTCTCTCATCTTCCTTTTTCTTGTATTTCTGAGATTTAAACAAGAGAATGTCAATTTCTTTGCTTCTAATTGTCTCTCTATGTCTATGGTAGATAGTCAGGCTGTTCTAAGACAGAACTCTTGTCCACACCTGTGTGCTTGGCTGCTATAACACACCCATGGGACTGGGGCTTACAGGGTGGAAATAGCATAGCAGGTCTTTGGAAGGAATTCGATTATTCAAAGGATGCTGAGTTCACTATTGCTGTGTTTGTTTTCACAAAGTGCATTTTTCATAATCTAAAAAGTCAATCTACTTTGGGTTTGAATCAGGCTTGGCACAACCCTTTTCTGACTTGACTTTGTTATCTAACTAAAAAAATTTCCAAATATGCCATAATGGTTGGTGCCTCCACAAAACACAAAGTACAGGAGCTAGGATTAGGGGCTGGAGCGGTGGCACAGGGCATCAGAGCACAGAGTGCTTTTGGAGGCACCATCCCCAGGACTCACTTGGATGCTTCCCGAGCACCTCCGACCTTTGATTCAGGTACTTGCATACATCTGCATATACCCTCACCCTCCCACCCCCTACATGTACACAATTTAAAAAGAAATATAGAATCTGTCAAGTTTAGACAGGTGGCCCAGCAGTTAAGAGTAAATACCGCTCTTATAGAAACCTGAATTCAGTTCCTACCACTCACACTGGGTAGCTCACAACTTCCTGTAACTTCAGCTACAGGGGATCTGATGACCTTTTCTGACCTCTGAGGACACCTGTGCATATACATCACACACACACACACACACACAAGTCAAAAAAGAACCTGTTTTGTGAAAAGTTGGCAAATCTATCAGTAGGAAAAAAAAATTGTTCAATCAGTGACTAACAAAGACATTTTCTCTGAGTTTAAGCTTTTTCTTCTTTCCCCAACATTTAAAAGAAAATCTGTGCTCAGAATATTGACTTAATCAACAATCCTCAAGGCTGGGGCAATTCCAGGATGTGAGTTATCTGCTGGGCAGAAACTAAACAGCCCCATTCAGACGGCCCTTTGTTATCTCGAGTCAATAAAAATAGTTGATTAGGAAGGTGACTCAGAAACTGCCTTACTCTGTCTTTTTTATTAAAATAATAGTGGATTAACTTGGCCTCTCTGAATCTTTTTTCATTCCTTGTTCTTACTGAGAATTAGATTAGCTGGCTCTTACTATTTCTCACCTCTGATCAGTTGACTCTGATATATTTATCCTTCTCTCCCCACACACAACTTGATGTGATTACACACATCATTTCTAAATAATATACCTCCTTGGCTTTCCCTCACTTCCTCGGCAAAAATTTCATCTATGAAGGTATATTTCAAAAATAGAAAGTGAGCCTAGTGGCCGTGTGAGTTTCCATTAGGAGAGTCAGGGCTATGATTCAGCGCCTTGCGGCCACTGATTACCTAATCAAGGCAGTAACGGCTCTGCTGCTACTTAGAGGTGATACACGGAATTAGTAAGCATTTCCCCTCCAGCTTAGAGATCACAATGGGTTCTGAGATATTTGTGAGACTCCTGCCAGCGAATGGCAGGCCATCAGTGCTTTGTCCTCGCAAGGAACAAACAACACTTTCAAATTCAGAAAGCACACAGTCTGCAAGAGGCATTATTTCTAGGTGTTTCTGGAAGTATCTAACTCCATATAATATATTCTCTCTGTGTTCCTCTCTTGTTTTTTTTGGGGGGGTTTTGTTTTGTTTTGTCCTCTCTCTCTCTCTCTCTCTCTCTCTCTCTCTCTCTCTCTCTCTCTCTCTTCCCCTCGTCCCGCCCGCCCCTGTTGGGTTTTGTTTTGTGTTTTGAGACAGGGTTTCTCTCTGTCGCCCTAGCTGTTCACAAACAAACTCATAGGAGTCAACCTGTCTCTGCTATGAGTGCTGGGGCTAAAAAGCTGAAACTACCGTATGGGCCACATAACAGCCTTTTGAGATGAAGATGGCCAGGATTCCATCGTACAATGGGAGTTAGGACTGAGATACTGAGAGCTTCTAAGTTGTTCGGTAGTACTATGGTCATAAGTGAAGGGGTGGGCTTTGGACTCTGGCTTTTCCTTTCTACTCTTTTCCTCCTGTCTTCTTGATTCTGCTCCACAGTGGCTCAGACACTAGATAATGTGCACAGTTGCACAGCAGTTGAATAGGAGAGTGAAGGCTTTAACCCAGGTCATCTTCTTGAGATGCCTTTGTTAATTATTACTTTATGGAAGTTTTAATTCCTATTCAGGAAACACACACACATAGACACACACATGCACACACGCACACACACACTCATAGGCACATACACACTCATAGGCACACACCACACACACACACACACATAGGCACACACACATAGGCGCACACTCATACACACACACTCAGCCCCTGAAGTGAATGTCATCCAAAGGTCAAATGATTGGAGACAGATGCAAAGTCTGCCCCGAGAACTGAGATTAAAAACCGGAGCTGTCAACTTTTCTCGGATGGTTTCCAGTTTAAAACCCGCTGGATTCTCTTGCTGCTGCTTTAAGAGAAAAAGATTAGATGAGGTGTGCTGTGATGTGCTGTGATGGAGGTGTCTGAAGAACTGTGGTTCAAAGGAGTGAATTTTGTAGCAAAGGATCATCCTGTCAGATGTCAAGCCCCAGTGTGGGGGCTATGGAAAGGAACCCCCAAAAGGGCATATATCCAATGTACTTGCGGTTAGGTGGACCATCTAGGAAAGAGTGCCGCTTTCTAATAGAGGTAACCTTCTATAGTTAGCAAAGCCCTGTGTGGCTAAGGCTGGGTGTGGTGGTGCATGCCTGTAATCCCAGCACTCAGACTCTGAGATAGGATAACCTCAAATTCAAGGCCAGCCTAGGCTGCAGAATGAGACTTTCCCTCACAACACATGTGAACAAACCACCTATGCATCCAAGACTGCTTTGCCGATGTCCTGGTTCCATTCTGTTCAGTCCCCACAATTCTCTTTCTCTTCCTTTAGAATCTTCCCTTTACGTGGTATGGTTCTTACCACTTCCTCAGCTAGAAAAGGGTCCTAACTCTGTGGTTGGCCCCATTTTGATTGTCCCAATTTTCATTTTAGCATCTTTACTCATTCAGCCCCTTCAGTCTAAAGAAGTCTTTGATTCACTTCTGTTTCAACCAGGTTTGTTGCCTGGATCATTTTTCAAAATCTGAGGTGATTCTCTTTAATGAGGTGTTTGACCCACAAAGGATGCTGCCTTAGACTAGGTACCCACTGTCTGTGGCTGAACTTTGACTTTCTTTGCTGCTCTCCAGAGATCTTGGCGCATAAGAGCACTCTGTGTGTGTCGAACAACAGCCTCCATCTGCTTATGGTGATATTAGCCTGTGAGTTTGTGTGGCTGCGGCATTAAAGGGTTGGGATTCTGAGTCTTGTGCAACATAAATATGAATAAAATCTCATCTCTAAAACCATAAAATATGCATCTACAAGGAAAGGGATGGCAAGGAAGTAGCTCTTCAGGACATGGAAGTAAAAACTAACTCACAGCTGGACTCTGGTGGGACAAGCCTTTAGTCCCAGCACTCAGGAGGCAGAGGCAGGTATATCCCTGTGAGTTCAAGTCCAGCCTGGTCTACAGAATTCAGGGATAGCCAGGGTTGTACAGGAAAACCTTGTCTTGAAAAATAAGGGGCTGGAAAGGTATCTCAACAGTTAAGAATGTTGACTGCTCTTCCAGAGGTCCTGAGTTCAATTCCCAGCAACCACACGGTGGCTCACAACCATCTGTAATGGGATCTGATGCCCTCTCCTGGTGTGTCTGAAGACAGCAACAGAATACTCATATGCGTAAAATAAATAAATAAATAAATGTTTTTTAAAAAGAAAAGAAAAATACTCCCCCCAAAACAAACAAACTAAAAAACGGAACCACACAGTCATGTGGATTAACTAAATTTAAAAAGAACTAGGCAAAGCTAATCTCCGGGTGTAGAAACCAGAATGTCAGGAGGGGAGATTAACAAGTCCCTGAAGGGATGGGAAATTCTGTCTTCTTTGGGGACATACAGAAGAATGTACCTGTCTGAAGAGATGGCTCCGTCATGGAAAGCACATGCTGCTCTTATAAAGGACCCAAGTTTGGTTCCCATATTGTGTATCACACCCATCAGTAACTTCAGCTGGATTCGACAACCGCCAGACACAAAAATGATCTACACACATACACTCAGGCAAAATACTTATACACATAATATAAAAATAAAAAAATCTTTTAAAAAATCATCAAATTGGTTACAGCACTGCCTAACATGCTTTATAGATAGATGATAGATAGATAGATAGATAGATAGATAGATAGATAGATAGATAGATAGATAGATATAGATAGATAGACAGATAGATGATAGATAGATAGATAGATAGATAGGCAGATAGATGATAGATAGATAGATAGATAGATAGATAGATAGATAGATAGATAGATAGGCAGATAGACATAGATAGATGAGTTAGATAATCCAGATATTGAAGATAGTTGGGTGATGACACAGACCTTTAATTCCAGCACTCAGAAGGTAGAGGAAGTGCTAAACCTGAAAATTGCTAGAGAAAGGCTAGCTGCATTAATTTCTGAGCCAAATTTGAAATATGCTTTTATTGAATATCGGCTAGGATGACGAACTCTGGCCAGAACCATTCCCAAATTCTCAGAAAATGGGGATGAGGCTCATTTTGCAGAGACTTACAATGGCAGCCCCATGAGGATATAGATGTACTTCCTGCCTGTCTATTGTTTTCCTACAAGCATGTACTCTGACATTCTTCCTGACTACATGTGATGAAGAACATAGGTACAATTGAGTCAAACAAACTTGTTTAAGAGTGTGAAGACATTTGGCTTTGTTATCTCACAAGAACAGCTCCCAGAATTCCAGGAATTTATTTACCCTTGGGCATGTGGGGTTTACAGATTAACTTTGGCCCTTAGGTCTACCCTTAGGTAAGTGGGGTTTACAGATTAACTTTGGCCCTTAGGTCTACCCTTAGGTAAGTGGGGTTTACAGATTAACTTTGGTTCTTAGGTCTACCCTTAGGTAAGTGGGGTTTACAGATTAACTTTGGCCCTTAGGTCTACTCTTAGGCAAGTGGGGTTTACAGATTAACTTTGGCCCTTAAGTCTACCCTTAGGCAAGTGGGGTTTATAGATTAACTTTGGCTCTAAGGGAAGACTAATTTCTGTGAGCTCAGGGTGGTCAGCCTGGGCTACAAGGTGAACCATGTGTAGTCATCCTGGGCTACAGGGTGAGCCTTGTCTCACGTGAAACAAAGCCTGGAAACAGGAATTGTAGGAGCAGGTGGCTTACACCTTTCATCCCAGAACTTTGGAGACAGAGGGATCTCCGTGAGTTCAAGGTCAGCCTGGTCTATAAAGGGGGTTATAGAGGATGCTGTGAGGTCTCAGAGTAAATCATCCTTGTTGTAAGCAAGATTTAAAATTGCCAGAGTTGGGAATCAAGGGAGAATTTGGGGTGGGGAGGGGTTAAGGGAAAGGAAAGAATATGATCAAAATGTGTCATTTGAAATGCTCAAAAGATAAATAAATAAAAACATCAAAATACTAAAAATTTCTGTATCTATAAGTATTTTATTGTTGCAGTATCTCTGTTATTCATAATTTTTAAATTTACATTTATAATATATCTGGGGTATCTAAAAAAAAAAAAAAAAAAAAAAAAACTTCACCGGAGTATATAAGACTAAAACAGTATTCCTTAAGGCTTTTTCACAACACAAGGAGGGAATGGAATTTATTATTTCACACAAGAGAAGCCCACACACGCTGCTGGCTTTGGGGTTTGCAGTCCAAGGCCTGCTGGGGTCTCCTCACAGCTCAGCTTCTTTGGGAGGCCTCCCTCAACTGTTCCTTCCCAGGCCCTGGTTGGGGCGAAAAGCTCACACCAGCACAAAGTCTTCCACCACAGGGGACTCAGACAAAACAATGGGAACAACAAAAAACCCTAGTCGGGTCTCCCTGCCAATCCCTGTGGCAGCTAATGGGGCACTTGTGGAAGGTTGCTAAAGAAGGGACTGATGCGGAAAGCATAGGAAATGTCCACAGAGGGGAGCTATGGCTTTCAGAGGCCACTCCAGTTTACAAACACAGACAGGCAAAGGGCTGGCCCCTCCTGAACTGCTTCCACTCATGTTGGCAAGCCAATGACATGAGTGTTCAGGTATCTAACCGCCCAAGTTGGTGGTCTGGGTTTTGTGTGAACAATGTTTTCAATCATATCTTCCGGTTGAAACAACTAAAACTTGCCAGAAATGAGAAGCAAACATTAAAACATCCTGCCCCTCATTGCCCCCATCCCTTCCTTCCACCCCCACTTCCTCTTTTATACAAGTCTATTATCACTTCATTCCAGAAAGAGAAAGCTCTTGTGGTTTTGATAAAGGGCCTTCCTCCAGCCACTAACCTCTTTGCAAAACAGTGGCTGGGTACCATCCTGTGAGAAGGATGCTGAGGAAGTGGCCTTGGATGGCTGCTTGCCACAGGTCTTCATGCAGTCACCGAAAACCCCCAGAAGCAGAGCATGATTATCTCTACATACTCCAGAGACAGGAAGCCTTCCCATCCACGGAAGTTTCTCTGAAGCAATCTATGACTACACATTTTCCAAAATCTGAACCAACAATTCCAAGGTAGCAAAGAGAATCTGTTGATATTTCTTTCTTCCAGGTTTTGAACAAAGTTTGATTTCAGTTGCTAGTTTAAAAATGAAAGGCAGATTGGAGAGGCAGCTGTGATTAAGAGCCTCTTGAGAAGGACCTGGATTTGGTTTCCAGAATTCATAACAGGCAGTTTGAAACTACTTTCAATTCTATTCCATGGGATTCTATGCCCCCTACAGGTGTCCATGGGCACTACAAGCATGTGGTGGTACACATAAACTCACAGGTGTACATAGTACAACCTAAATAAAAACTATCAGTTAAAAACTAAAACTGAGGGGGCTGGAGAGATGGCTCAGCAGTTAAGAGCACTGTGCTGCTCTTCCAGAGGTTCTGAGTTTAATTCCCCAGCAACCACATGGTGGCTCACAACCATCTGTAATGAGATCTGATACCCTCTTCTGGTGTGTCTGAAGACAGCTACAGTGTACTTATACACAAATAAATAAATCTTAAAAAAACCCTAAAAATGAAAACTAAAGACATAGAGATTTACCCAAAGTACTTAAATGGCAGTTACAATAATTTACTAAGAGAATAGAAGTTGACGAATAAAAATAAATTCTGGAGCTGTTAAGAAGCTAACTGTAAAACTTGAGGCAATCTCACTGTGTAACACTGGATGACCTGGAGTTCACTGTGTAGATCAAAAAGACCTCACAGACATCTTCCTGCCTCTGCCTTTGCCTTGTATCTTAGTGTTAAAAAGTGCTTGTGATTATTTAAAAGGAAAAATACATGTGAGAAACTTTTTTAAGAGTATAGTAAGTTGATCTGTAGATAAACTAGAAAGATACTTTTAGTAACTGTGACAAGTCCCAGGCTTCTGCTTCCAATGCACATTTAACTTTTACTCTTTAGTAAGAAAATTAAAATTCTGATAGGAAGTAGGCAAAGATTTAGTGATCTGTCATACTGCATCCTAGCATCATTAAGAAATGCTTTGCAAATTTTAAAAAATTTTTAGCTTTTTAAGGGTTTTAAATTTTTTCTACTTGTGTATCTTAATGTGTAGGGGTGTGAGCATGTTAGTCTGTGTGCCACATGCCTGGTGCCTGCAAAGGCCAAAAGAGGGTGTCATATCCCCAGGACTGGTTATAGGAAGTTGCAAACCTTCTGGAAGAACATCGAGTGCTCTTAATTGCTGAACCATCTTCCCAACCCCTGTTTATTGTTTTTATATGTATGTGTGTGTGCCTCTCTAAATTGTCATGTACCATACATTTCTCAGAAAACTGGGTAGTTTCTCCTCAAGTGCAGAATTTACTCTTCACCATTCAGCTATTTCTTTAACACTGGCTTCTGGTTTGTTTTGTTTTGTTGATGATGCTAGAGATGTAATGATGTGTTAATTAGCTTAATGACTCTTCCCACAATGTATAAATGTAATGTTATATCTTCACATTGGTCCCATAAACATTGCGAAGCTATTGTTTGCCAACTAAAATGAAACAAATAATGAAAAAGAAGCAAAGAACATAAGCAAAACTATACAGAAGAAATTCAGAAAGACTAGACATGGGCACTTTCTTGTAATCCCAGCACCTGGGAGGCTAAGCCAGGAGACTTTCCAGTTTGCTGCCAGTCTGGGTGGCACAGAGAAACTCTGTCTAAGAGGAAGGAAGAGAAGGAGATGAGGAGAAAGAGGAGAACAAAAAACAACAACAGCAAAATAATACAGAGGCAAATATCCATCTTATTATAAAGTTAACAAAATATAAACTAAACAAAATTGCATGCTATTTCTCTCCAAGTTACCAAAATGGTTGTTAAATGAACAGTTAAATGAGAAAGTCACGTGACTAAGCCAAGCATAAATTGAGACAGTCTTTCTTTTTGTTAATAGTATTTTCATTTATATTTGAAAATTTTATAAATGTATATGTGTCTTGATCATATCCACCTGTCTTAGTTAAGGTTTAATTGTTGTGAAGAGACACCATGACCAAGGCAAGTCTTATGAAGGAAAGCATTTAATTGGGTCTGGCTTACAGTTTCAGAATGTAGTTCATTATCGTCATGGCAGGAAACATGGCTGCATGCAAGTTGACATGGTACTAGAGAAGGAGTTGAAAGGTCTACATCTTGATTCTCAGGCAGCAGAAGGAAACATCCACACTAGGCCTAGTTTGAACATCTGACACCCCAAAGCCTGATCCCACAGTGACACACTTTCTCCAACAAGTCCATACCTACTCCAACAAGACACCTTCTGGTATTGCCTCTCCCTATGGGTCAAGCATTCCAACACATGAGACTTTGGGGGCCATTCCTATTCAAACCAGCACACCACATCCATTCCCTGTTCCAGTTTCTCCTAGGTTCCCCAAATGCATCTCACTTCAAACTTCATCTTCTTTCTCTCCTTTTCTCTTAATTTACTACTCACTAAGTCTAATTTGTGCTGCCCATATAAACATGGATGTGATGCCATTTACTGCGGCATAGGTAACCTATCAGTGGCCATGCCCCACTAAACGGATTCTCTCATCTAGAAACAATTAACTGTCAATAGCTACTCAGCTAGGGGTGGGGCCTTGTGAGTCTTTCTCAGGTCCTTATTGGAAGTTTCAATTGGCTTGATCTTGTTGTATAGGTCTTATGCAGGTGGCCATAGCTCCTTTGATTTCATATGCGCCACAGCTGTGTCAGGTGTAGTAGACAGAAGTTCACAGCATTCCTCTCCATCCTCTGTTCTGCTTCACTGTCCCCTGAGCCTTACAGGGAATATAAGTATCTCATGTGTGTGTGTGTGTGTGTGTGTGTGTGTGTGTGTAGTTGAGCACTCACAGTCACTTATTCTAAGCACTTTGTACAGCTTTGGGTTTCAGCATTAACCATAAAAAGGAAGCTTCTCAAATCAAGGTTGAGCCCAGTACAAATCTACAGGTATGGACAAATATTTAAAAAGAAGTTTCACAATGGGACCATTTAGCAAAATTAATAATAGTCACCCCCATCTCAAGCCATTTCACAATAGTAGGTATCAGTCCCTCCTATGAAGCAGGTCTTAAGTCCAATCAACAAGTAGATGGTTTTTCCCATAGCAGTTGGGCCATTACTACACTGGTGGATGGTTATTACCATAACAGTTGTCCCATTATTGCATCAGTGGGCCCAAGGTAACGTGTCAGATCAGTGCTATAGTATGCTGGGCCCAAAGTTGTATAAAACCATTGGTACCTTTTCTCTGCTCAGCAGTCTGCATAGCACCTGCCAACACTACAACATGTAGCCAACTGGGAGAGTTCCTGATCAGTTCGAGATTGATTTCTCTTTGTCCTGCAACCCAGAGTCTTACCATATAGTTACGGTGAGAAGCCAAGAACAATGGCAGCAGCCTGGGTTGTTTTTGATGCCTCTGGGGCCTCACTGACCAATGATTCATGGCAGTAACTTACACCTGACACTGAGAGTTCCAAATAACAACCCATTGTGCTATCATGCAGAGTGTCTTTGGTCAAACATCTTTTTTTTTTTTTTTTTGTATTTTTAATTAGCTTACAAACTAGTGGATTTTCATAAGGCTTCATACGTCCCTAGTTTTGGTTCATTTACTGTTAACTTACCAGCAGTTCCCAACCTGTGGGTAATGACCTCTTTGGAGTCACATATCAGATGTCCTGCATATCAGATATTTACATTAGAATTCATAACAGTAGCAAAGTTACAGTTATGAAGTAGCAACAAAATAATTATATGGCTGGGCACCATCGCAACATAAAGAATGGTAAAAAGGGCCACAGCCTACGGACTTACCCTACGTCTAGTACCCTGCAGCTCTCTGCATTCCAGAAAGCTGGTCTCTGATACATTTGTACCCCAGGTTGCAACTGTCCGAAGCAGATAAAAAAATTAAAATAGAAAATGAAAGGCACAGCAGCCTTCTTATGTATGAGTACATCAACAACGCGATAAAGCGGAGAGAAAACATGCCCCAAGACATTTACCTGGACTATATACACTGGGCTTTATTTGCTGGTCTGTGCTTTTCTAGATTTATTGCAGATCCTCACATTACACTTGATAATACAACGTTATTTAAAATAAAATATGTAAGACCTTGAATGGCATTCTCGTGAAATAAACAAGGTGCTGCTGATGGCAGGGTGGAGCCTCGTTCCCTCTAACACATCCAGCTTCCTTGTCAAATACCTTCCCTTTCAAGCCCATGCAGGTCTACAGAGCAAACTCAACATTTTTAACCAAGTTAATAGAGAAATTAGGTGACCGCTGGGAGATTTGCCTTAATCCCCTGCTGACAGTGTTGTGATTAACTTCCAGAGGGGTAATTAGTGGCTCCTCCTCTTGGGTAAGTGTTCCTGTGTTTCGGGTTAGTCTGATTATATGTGGATTTCCTGGTTTATTCTCTTTTGGAAAGGGTTAGGAAGTTGCACATTTCTAAAGTTGTCCAGGATGACTGACTCAACTGTATTCTTATTGTTTTATAGCAAGGTCTCCCTATGTTCATGACCCGGAGCTCTAAATGTAAACCAGGTTAGCCTTACAATGATCTGCCTCTGGACTGTCAGGACTAAAGGCACACACTACAACATTGACCTTCAACTGGGTTTAGTAAGATAAATATCTCCTTAACTTTTGAGCTGTGGTTACCTAGGGCAGTTTAGGCAGGAACAAAGTCCTGGACAGAATCCAGCCGTCTGTTTCTCTCATTAGGGACTGATGAAAGTAGGGAAGATCCTGTGCCAAGCTGTCCCCAGAGGGCTATGAAGTGTGAGCTTTGGAGAAGTGAAATTGCAGGTAGTCCATTCCATCAGAGACAGAGCGCCTAAGGCTGTGCTCTTTATGTGACTGTCAGCACGATTCTCAGTGCTGTCTGTACGAAAGTCTTGACTTTCCCTAAAGGAAGGTCCCGAGACAAGACTTTCGTACAGACAGTTTATGTGGATGGGGATTTCAGGAGGCACGGGGAAAGAGTGGGAAAGTAAGCAGAGTGGGAAGGATTGAAGCCTCACTCGAGGTACACAACCAACAGTTAAAGGTCCTTCCCTAGCTCCTCAAGAAACTGTGTATTTAACATGATACATCATTATTATACTACTGGGGAATATGGGGACAGACATATTTATCCACCAGGTCTGGTGCCTTGCCCGTGAACTCCAACTCCCTGTTTAGAGAAAGCTTCTCAGCGCTGGCTAGTGGCCCTGAAGGCCAGAAAATGCCTAGGGCACAAAGAATTAAGAAGCCATTGGGTGGAGTTAAGATGGCTCTCTGCAAACATCCCTTGAGGTTATTCCTAGACTGCTGTACCTGACCATTTCAGAGTATTCTGACTGGGAGCTGCCTACACTAACTTTCTACCGCCCCCGTCTGTTCTGTAGGTCTTTGGCTTTGTCCACCCACCCCACCCACCCTACCCACCCCACCTATCCCACCCAACTCCACCCACCCTACCCACCCCACCTACCCCACCTACCCCACCCCACTCCACCCACCCTACCCACCCCACCTACCCCACCCCACTCCACCACCCTACCCACCCCACCTACCCCACCCCACTCCACCACCCTACCCACCCCACCTACCCCACCCCACTCCACCCACCCTACCCACCCCACCTACCCCACCCTACTCCACCCACCCCACTCCACCCACCCTACCCACCCCACCTACCCCACCCTACTCCACCACCCTACCCACCCCACCTACCCCACCCCACTCCATCCACCCTACCCACCCCACCTACCCCACCCCACTCCATCCACCCTACTCCACCCACCCCACTCCACCCACCCTACCCACCCCACCTACCCCACCCCACTCCACCCACCCTACCCACCCCACCTACCCCACCCCACTCCACCACCCTACCCACCCCACCTACCCCACCCCACTCCACCACCCTACCTACCCCACCTACCCCACCCTACTCCACCCGCACGACCTATCCACTCATCCAGCTCATCCACCTAGACAAATATTTTGATCAGAAAAAAAGGCAGAGATATCAGAAAAAGAAAATAATACCTTAGAAATTAGAGAAACAGAATAAAGGTTTTAGAAATTGCTATGTGAATATTTTGAAGTTCAACAAAATAAAACTAAGAGGTTAACCACTAGAGAATGTGAAAAAAACGAGCTCTGAGAAAAATATGCAGTAGAAATATTTTAAGTTAGGTAAACCCACTAGGCCCTAGTCACGTGCAGGACTGTCCTATTGAGAGAGGATGGTAACTGTGGGACATCACATTCATCCATGTCAACTTCTCCATAGTGTAGAATGGAATATGAGAAAGAATCTCATATACAATATTATAATGCTTTAAACATGTCCTCCAATGCTGCAGACAGTGCAAGCTTGGTCCCCAGTGTAGGGATGCTGAAAGGTGGTGGGACTTCTAGGAGGTGACCCTGAGTCGGGGAGTTAGATCACTGGATCCCAGAGGCTCTCTGCCCTCCTGTCTTATCCTGTGATCTATTTAACTCTTATATCTCTTTTGTGATGTGACCTGTCATGAGGTGATACAGCTGTGGAGCCTTTATCAAATCTAGAACTATACTATTTAGACTGTAAACCTCCCAAACTAGGAGCTAAGTAAACTCCTTTTCTTTATTAGTTATCTAACCTCAGGTGTTTCATCACAGTAATGCAAAACAAACTGGTCCACGAGTCAGGCCAGGAGCAAAGCAGCTCATTGCAGCATGTCCGGCTCTGTAAGATGACACTACAATCGAATCCGGCAGGTGCAGAGTTGAAATTACTTCCTTAGAACAGAAAACCAGTCCGAGAGACTGTGGGCTTCTATTTGTCATAGGAAAAGTGATGGATTTGGACCATGTGCCGGGTTTTGCTCCTCTGAGTCCAAAGTGGGAGGAAGTGACTGAACCACAGAGACCATATCAAGGGTAGCCTAAGTCAGGAAGCCTGGCTCCAGATCTCCAGATGAACTGGGGAAATTACCAGAACACTCTGACCCCGTGCCTCATCTTTTGCCTGAGTATTTTAAGTAAAGCATGAAAACAATAACCACTATGTTACACTGGTTTTTCCTCTGCTTGCTTTTCACAGATCCTATTTCTGCCCTAATCTACGCCCAAGAGCATGAACTCTCAGATTGATTAATGCTCCCCCAGAGCCCTCTGCCTGCTCATTGGGTGTGGCCAAATGGGAGGTGCCTCAAACAGGGAAGAGACCTAGGCATCCTTACCTTTTTCCTGCCTGTGTGTCCTGAAAACTCCGCACTGCGGCTGTGCCTCTCACATCCCTCGTGGGTCCCAGCTTTCTACCCTCACCTCTGTAAATGTTCCCTTAATGAACTCCGTCTGGTTTTTTCGGTGGCCCTCTGAGCGCAGCCTGGCATCTGCAGCAGAGGATTAAATGAACGTTCCTCTGAGATGCTTGGCGTGTGACCCAGGCCCTCGGGACCTCAGAGCTGTTCGTTACAAAGGGCATCTTACTGCTTCTCCCATCACCATGGGCCTCGCTGGTTTGTAACAAACGCGGTGCTGCCTCAGAGGGAAAAGCGGGTGATACTGTAGAATATCCGGACAGTGACGGGGACAGAGCACTGAGTCTCAGGAGCCGAGTTCTGCGGGCTGGACTTGGCATTGTAGGGAGATCTACTTTGGTTCTATGTCAAAAGCACAAATACAGCTTGGCATGGATGAGCAGGCTTAGAGGTGGCAGAGCATATTATGTATCTAGTTTATGGGGAAAAATAATCCCAACTGATCAGATTAAAACTCATTTTTATAATACCTAGGAGTCATTTTGTCTGTGTTATCCTGAAACAGCGGGGCATGCAGTAAACGCTCCCGTTTTCTGAAATACACTAGCATTTTTAGTAATTCTTGGTGAGCCAGTTGGTCTCCCAGCATCGATTTTAGGAGGTGGCCCTCTGGCTGTGCTGACGGTGGCACGTGGGAAGACACGTGAAATAAGAGTAGAAGTAACACGTGAGGTAACACGTGAAAGGGGCGCCCCTTGGGAAACATTAGTCTAAAGAAAACAAGCCCACCTCCAGGCCCCTGGCTGCCCTCGGGATGGAATGTGCACACATTTGCAGTATGATTACCCCATGAAATAAGGCTGACAAGCTCCAGTCCCAATCCCAATCACTATGCCAGGTCGGCTGAAATCTGGCTTGAATTCACTATTTAAAAACCGCTGCATGGAAACAGTGTAGTATCCAACAGCCTTGCCTTTCGTGGGGAAAGCATACTCAAGGAATACTCTGTACCTATTCTCTGTGTCTGGGGGCATAGGAGTGGGGGCGGAGGTGGAGGAGGAAGTGGAGGAGCAGGTGGAGGAGGGGGATGGAGGAGTGGGATGCAGGAGTGGAGACTGCAGCCCTCCCACTCTGTCGCAGTCTCTCAGTGGTAATTTGGGAATTGGACAGGCATCTGTGTGGAAAGGTAAGGGGAGAGTCAGCAGCTCAGAGATCTCACAAAACGGTCACCACACTTCCTTGCCAGCTTGAGGAGAAGTTGTGTACAAAGAACCTGCTGAATGGCAAATTACCAAATCTGCAGCCAGCGGATGTCAAACACCCAGGATACCTAAGCCAGTGCGAATTTCAGAATATTCGATTTCTTTTGGACTAGTTGTGAATTAATTGGTCAAGAACAAAGAGAGTGGCTTTGGACCACTCGTCTCTTAACACGCATGGTTACTTGAATGACAGAATAATCCGGCACATTTATAGGGTACAGTGCGACTCTTCACTGCAAGGTCAGGAGAGCGGGCATGCTTGGTGACTTCAAACACTGACGGTTCTCTATTTCCGGAACATCTGCGTGCTTTCCACCAGCTCTCTGTGGTATATATTAAGGACTGTCATCCTTGGTCCCCTACTGTGCTGCAGAGCATTAGAATGTAGTGTCACCCAACGGCAGCCTGGGATGTACTGCTGACCAATCTGTCTCCACGCCCTCTCCTCCCTCCCTTCCGGATGAGTTTTCTTCTTTTTTAATATTTATTTTTGTCTTATGTGCACTGGTGTTACCCCTGAGTGTATGTCCGGGTGAAGGTGTCAGATCCCTGGGGCTGAAGTTACTGAGAGCTGTGATCTGTCAGGTGGGTGCTGGTTCTGGGTCCTCTGGAAAAAGCAATCATGTTCTTCACTGATGAGCCATCTCTCCAGCTCCAAATTATTATTATTTTAAAATTATGTGTCTTAATTTTATGAGTTCAGGCGCCCACAGAGACAAGAGGCAGGCGTCCCTTAGAGTATGAGTTACAGGTGGTTGTAAGCTGCCTGGTGTGAAGCTGAGAACTAAACTTGGATTCTTTGCAAGAACATTTTATATTTTTAAACTGCTGAGTCATCTCTCTAGCACCCACCCACCCCCCATTTTGAATTTTTATTTTATTTGTTATTGTTTCTTTGAGACAGAGTCCCAAGCAACCTAGACCAGCCTCAAATCTACCTTGTAACCAAGGCTGACCTCCGTTTCTGATCTTCCTACCTCTACCACCCAAGTGTTAGGGTTCCCTACCTGTGCTGCACACGCTAGGCTGATACTCTATCATTGAGCTGTCACCAGCCTGATTATTTTAAAATCATAACACCAAAGGTTTGGAGGGGGGAAAAAACCTCAGAAGGAGAAATCCAGACAGAACATGAATCTGACTTTTAATTTTGGCTTCCTGGCTCACTCATTTAACAGTTGCAGGATTCGGATTTGGGGCAAATTCCTTCTTTCAGACTGAGTTTCCTCGAAGGTAATGTGGACCCATTGATGATAAAGGGTTGTCTGGGCTCATGTGGACACCCTGTGGCCTGGCCTGGAGAGAGGGCTCCATGCATAATCCCTATCATTCGCTTACTCTTGCTGCTGCTATGTTACAGTCCCCTCCCCTCCCTATTAAGGACAGGCTGGCCTCTGGTGCTTCCATTTTGAGCTTATTCTCTGAAAAGTCACTATGCTGCCAATACAGGAAATGCCTGGTGCCCTATTCTTAGATATTGTTCAGGGCTAGGAACCAGTAGGGACTATGAGTTTACTCAAGCGAGAGCGTTAAGGCTGCTTCCTCTCACTGGTGCGGCTGGGGTTTTGTCATTTAAGCCTTGGAGGAGTAGCTGGCTGTGGATGAATACAATCCTGCCAACACCAACTTGAAGGTACTGTGTAAGTTCCTTAAAGTGGCCTCCCACTTTGTCCACAATGGCATCTCCTCCCCAGCTCCCACCCTCAATAATCAGATCTGTGGGATACAGCCAGAAGCTGCTTGTTGAGGCTAGAATACCACCCTCTCCCTCACTGGCAGCTTCTCAGTGGTAGTTAGTTGTCTGTGAGCCTTGCAGCCTCTACACAGAGAGCTGAGGGGCTGGAGCGGGTCCCATCTGAGCTGAGGGCGGTCAGACCCTGTCCTAGCAGAGAGCAGACAGAACCACTCCAGGGGAACAGAAAACGGACAGACAAGTCCCTGTGTATATTGATCCCTCCTGAATGAGGACTGAAGCCTGCAGAAAACTTGGCCCGTTTTTAGTAACATCCTGTTAATGGAGGGAGAGTATTCAGGAGTTGAGAGGTACTTTAAAACAAATAAAGAGGCACTCCCGAAAGTGTGTTAGAAATGAAGAGGCCAATTCACAGCTCGGCATGTTCGAAAGACATTGTCAAGGGCTTCCCATTTCTGTCCATCATTGGGTGGCATGTTATTTCTCTGAGGTTCTTGAAATCCTCAGGGGAATGGCTCCTACCATTGATACCTGGAGTTCAACCTCATACGCTGTCTGTGTAGAAGTTTCTGTGCCCCCCCACCCCTTTGAGACACGATTGCATAGTATATCCCTGCTTTCGACTGACAAATCCTGGGATTATAGGTATGTACTACAGTGTCTGTCTGGAATCACACATCTTGACACAGCAGACCTGTGCAAAGAAAGGAAAGCCTCTCTCATCATTTGACCTTGGTCTTGAGGTCCCACCCACTTCTAACAGTGAGTAAATTTTCAGTTATCCTAATCTAATCACCTACTGTCCTATGCAGTACTCCACCTTACAGACAGTTCCCACCATCTGGCTCATGGACGCCTTGCTGACTTGTGGGACATCAACCAATGGTTGGAGGGCACATCTTGTGTGCATAACGGCCACCATTCATTCTCTGGCAGACTATCCTTCTGTCAGCTGCACCTGCCTGTAGACTCTCAAGCCTACCCTAGTTCTGCAGCAGTGTGCTGCTCTGAGCATCTACCCCAGCATCTGCTAAGACACAGGGACCGGTGAAAGACCCGGGAGGATGCCTCTGTGACTACCGACAACAGGTACAGTGTAGCAGCTCTGGCCTGAACCCAAGGGTGAAGGTGCAGTTCCTTAGGAGGCAAAGCTAGGAAACTTAAGAGCAAGGGGTAGGGAAGTGGAGTTGGGATAGGAGAAACCTTCAAGTGTGTAACTGTGGAATCTGAAGCTTAATTGCCCAGGAGAGCTCTAGGAAGCCGTGTAGAACATGCCCTAGTGTTATGAGCATGCTGATAACTTTTGAAGTTAATCATAAAGATTAAATAAAATATGTGTGCAGAGCAGTTAGTACAGACTCCACTATATAATAGACTCGATTGTTGTAAACACATCTTTGCTCTCCCAGAAACCCAGTTGATCCCAAAAATCATACCAAATCTTTCTTGTGTAAGTTTGATGTGGTAGTTGAATGAGATGCCCCACATATGTGTTTGAATATTTGGTCCCTAGTTGGTGGAACTGTTTAGGAAAGATTAGGAAGTGTGACACTGGGGGAATCTCTCTCTCTCCTCTCTCCTCCTCCCCTTCTCTCTTTCTCTCTTCATCCTCTCTCTCTCTCCTCTCTCTCTTCCCCCCTCTCCTTTCTCTCTCTCTTCCCCTCCTCCTCTCTCTCTCTTCCCACTCTCTCCTCTCTCTCTCTCTCCCCTCTCTCTTCTTCTCCTCCTCCTCCTCCTTCTCCTTCTTCTTCTCTGTCTCCTTCTTCTTCTTCTTCCCCTTCCCCTCTTCCCCTCTTCCCCTCTTCCCCTCTTCCCCTCTTCTTCTTACCCTCCATGATGTTTGTGGACCAAGACAGAAGTTCTCTGTAACTGTATGCCGAATTAAATGTTTTCTTTTCTAAGTTGCTTGGCCATGGTCTTTTATCACAGCCATCGAAAAGTAACTAAGACAACATGGCTTCTTTGCCTCGGCTTTTCTTTCGTGTCTTTGAGCCGTTCCTTGTGGTTCTCATCAACCTTTCTCACCCTTAATATTTGGCTCTTTTCCTGATAAGCAAATTCATCCCCAAGCATTCAACAGGCAAAACCCTGGAACCTCTTCAAACACCATGGCACTGAGATCCATTTGGGTATGTGTTTCATCCCCTTTTCAAGCAGAGGTTGCTGCAACCCGTGTTAGCTGGGTCTGGTGGCACAGGAACCTGTAATCCCAGCACAGAAGGTAGAGCCAGTTTAAGGCTCCAGTTACATGATACCCTGTCTCAAACAAAGCAGAACTTTGTTGGTCCTGTAAGCCAGTAGAGTGGAGAGGGCAGAACGCAGCAGCGCCCTCCACAAGGAAAGCATGGGCTGCTATTCAGGCACCTATACATATTCATTTAAAGGGGAAGACAATACCTGAGAACGCCCAGTTAAGCACTGCACTCCGAGCACGCTCAGTTTAAGATCATAATTTAAGAAGGCAAAACAGAAACAACCTTGGGGGTATATTTAACTCAAGGTTTGCATTTAAAGGTTAAAAAGGTAGCAGGTACAACTCTGGCTGTGCTTCGCTTGCACTATAACATTTTAGCTAAAAATAAAGGAAAGTATGATTTTATGTGTATTAGCCCCTAACAACAGGATCAGATGAGCAAGCATCTGTTGGCTTGCTGATAGAAAGGGCAAACGTGTTCGGCCACGGTAGAGGCCAGTCTGATGGCATTTATGAAGCCCACAATTCATACGTCACCTTCTACCACTGGTACCGTTGGAGATATCAGACCTTCAAGAAACCAAACGTGCATTTGGAAAGTTGGAGAACTGTTGCTGGCAGACTCAGCCAGCACACCCAGGAAGCTAGAATTCTGAGAGACTGGGCCCAGATCCAATTTTTTTTTTGTTTTTGTTTTTCAACATCTAGAGGCTAAACTGCCTCACTTCTGACCTCTTACTGGTGGGCTAAGGGTTTGAACTTTGTGTCTCACAGCTAAGGTTTATGAGCAAGCCTGTTTGTAGAAGCAGAGACACTGAGGTCAGAACAGCTGCTTTGTAACCATCTCTTTCTAAAGTGAAGGGGGTGTTGTCAGAGGTAGAAAGTAATTGAGATACAAAACACAGCACATGTTATTCAGAGCTTCACGTACAGTGAGAAACATTAACTCATGATAGTCTCATACACACCACGTATGTATGGCCACCAGGCTGCCACTCTCAGGTGTGCACAATGCTGTTCATTGCTTTGCCTTTTTATTAGCAGAGAACTGGAAATGAATCTAAATAATCATGAGTATCAGGACTAAATAAATGAAAAATGCAGACTGTGTGTAATGGAAGAATTGCATAGCAGTTAAAAAAACGAATGAATTAGGATAGCCACACAATAGCAGAGATAGAGCTAAATAAATAGTTGACCAAAAAAAGCAACAGCTGGCCCTTGGTATCTTCCTTCCTTTTCTTCTTTCCTTTCTTTCTTCCTTCCTTTCTCTCTCTCTCTCTCTCTCTCTCTCTCTCTCTCTCTCTCTCTCTCTCTCTCTCTCGCTCTCTTTCTTTCTTTCTGAGTTTTTGAGAAGGATTTATCTGTGTAGCCTTGGCTGTCCTGGAACTCACTTTGTAGCCTTGGCTGTCCTCAAACTCAGAGGTCAATCTGTCTCTGGCTCCCAACTGTAGGAATTAAAGGCATAGACTACCACTGCCTGACTGACACGCTTCTATTCTTACAGTTTCCTCTCTTACAAAATATTATGAGCCAAATTGTACAACGTGTGGTCTTTTAAGTCTGGCTTCCATTGGTTTAACACATTTACAGCCATCCACTCTTAAGTTATCAGTAGCTTCTGTTTACTGCTTTAATATGTTGGCAATTTTCATTAGGTATATATTTGTACAATTATATAATGTGCACAATTATATATTTCACATATAAATATATCATTTAAAATAAATGCATCTGAAAAGACAGAAAACAAACACTACAATTACGTGCTTTGGAAGGATGGTAGGGTCAGAACTGAGACAGGAATGAGTTAAATGCCCTGCTTTATACCTTTAGTGTTACAATCTAGAAATTGAATTCTATTGTACATGTGTGACTCAAAAATTGTATTTAGTAATAGAAAGAGGTAGGTGATCATTGCACTGGAGAGAATATTTCTTGCATTTCTCAGAGTGTGGGCACTGAAGAGGAAAGGAGGAAGCTTTCTATGTGATTAAAAACTTGAGAACGACAGAGACTTAGATGCCAGGCATTGATCGGGAGGGACAGAGCTGAATCCCATTAAAAAGGAGAAAGACACATGATAGCAGCATTGCTGTGCCAAGCTTCCAATAGAAAAGAGAGAGGAAGAGGAAGGACCACATTCCTCCAGAGACAGTGCCACTTTGCAGATCAGGGTCTGGTGGGCCTGGCTGCTTGCCCAAAGGATGACTGAGGTTCTCTGCCTATTCCTGTGATGGATGACTGGGACCCTCGGCTTCCAATTCATCTGAAGCAAAGTGAATGATCCCTAGGGGGACCTTCAGACCTAGTAACCAGGACAGACAGTTCGTGTAGGGTGAGAGAGGCCCCTCTTCATGTCTGTCTTTCTGCTTATATGTCCAACAGTTGTCGAGGTCCTGATGAGTCACTGCTACTGCTTTCTGTCTCCTGTTCTGCTTTAAAACAGTCACGAAAACCCAGCTCCTGCCGTCCTAGGTGAGTAAGCCGTTTAGCAAACGGCTTCCCTGAGTTTTTCCCGGTCCACTGCTTTCTGCACATTGCTGTCAGTCAACCTGGCCCCTCCTCTATGAACAAATAAACTGCTGCTCCAAAGTTTTGTTCCCCTTCAAGGCAATATATTCATCATTTCCACTGTAGCCTCCATCATCCCGTGAACCCAGTCACCAGTGGCCTCTTCGATTTTAGTTTCTCCACTCTGGCCTGCATTCCACCCCTTTGCTAAGCTTGCTTAGATCTCATTTCACCAAGCCACACCTCACCTTAAGAATGCACAGAGGCTTACCACTGCATATCACATCCAATCTGAACTCTGCCCGGCTGTCATCACCCAGCCCCTCACACGAATTGTCTCACACACCCTCCCACTCTCCAGAAACCTTTCTTCTTTCTTCCTCTGTTCTGCCAACATCGTGAGCTTAAGTCCTTTGTTAAGTCAGTATTTGTTTAACTTCTTAAGCCTTTGCCTGGTTATCTGTCCATTCGATGCTCTGTCAGCGTTAGAAGCAGGGTGTTAGGAGGAGCAGGTCGAATTCTACATGGATAAGCTAGAATTAAAAGTTCCTGAAGACCTTTAGAGGGAATGGAGCATCAGGGTCCTGAACAGGGATGAATGAGAGAGAACTTGTGACTCAAAAAGATGCACTGTGGCCCAGGAGAGCAGGAGATGATGTTCAAGCTTGGGAAACAAGTCCACAGCTTGGAAGAAGGCAAAGGAAGGTGGCTTGTTGCAGAACTGCCAGGAATGAGCATAGCAGGGTCATCGCCATGAAAGGTCTTGAATTTGTTCTCCATGTTTTGTGGATATTCACGAGCTCCGTGTAGACAGTCTCCAACAATCACTATCACATTTTCCTTCCACAGTCTCCAATAATCACCATTATATATTCCATCAGTGTTCACCATCATAAAAAACCCTTCCCTTCCTTTTATACCTATCCCTCTCCTGTGGGAAGACACTATTTGTTTCTCTTTTTGTATCTGGACTGCCTTTGCAGGAAAGTTGGTGAGACTTTTGACATGTTGAACAGCCCTACAGCTTTTGCTTCCATCTTCCTAGAACACAGGTACCTGTAAGGAGTTCAACACATATGGAGAATGAAAACACCTAATCTATGGCAGCACATTAGCTCTCATCTAACAATCAACATCAATCACCCGCCACGTGAGTTCTCCACAGTAGACAGCCAATTCAGTCAGGTGTCCATAGGATGGCCGGAGTTCCAGTTCCCATCATGTGGAACAGATCACACAGGTGGTCCAAGCAATGTTATAAAACTTAAAAACTAATAACACAGTTGCTGGCTGCAAACTCCTGGATCCTGAGATGCTTGTTTTCTATTGCAATACAGAACTGAAACAAACCACTAACTTCTTGGCTTATGGTACAAACTCTCTTTCCTGTCATTTATGATACCTGATAAATTGATAAGTCAAAAGACAACATCTTGTATGCCTTTGTGGGACACTAATTTTTCAACAACTTGGGTTCACATTGGCAATTTTTTTCTGATAGAAATAGAATGAATTTTCTTGACTATCAATTAGTTATAGTCCCCTTAGTGCTTTAAGATATCTTTAATAACTTGATATCTTGGGAGCCAAGCTCACATACTCTTCAATCATTGCATAATACAATGTAAACTTGCACTACATACAGATAGGTCGAAAGTTCAACTCCAAATATTCATTCATGTATATAAGGCTGTCTTAAATATAGCTCAAGGAGTCAAGAAACATTATCCCCTGTGACTCCTGTAATATGTTAATCATCTAAAGCTTCATTTGGTAATAAAACAAAATGATCAAAAGCATACTCAAAGGGCTAAAGATGAGCTAAGTCTTCTTCATCAGGATCTATCTGGGTAAATGGATAGAATTAAAAAAAAGAGCATATTGAATGCAGTACCCAGACCTGGAAAGATCTACGTTGTTTGTTCTCCCTCATCAGGAGTTCCTAACACCGATGCTTCAGATGTGGGAATATAACCGGGAGTAACTGCAGAAACCAGGAACATAAAAGGAGATCAAAGAAGTGTGGGGGGATAGAAAGGAGAATAATAGGGGACAAGTGACTTGAGGGGGAAATGAGAAAAGTTGGGGATGGCTTTACTTAGGGAAGAGGAGGGAGATAAATCCAGAAGGATGAAGGAGGGTTAAATAACATGTAACTAAGGATGTCTGAAAACAGTCATAAGACATTAAATTATCTACCTACCTGAAAGTAGTAATCTGCGTATACACATACATCTATAGTTTAAATGAAAATGTGCTGCCTATGTTCACAATGCTGACAAGATCCATGGATAATCTAACAAAAACCATAACATCAGGCAAAAGCAGCCCTCTTTGGAGTTGTCTAGATTGTCCATGAGAATTCCAAAACATTATAGGTTATTGCTGTTCCCCCTTGTTCCCTCCTAGAGGGGAAAGGAAGGCTTCCATTGCTGCATACTCCATGCACTTTGGAAATAGGACCCAGAAGGACTGACCTAGATCTGATCTGAAACTCTCTTCCCTATGGACTAGCTAACATGGTACCAAAAGGCACCATTCAAGCATCTAATAAATATAAATAACCAATAGTCCCATTATTGTTTATGAACACTCCAATGATCAGCATAGCACATATACCTTAGTGGCAACCATCAGATCTCTAATTGAACTGAAGGCCTTTTCAACAAGAGAGAAATCATGTCTGGTACTAGAAACCTAGCCAACTACTTAGGGATAGAAACATCATGGATCTTCAGGGAGAACCTACAACTGACACTTTACTAAGCAAGCATAGTCTTCAACTAAATTCTAACTATGTGTCCTTATATCCACTGATAAGTGTAGTCTTCACTCTTCATCAAAAACACTTCTCTTTGCAATAGAAACCATTACTGAAAACTACAACCAATCAAAATGGAGAAGACAGGAAATATTGTATGATGTTCAGTCCCAATAAATACATCTACAACACAACTCCTATACCTAAGGCTCAGGGATCATGGGGTGGGGGTGGGGTAAAAGGATTGTAAGAGCCAGAGAAACTAACTTTGCTGTGAGATATGTTTCCTAAAAGTGTCAGAGAATCTATGCCCATTAAGCCTCATGACTGTGTCTGCAGAAACAAGGCCTGAACAATGACAACACCAGTGGATGCTCACACGGAAAGGGGAAAGCTCAAAGGCATCAACCTTCAGCAAAGAAGTACAGGCAACTTAGGAATGCTCCCCCTAAGAAAGAGTCCCTGATTGGTTAAGTCCCTGAAATCTTGCAATCATATAGGTAAAATTATATGGACTGAGCAGGTTACACTTAAATATTGAAGGGTGTGTGTGTGTGTGTGTGTGTGTGTGCATAGTAACAGTTAAAGAAAAAAGAACATGAATTTGAAGGAAAATGGGTGATACATGGGAAGGGTTAGAAAGAGAAAAGAGAAAAATAGGTAAATGATATAATTATAATTTCAAAACTAAAAGTACTTTAAAATATGTTCAGTTTAAGAGAGGTTCGTAGCCATGAAAGATAATAGAATGAGCCACGAGCTGAAAACTGCCTCAGAAGTGGATCAAGACTTACTTCTGACACCAGCACAGGCATTCACGTATCCTTCAAAAACTGAATGTCTTTTCCAGTGCTATACTTGTCTTCTCTTGTCTCATGACTAGGTTCATCAAATTGACAGTGGGGCTATAGGAAACAAATGAGGTCATCTCAAGATTCCACAGATTTGTCCTTGAGCAAATGTCTCACACACATTTTGTTTTTCTAGAATCTAAATATAGTTAGAGAATTACCAGGGCATTGTAATTTTGGGCTTTTAGAAACATAGTCCAGCATCTGAGCAGTAAAGAAACCGAGAACAGGGATCAGTGTAATCTAAATGTACTCTGACTATTTATGAGATAAGGGATAACAGGTTTGACTACAATAGAAGTAGGCAGTCTCCCCAATGAATGAATTATAATCAGGGATGGTTGAACCTGTTTGGCCAAAGAACTTGCCAATCCTTTAAGCCAAAGCCTAATGCTTTGTTGAAGATCTCAACTTACCTCCAGGATCCAAGTATAACTCCCGGTAACTCTAAATTGTTGGGATGCCAAAAACAATATCTCCCATTCCTCTACACTTAAAGAATTTCAGATCATAAGAAAGTGGGTTTTATACTGTATTAAGGTGGCTTAAGATCGGTTCCATGGAGTCATCTGGAAAAGTGATGAACGCACACAAAGACCCACATTGCTGGGGGTTGGCACACAGACAACTTCATTGTTGGAATTAGGATCATTTATAGCAGGGAAAGATGCAGCTCTGGAAGGTCATGAGCATGTGTCTGATCAAAATTGGTTAAGGACCATGACTGACCAAAACCAGCGCTGTGATCCTGATCAGCAAGGCACTTACTCCCCTGAGCCTGTTCTCGTATGTATAGAAATAGGAAACAATGATACCTTTCCTGCGGACATCACAGGATGTCATCATACTCCACTGAGCTAATATATAATAAAGCAAAACATGAAGTTCTCAAAACATGTAAAATTCCAACTCTGAATCCAGCAGACAGTCTTGAAGAAAAAGGAAAGATCAGGTCAATATGTAAATCAAATGACTGGAGGAAGAAATAAATGCATAGTTGATAACATGTGAGTCATGGAAACCGATAAGCAAGATGCATTTTGAGTAGTTGGGAGGCCCAATGAGGGATTGGGTTTTTAGAGCATTTAAAGAAGGAAGGGAGACAAATACATGAGAGGGAGAATGGAGGACGCATCAGAGCAAACAACTCAGGAGACGTTGCACTCTCTAACAGAGATAAGGAAAAGATGGCTGGATGAATGGGGAGAGGAGCATTAAGCAACAGGACATTCTGTCTGTCATAACCGAGAGCTGCTGTTCAACCTTGATCTAATTTAGGCCTCACACACCACCCTATGAAGTCAGGATGGTTTGCTGAGCAGGAAACTGAGGCATGGAGAGCCTTATCTAGGTCAAGCCTGCACGTTAGTGGATGAAACCCATATTAAAAACTGATCTTTCTGAGGCCACCTTTTTTCTTTTTTCCTATGTCACAGGTCAGACTTGATAGAGAACTGGGAGTCCCCAGAAGTTCTGATGCAGATGGGGCAGAGCTGTGGGGTAAGGACCTTCTCTAAACCCCATGTTGGTATTTTTGGATAAAGTTGGCTTTGTTTGTCTGCTTGCTTGCTTATTCATATGTGTGAAGGGGGCATATGTTCTGCACTGCGTGTGGTGGTCAAAGGACAACCTATGAAAGTGGGGTCTCTTTCTGCAGGGTTTGTCCCTGGGATTGGATCAGGCCTGATAACAGGCACCTTTACCTGATGAACCATCTCATCAGCTAAGATGTTTATCAGGGAACACAGGGTCTTAGTAAATATATACCAGGCTGGCCTTGGATGATCGGGAACTCCGAATCCGTCTGCTGAGATTACTGGTATCCCATCATGCCCTGTTGCAGTTCTGCAGCACATTGGCCCCACACTGCTGAATGAGCTATATCCCTCATCCCCCATTTTGTTTGGGGGTATTTTTTTTTTTGGAGTTTTTAAAAAAAGATTATTTATTTTATGCATATGAGCACACTGTAGCTGTCTTCAGACACACTAGGAAAGGGCATTGGATCTCATTACAGATGGTTGCGAGCCACCATTTGGGTGCTAGGAATTGAACTCAGGGCCCATGGAAGAGCGGTTGGTGCTCTTAACCACTGAGCTATTTCTCTAGTCCTCATTTTGGTTTTTAATGGCCCAATTTACTTCATATTACTTTAGTATGTTCATCTCCTAAATCATTAAACTCCTCTCTTATTATCCAACAAAAAGGGTAATGAAGACAATTGCATCCAGGGCAACCTGCCTTTTTAAAAAGTGTATTTCATGTTTAATTATGTGTCTGTTTATGGGTCTATTCATGTGAGTGCAAGTGTCTGTGGAGAACAGAGATATCAGGTCCCCCGGGAGTTGAAATGTACATAGTTTGTGAGCACTGCCCCCACCGTAGGAGCTGGGGAGGGGCTAACTTGAATCCTCTGGAAGAATATACTTTTTACCTGCTGAACCATCTCTCCAGCTTCTAATTTTTTTAACTATTCCAGAAATAAGCTCTTAGCTGTCCCTCCATCTTCTCCACCGAACTACCTCCTCCGTAAATAAACACAGCGCCAGTCCCAGAGCTGCAGCAGGACCAGAATTACAGGATAATCAACAATAGGAAATGATGTTGCAAATACAGCCGAGAGCATAATACACACACGAGCTTTGTCAAATCCTCCTTATGAAACTTCCTGTTACAAACATCCTCTCAAAACTGGGACGTGCTGCCTGCCATTTTCCAAGACATACCATTGGGGAGAAGTAAAGAGCTCTGTGTCTCATTATAATTAATTAGCCATAATAGGAACTTTAAACAATTGGGATCATGGTGTAATTATGACATGTACTTCCCTTGATGAAATCTTCCCTGAGCTACAGGAAATAGGTCAATAAGGAAGTTTATGTGCACCAGACACGCAAGATGGACCGAAGAGACTGGCTGCAGACTCCACCAATGAGTTACTCCTGCTGTGTTCCTGCCTAGTGAGACCTCAGAAAAATGAAGAATCTGTTTCCAAGAAAAATAAGGTCACTTAGGACATAAAGCTCAAGTCGGAAAACACAGGAGACAGTGGGCTGGAGTACAGGTTGCTCTTCCAGAGATCCTTGGTTCAATTTCCAGCACCCACATGACAGCTCATAATGAAAACACAACAGCTGTAAGGCCTTGATGGGAGCGTCCCACGCCCCACCCCCACTCAACTGGGAAGTTGTTTATGGCTCCAATTCTGCATTAAAAGCGATTTTGAAGTTACATCCAATCTACAGTGTAAGTGTGTAATTCTGCTGCTGATATTAAACTGACAGTTTCTAGATGTATAAGATGGCATAGAGAGCTAGATCATGGATGGATTATTACAAGAGTCAAAGATTTTGGAGAAAAGGCACTAATAATAAACATTCCACCCACCCCATCCCCATCCTGGACTTTGTCAAATTACACTAATGAAGCCCAAGATGGAGATGATAATTTGGGGGTCATATGTTAGTTCAGATTCTCCTAAACAAATCTTAAAATTAAATGAAAGTGGTTTCTTTTTCTTTTATAGATTTATTTATTTTATATATGTGAGTACACTGTTGCTGTCTTCAGACACACCAGAAGAAGACATCAGATTTCATTATAGATGGTTGTGAGCCACTATGTGGGTGCTGGGATTTGAACTCAGGACCTCTGGAAGAACAGTCAGTGCTCTTAACCACTGAGCCATCTCTCCAGCCCTGAAAGTAGTTTCCTGAGGAAGCATTAAAAGAATAGGAAACACAAAGGGAGAGGGAGGACGTCCCACAGGTAAGATCCGGCAAAGTCGCACTGAGGCTAGCTTCTATCTGATTCTGCAGGCACCTCTAGTATATGTTAGACCCCAAATTTGTCCCAAGTACAGGCAGGAAGTCCCAGCATCTAACAAGCACTGGAAGAGAATAATTTTCAGCCATCTGAGGTTCCCTTTGTGCAAAATGGTTCCAGTAGTTAGAGAACACTTCTCAAGCAAGAATGGTGGGTCAGACGATTAGAGGGAAATACACCCAAGGGAAGGAAAGTGTTGGGGTGCCACATAAACACAGACAGACGTATACAAGCAGATGTGGGCAGAGTGCCAACAGGACATGCTACGGGTTATTCCCCCTCAGGCTTGCAAAGGTGGGGACATGCATAAAACACTGATGGTGGAGTTTGTTCAAAAGTAATCAGAGGTTCTATGATCTATTCAGACAGAACAAGCTATTTTGTTCTAGACGGGACCCCAACGGAGGAGTTAGAGAAAGGACTGAAGGAGCTGAAGGGGACTGCAACCCCATAGGAAGGACATTATCAACCAACCAGATGCACCCCACCAGAGCTCCCAGAGACTAAACCACCAATCAAAGAGCACACATGGAGGGACCCATGGCTACAGCCCCATATGCAACAGAGGATGGCATTGTCTGCCTTCTGTAGAGGAAAAGCCCTGTGAAGGCTCGATGCCCTAGTGTAGGGGAATGCCAGGGTGGTGATGTGGGAATGGGTGGGTGGGAGGGGGCATTCTCATAGAACCAGGAGGAAGGGGCATGTGAGAGATGGGGAGGGGATAACATTTGAAATGTAAATACATAAAATATCCAATAAAAAATCACTGTATGCTGGGGACTGTTCTGTGTGAATCTGTTTTACTGTTTTCAAAAGTTATAACAAACGCACACAGCAGAAAGCAGAAACAATGAGTAGAGGGGCTGAAGTGATGGCTAGTGGTTAAGAGTACTGACGACTCTTCCAGAGGACCTGGGTTCTCTCAGCAACCAGAGGAGAACTCACAGCTGTCTATAACTATTATAGAACCCAATGCCCACTTTTGGCCTCTGCAGACACCAGGTAGAAAAGGATGTACAAACATACATTCAGGTATAACACTTACATACATAAAATTAAAAATAATAAGATTTTAAGCGGCAGGTACAGTGCTTGATATATTGTGTAGATATCTATATCTATTTAGTACTAAAGACTTAAGCACCTTGGGTTAGTCAGCTTTGCCTCACTTTTGGCTCAAAGTTTTTTTTTTTGGGGGGGGGGTTTCCAAAGCATGTTCTTTAATATAGGACATTATGTGGGGGAGCCCATTATGAGGGGAACATAGGGCAGAGCAAAACCACCCCCCTCTTATTGGAGAGTAAAAGAGAAAAGGGCTGGACATTTTTAGTGACCTATCTTTCAGCAGGCTTCAGGTTTGTTTTTTAAAGATTTACTTATTTTTATTTATATGAGTACATATACTGTAGCTGTCTTCAGACACACCAGAAGAGGGCATCGGATCCCATTACAGATGGTTGTGAGCCACCCTGTGGTGCCTGGGGAATTGAACTCAGGACCTCCGGAAGAGCAGTCAGTGCTCTTAGCTATCTCTCCAGCCCTTCACAAGCCTTATTTACCTAAACATTAAACATTAATTAGAAATATTAAATCATGTAACGATTGTCCAGATCGGGCCTTAGAAATCCCTGGGCTGGCAGGGCAAGGCTGGGTCAAGAATGCCAGGCCTCAGATTCTAAAGACTCTACTACTTCTACCTCTTGACAGCTTCAGCCTAGGGGTAAAGACTAACGCACGAGACTCTGGGAAACATTTCAGATCTACAGTGCAGGGGCTGGAGAGATGGCTCAGTGGTTAAGGACATATGCAGCTCTTGCAGAGGACCTGGTTTGACTCCTAGCACCCACATTGTGGTTTATAGCTGCAGGTAACTAGTCCCTGGGATCCATTGTTGTCTTCTGGCCTCTGTGGCTCCAGGCACATGCATGGTACATGTATTCATATGCAGGCAAAATACGCATACACTACACGTGCAGTAAAAGTAAAATCTCGCTAAGAGGGTTTCTTGTCTAAGTATCGTCTACAGAGTTGAATTGGTACTTGGGCAGGAAGTCAGAGAGGCTAAGCTGACACTTAGGGGCACCAAGTGGATAAACAGACCAAGGACAGGCATTGCAGTGCTGTGGTAAAGTCCCCAGAAGCAAGGACACTGAAGGGCAGGGGTCAAAGATGATTCTTGAAAATCTTTAGTCTGGGTCTGGAGCGATGGCAATAATGGTCCTTCACAGGACCAGAGCTCAGTTCCTGGTAGCTGCACGCACGCTGACTCACAGGGATGTGACACCTTCTGGTTCACATGCAAACATTTAGGCAAAACCTTCATGTATAGATAAAATAAAACAAAAAAAATTTTTAACTAAAATAAAGGGCTGGAGAGACAGCTCAGTGGTTAAGAGCACGGACTGCTCTTCCAAAGGTTCTGAGTTCAATTCCCAGCAACCACGTGGTGGCTCACAACCATCTGTAATGGGATCTGATGCCCTCTTCTGGGTGTCTGAAGACAGCTACAGTGTACTTGCATACATGAGATGAACAAACAAATCTTTTTTAAAAATTAAAATAAAAATGCTAATCTGGGCTGAGAAGGTGACTGTACCAGCTAAGTACTGTGATGTAAGCATAAGGACGTGGGTTCGGATCTCGAGCACCCACCTGATGGCCGGGCCCAGCAAGGTGTGTGACTGAGACAGACAGACATCCCCAGAGCTCACTGCCCAGCCACTCCACTGAATAAATGAGCCCTAGGTTCGGTGAGAGACCCTGCTTCAAAAAATTATGTGGGAGCAACTTAGGAAGACTCCTGGCACCGACTTCTGGCCTCCACATACACATGCACATACATATCCACAAGCATTTATGTGCACTTCATGTATACACACACCTCATGCTCTTGGTTACTTTCTGTTGCTGTGATTGACACTATAATCAAAAGAAACCTGGAGGAGAAAAGGCCTCATTTGGCTAAGAAGTTATAGTCCAGCATTCAGAGAAGCCAAGTCAGGAGGAGAGATTGTGGAGCTGCTAACTGGCTTGCTTCCCCCTGGCTTACTCAGTTACCTTTCTTCTATAGCCCAGGCCCACCTGCTTAGGCACACCATCCACCATGGAGCACCTTCCCACATCAATCATTAATTTAAAAAAAAGCCCCATGGATATGCTCATGGTCCAACCCAATGCAAACGAGTCCTCAGTTGAGTTTCTTCTTTCCAAGTGTGTCAACCGGAAACTGAAGTTAGCTATGACGTCACACACTGCATTTAATCCAAATTACCATCATAAACACAAATGACTCAATCCCATAATCAAAGAAGGAGAGAGAAGCCAATCTGGCTCAGAACAGAATCCAGATGAAGGAAGCTTCTGCAGTAACGGCAGAAGACAACTTTGACCACACGTGGGTGGCAGCAGTCAGTAGTCACATTACAATGGCTTCACCAAAGAGAAGGTCAGAGCTGGAGTGGGGACAGCAAAGTTCATCTGGACACGTCTACTGGCTTCTTTAATTAGAGTATCAATTAATGATAGAGCTTCAGTATGGTTCATCCAAATCTTCATGTAAGTTTCTAGCATTCCTCTTTGAAAGAGGACAAAGGGAAAAAGCAAGACCAACAAAGCAGGATCACCAGGGTCAGAGGCAGAGTCACTGCTATTGTACCTTTGAAAGTGAGACATTACCTTACCACGTCTACTTAGGACAAATATTGTAGGATGTAGTGAATTTCTTCAAATCATAAAAGGAGAGAGGAGAGGGAGACTGAAGGGAGAGAGAGAGAAGACTCTAGCCAAGAACTACCATCCTTACATAGGGGACCCAACTGCCAACTCATTTAATAGATTAAAAATAGCTTGTATTGATGATGTGTTTGCCAACTATGATCATGGTATCTTTACAAATATTTTAGATTTATTTATCTTACTACCTTATATGCATGAGTGTTTTGCCTGCATGTATCCCACCCCTCCCCCTTGCACCATGTGTATGACTGGATCCTGCAGAGGTCAGAAGAGAGCACCAGATCCCAGGTATCCTGGGACAGTAATTACTGACAGTTGGGAGCTCCCATGTGGGTACTAGCTCATCCTCTGAAAAACTCGGTCCTCTGGAAAACATCAAGTACTTGTAGCAGTTGAGTCAACTTTCCAGCCCTCACCATAGTCTTTTAAAAAGCTGGCCATCTATTTTGCGGCATCATGGCTGCCCTACGGCCTCTGGTAAAGCCCAAGATCATCAAAAAGAGGACCAAGGAGCTCACCAGGCACCTGTCGGACCGATATGTGAAAATCAAGCGAAACTGGCGCAAACCCAGAGGCGTCGACAACAGGGTGCGGAGAAGATTCAAGGGCCCGATCCTGATGCCCAACACTGGTTACGGGAGTAACAAGAAAACCAAGCACATGCTGCCCAGCGGCTTCCGGAAGTTTCTGGTCCACATGTCAAGGAGCCGGAAGTGCTGCTGATGTGCAGAAAATCTTCCTGTGCTGAGATCGCTCACAATGTGTCCTCTAAGAACCGGAAAGCCATCATAGAAAAAGTGGCGCGGCTAGCCATCAGAGTCACTGACCCCAAGGCCAGGCCACACAGCGAAGAAAATGAGTAGACGGCTTGTGTGCATGTTTCGTGTTCAAATAAAACCACAAAAACTGAAAGGAAAAAAAAAGCTATCCACCACCTTGGTGGTGGATACATATACAGGCAAAGCATTTACATACATAAAATAAAAATAAAATAATCTAAAAAACTTTTTAAATTTATGTGCACATCTGTGTTCTGGTATGCGCACACAAACGTGGGTGCCTACAAAGGAGAGGATGTTGAATTCCTTGGAGCTGAAGCTACAGACGCCTGTGAGTTGCCTTAGGGGTGCTGGGAATCAAACCCCAGTCCCCTGGAAAAGCACCCAGTGCTCTTAACTGCTGAACCATCGCTCCAGCCCTTATCTAAGTCCTCTGAGGCAGAAACATTTTACAGAATCTACTAGGAGCAAGAATAACAGCACTGAGTGATTGCATAATTGTCTCACTAAAGACTGTCCACTGTGCTCTTTGGAAGTAAAGACAGCCTTTGTTTAAATAAACAGCTGGGGTTGAGTATCTTCCACTTGTTATGCTGGCCGTCACTTTTGACTCTCTGCCAAGCACATTTTTACCCACCTTTCGAGCTAACTCTCTGATCTCCTCCCTTGACATTTGTCTTGCAGGGTGGTTCGTTCATTAAAACTTCAGGGAAGTGTTTGAGGTTGCTGGGAGGGTACTGAAGTCACTGATGGTGTGGCAAGAAAAGTGACCTGTTTGACTAAATTCTGACCAGGAAGGAGGAAATGCAGTATCTCCTCTCCTTAGATCAATTTGTGGAGGCCTAGTGATTTTCTACCAGGAAGTTGTTACACTGTTCTTTGGATCCTGGACCAGCTGTAGTAACTAAAACCTCCCACGTGGGCCTCTGAAATGACTCTCAGTACCCAGGTTCCAAGTGTCAGGGAAGAGAAAGTGGAGCTTGCAGACCCCACAGAATCTCAGACACTCCAAGACTTAATTTTCAGAAGCCAGAAAGCTAGAGTTTCCACACGACTAATAAACTACAATGGTAGTTAGTGATAACAGTTGGGTAGGCTCGTCTTCACACTGAGATCATATTCCCATAGGTTTACTAAAGTCTATTTTTAAAATGTAGACACACACACACACACACACACACACACACACACACACACACGATCATAGCAAGTATTCAATTTTACACCCTTCCCTCAAATATTCTTTCTTGTTTTACATTTAGGTCAGAATACAACTTATGGGATTCTTTTTCTCTCCTGCCACCATGTGGGTAGAATTCAGGTTGTCATAAGTAAATAAATAAATAAAATTAAAATAAAAAAAAGGGGGGGTGAGTACAATTCCATCCAGTGGCTTCCAGAGTTCACTGTACAGGGCGGTTGGGGCAGGTTTCCCCCTCTTCTGTTCCAGTGTCCACTACAGAATCACACGACTGAATGTGGTTGTCCAAGATGAACCAAGCTCACGCAAACAGAGTTTGAGGGACAGTTACTATTGGTAGCGGTCGACTCCGCCCCTCCTCCTGTGGGAGTTGGGGTCGGGTAGGGGCAGGGATGGGAGGACCAGCAGTTGCCAGAGCAACATATTCCTGCCCGAAGGCTCAGAACAGCTCAGCAAGGGCCAACTGCCCATGTCAGAATACTTAATGAGAGCATTTTATATGCCTACCTTCCAAAGTAAGCCTCTCGCTTTCTTTGGCCAAGATCACAGACCAGAGCCGCCAAATGCCAATAGGCTGTAGACTCTCAGAATCCCTGCTCTGGCTGTCAGTAAGAGTTCTTCCCCAATTACCTTAACTCCAGTGGTGACTCTCAGGCAGGGTAGAGATTAAACTCTTTTCCTGTCCTCCTCTTTGCCCAGCCCCTTACATCCTGTTTGAGACTTGGCTGCCCAGACAATTGTATAGACCCGGAATTCACTCGCACGCTAGTCCCTCAATATCTCCTTTACAGAGCACCCCAGCCTCTGTCTGCGCTCTCAGAGTTAAGGTGCCATCGGACCTAAAGCTGGTTCTCACTGTTTCCTCTAGGGAGGCCCTTCCGGTGGTGGGGGTATGAATGGTCCTCCAAAGGATGTTTTCATTACCCCCCACAGTCGGCTCATATCCTATTGCTCCGCCCATGCTGTGGCGTTGGATCCCAACTTATTTTTGCCTTATTCTTCTTCTAGTTTGTCTTTATCCATTGTACTTATCACATGACACCATTTGCATAACAAAATAAATCTCCAAAGACCAGGCTGGTCTCAAACTTACAGATCCAACTTCTTCTGCCTCCCAACTGCTGAGACTAAAGTCATGGACCACCACCAACCACCCTGTTAACAAAAAAGTTTTTTGTTTTTGTTTTTAAATCTAAGAGTTGAATTCAACTAAGAGTTCAATTAAGAGCACTCACTGCTCTTCTACAGAGAACTTGTTAGGTTCCCATCACCCACATCAGGTAGTGGGTAGAACCTTAATAGACGGTGATCTACATCAGGTTGGTCTCTGGCCACGGCTGTGGGGAAGTGCTTTGCTTATTAACTGAGGTGGGAAGACCCACCCTCAATATGGCAAGCACCCTTTCCTGGGCTAGGCTTTGCTGCATAAGAGTAGAGAAGCTGAGAAGCAAGCCTGTGTTTATTCTCTCTCTGCCCTGACTATGAATGTCATGTGACCGTATGCTTCAAGCTCTTACTGTGACTTCCCTGTTGTTATAGACCTACTGAACCCTTCCAAGCCGACTGAACCCTTCTTTCTCTTGAGCTGCTTTTCATCCAGCAGCAGAAATGAAACCAGGGCACTACACTTAAGTTCCACATAACTGCCCTCTGCACGTTTCTCTTCACACTCCATACTCCTCTCTCATCAGCCTCTCCTGCCGGCTGGTTGACCTTTTAATGCTATGAATGCAAGAATGGTTCAGCTGGATGACTGCAAACTTCGTGTGAGGGTTAACCTGGATTATCTACTTCACATCATCTAGAATTAGCAGTGAGCTCTGAATTATCTAGTTAGGTTAATAGATATAGATCAGAGGCCAAGAAAACCCCTGGAGCTTCTAGAACATTCTGTCCTTCAGGGCAGGCCTCCACCCCGACCAGTGAGAAGGGATTAGTAAGCATGTCACCAGACTAGCCTACTGATCTGAACAACCAATAGATGTGTTCTCTGTCTCCCCCAGATTCCCAGCAGGACTGTTCCCCTTGCCTCAGTGAGGGACTGAGCTGGTTAAAGGCCTTTGTTGGGCCTTATTTCTCCACCCCACACCCTACCTCTTGCCTCTTTGGGAATTTTTCCCAAAGGTATCTCAGAAATAAACCTTTGCACTCTTGTCCTTATCGTGGAGTATTTTCAGATTTGAAATGCTAGGTCACACGGCAACTCTATTTTTAACTTTTTGAGAAACTTCGAAACTGCTTTCCAAAGTGGTTGTATAGCTTCCTTTCAGTTTCCTCTCACGTCTTCATCAGTGTTCATCCATTGGTCCTCTAAGCATAGCCATCTTAGGGAACACAAAGTGCCACCTCGCTGTGGTTTTGGTTTTTATCTGTCTAAGAACTAAAGAAGTTTAGTGTCTTTTCATGTGCTTGTGGAGGTTTGTTCATTTTCTTCAGAGAAATAGCTGTTTGAATTCTTTGGCTATAATAAATGTTTTTTTCATTTATCTCATGTTTTTAGATAGTAACATTGTATTTCATGCATAGAAGTGTTTTGCCTGCATATAGGCATGAGACTCACATGCATGCTCTATGCTTTTGCAGGTCAAAAGAGGACATCGGATGACCTGGAAGGGGACTGACTGATAGTTGTAAGCCACCATGGTATAGAAAGCTTGCCTAGAATGTCCAAGGTCCTGAGTCAAATCTCCGCAAGCACAAAGAATATAAAACAAAAAACCACTACTTCTAGTAGTAATAATAGTAATTTAAACACCAGCCCTACATCATTATTTTTAGCCATGATATTGGCATTATACCATTTCCATGGTGACAAGCCATGTCGGGGGTTTTTTCTTTCACTTTCTGCTATCATAAACAATAGTCTAAGTAATACAGCTGCATAAAACTAAAAAACTTTGGTATTCTTATATTGTTAGTTCAGAAGGGGAAACACAGTCAATGGGCATTTGAAATGTAAGCAGATATTTTCAGGTTATTGCTTCAAAATTGCTGTCCCAACTTCCATTTCTGCAACAAGGTCGAAATATTGTTTATACAAAACAATCGAGTCTTAAGCTCAGTAACATTCAGAGACCTGGATAGTAAGTATACGATTGATTATCTAGCGCTTCAACACTTTTCTACATACTTACATACGGGAAAAGCAAACCGCACATAATGTTCAGAAGATATTTATGAAGACTATTCCAATGTCTCAATATCTTTTTCTCAAAAGACTTTGCGGCACAATACGGGATGGTTATATTGGAGACAACGGTAAAAATCACTGTTGGCAAGCATGAAGGTCGTCAGTAAGGACTCATACAAACGGTAGAACAAAGCGATTTTAGGAAATTATTCAAAGTATTTCCTGAAGCCAAACATCTGAGCAGCCCATTCAACACTTAAGCATACTCAACAATTCTTCACGAGTCATCTACACAAATATAAAAAGGTGTTTATGACAGTAGTATTTATGGTAGCGCCATCTGGGCTACACGGTGCCCAATGGTTTGTTGATATGCTGAATCCTTCGACCGGAAGGAGATCGACATGGCTCAGAAGCAAGTTTCCTTCGACTGCCCGCCTGTCTCTGGAAGTCTAATAGCTGAAGAAAAGGTAGGGACTGGAGATGGCAGGGGGCTCTCGGAGTGTCTGGAGCTAGGTTGCACGGTAGTGATGTGGGAGGTGATGGAATTGGGGAGAGGCGGGGCCTAGTAGGAGGTTAGGTTGATGCTGGTCGCATGGCGGTTTTCCATAGAGTGAACTGTTATAAAAGAGAAAGGCTTAATGTCTGAATCTCTCTCACGTCCTCATGTCACGTGATTGTTCTCGTCTGCTCAGCTCACACCTTGTGAGACCAACCTTCATGCAACGCTAACCAAAACCCAAACTTAGGGGTCCACCAATCAACCGTGGGCCTCCAGCCTTTAACGCTAAGATAAACAAACTTGGTTTTGTTTTGTTTTTCCACTTTCACTTTTCCCAGACTAGGGATTTTGTTACTGTAGCTGCAAACAGATTAATAAAACAATTGGACATGTGACTTTTTGAACATGAGAGCTGTTCTTTTATAACTGCTATATATTTCTGCGTATATGCTACACCACAATACAATGTTACTGAGGAGGAAAATAGTAAATAGTTCTGCCTCTGGTTTCAGACATTAAAAAAACCCTTTGGCTGTATCTTTAAACTCTACCGCTTTGAATTAATAGGACAATAGTGGTCTCATCTACTCTCGCCTATCTTAGCATGCGCTAAACCCACAAAAGTATCCTAAAATCTTGGGCTTATTCTGAACATGTCTCTACCAGTTGCTCCCAAGATTTCTTCCAGGTGATCTTACCATGGCATTACCTCATTAAATATCTGTCCTGATGATGTCAAAGTCTGCATTCCAAAGTAGAAACTGACTTAGGTTGGGAGGGAGAAGGAAGACCTGGACCAGGGGGTGTTTCCTTACCCCACCGGAAGCTGAGGCGTGGGATCGCTGTCACAGCGTCAGCTGTTACAGTCAGATGCTTCCTCTGTGCTGGGTGCCTTCATTCCACATCGCTTTCTCACCCCGGATCACAGAGTTGGTGCAGGCATTCGCCCACCCAGCAGTCCTTGCCTTCCAACTCCATAGTTTGCCAGGCCACAAAAGTAGGGAAATCAGTCACACATTCAAGTCACAGACTGCACTGGGGCAGGTTTCTGAGCTATTCCTAAAATTTGGCTGAAGTCTTCCAATCACTTTGTGATATCCCAAGAGTGTTGAAAATCTGAATATGGATCTCTTCAATTGTCTTTTTTGTAAAACACCAGGGTTGAAGAGATGTCCCATTAGATAAGAGCACTCGCCACTCTTCCAGAGGACCCAGGGTCAGTTTTTAGCACCCACATGGGTGGCTCACAACCCTGAGCAGCCCAGTTCTGAAAGATCTGACTTCGATATTGACTTCCAACAGGCATCACGGGCACGTATTTATCAGATAAGACATTCATATGCATAATTTGTTTTATTTTGTCTCACTATGAAGCCCTGGAGCCCTGGCTGGCCTGTAACTTGCTGCATAGACCAAGCTGACCTGACCTCACGGAGATTTGCCTGACCTCTGCCTTTTGAATACTGCGATTATAGGAATGCACTGTGCCCGACTCATGCACATAAAAAAATAAAAGTAATATAATAAAAGGTAATTGTATAGATTTAATTTAATACAGTAAGTAGCAGACATGTTCTAAAGGGTACAATTTAGTAAGCTGGTAAGAGATAAATATGTCTGAGATCCAAAACCCATGGCTTGAATGAAACACAAAACATTTCTTTCACTGTCCAAGTCTTTGACAGCTCCCAGCAGAGCCTCCTGCTCCACCCACCTTCCCCACCCCACCTTATGGTCAGTGTAGATTGTCTTTTACTTTCTGAAACAAACTGAATGTGGTGATAGCCTATGTCCAAACATGTTTCACATGCACAAACAAACATATACACCATCATGCCCAGACACACACGTGTCCCACACAGGCTTTCTTCTCAGAGGGCCCGCCCCTTCCTACAGCTTTACACCAAGGCAAGCAGCCTTAGGTTGCTTTGGAGAATGTCTCATGACCTTCAGCCATAAACAAGGACGAAACTTCAGAACAAGGAAAGAAACCTGAACAGCGTCTAAAAACAGTTCTTCTCGGTGCTCTGCCTAAACAGGTAGAGCCATGGTCTGCACACAGGAGCACACGGTAGTGGTGGTTTCAAGTCATACAGGGGACAGTGATAAGTGGTGAGGGCTAACAGTGGGAACAAAGGCAGCTATGTGCCCCCATGTGACTTTGCTGGGTCACTTTAACATCACCACAGAGCAAATGACTTAAATGACAGAAATGTATCTCTCTTGGTTCTGGACACTTAGATGTCCAAAATAAAAGTGCTGACCTCTCTGTTGCTCAGAAGCCTGGCCTCCTTGGCTTGCAGGTGACTGTCATCTCCCTGTGTCCTAGTATGTCCTTCCCTTACTGACTCTGTACATTTCCTTTGCTCATAAGAACACTAGTTGTGTTGGATTAAAGCCTGTTCGTAAGACCTCATTTCATCTTACCTACCTCTCTGAAGCGACCTCGCCTCCTCCTATTGTTTGGACAGGATTTTGTCTGTTTGTTTGGCTTGGCTTCCTGGGGCTTGTGTGCTAGCAGCTTGATTGCCTCTGTTCTGGCAATTGATTGCCCCAGTACCAGGGGAAGAAAAGAAAAAAGAGCTCTTGTCTTAAGTGAACTTGCCAGTAGCCATGAAATTCCTTCTTTTTCAATGTTCTAGAAATTATGGTACCAATAAAATCAGCCAACTGAATTACTACAAGGAGTGACTTTAAAGCCTTTTTTATATTGGGGCTTATAAATAAACTCTTAGGCATATGAACCACTAGTGCCCAATTGTTTATCTTTTAATATAGAGTCTTCCCAAGGGCAGGCAGAAATAGCAGGACACAGGACACAGGTCACAGACTCCGGCTCCTGTGGGTCATGTGTTTCAGCAGCTGATAGGGGAGTTTGTCTGGTCCACACTTTTCTAAATATAACGTCTGCCAAGTTTCCTCAAAAGGGTAGTCTTGTGCCCCAAGGGAATGAGACATAGGCAGGCTCTTAAAGGAAAAGGCTTCATGAAGTATGGAATCAGCAGTTAAGTAGGAAAGTGCCTCTCTTAGCCTTGTCCAGGAAGCCGAGGCTCGCATGCCAGGAAGCACTTTCTATTTATGATTGGTAAACCTAGCCTAACACAAAGGGACAATCTGTGAAAGTGCGATTGGCAAAGGACAACACTTTTATGAGGAAAGAATGGCCAAGGGTTAGTTTGTTTCCATTTGTTTCTGCAGAGGCTGCAGCTTGGTAGTGTAAGGGTCAAAGTTCACAAAGAGAGACATTGTGAGCTAGTTCTGCATTCTGTTAAAGTATGTGTGCGTGTGTATACATGTATTTTAAGTGTGTTTCCAAACGTAAAAGTGCAATTTTCTACCAGGTTTTGCATTTTCTTCAGGGAATGAAAGGTGGGTGTCCCTGGGTCCTGGGTGGTTACTGACTGTTGAGAACTAGGATGAAGTAATAAGTTTGTTTACTCTAGGCAAGATAAAGACAAGACAAGGGCAGTGTATTTTCCTCGCTTTACCAGTCCAATCCACTTTACCCCTTCTTTGTGTCTGGTCCAAATATAAAGTGCTTCTTTGTTTCTTCTTGTAAGCAACACTTTATTATGGATTTAAAAGTCACTACTAATATTGTTATTTTTAACTTAACTTACAAAGTAGCAAGTTTCCCTATGGTGTTTTCATACATACTTCATTTTGGTTGGCCTTCCCTCCTACCACCCCTCCCTCTCCCTTGTCTCCTTGCTCCCCATCCCTGCTCACCCCTTTTACCTCCCTCAAAATTCCCCTTTCCACCTTCAGATCACCTGTGTTCCATTATTCTTCTCCCCGCTCTTTTAAGATTTTGTTGTTGTTTCTTTTTTCCTTCTCACGAGCCCCTTATTTTCCTGATCTCTCATGGCTTTGGTTTTGGTGACAGGGTCTCAGGTCTCCTGAATACCTAGATGGTTTTAGATAGCTGAGGATGACCTTGTACTCCTGATCCTCCTGCCTCTACCTCCCAAGTGCTGAGGTGAGACAGGTGTGGATTACCAGACAGGGCTTCCTCTTACAAGCTGTTAATTGTTAACTTATTCATTCATCCACTTCCAGAAAATAGGGAAGTAAAGTATCTCCCTTTGACACTTGGTTTGGGCTTTTAAACCTTTAAAGTATGCACTCAACAGAAATGTCTCTATGTAACTAGGTTACAAGTAAGAATGAATTTGCTATTTAAAAAGACCCAGGACTCTGCAGCCACACAGGTACAGTAATTTACCCCACTGACGTTAAAGGGACCGAGGACCACATTCTGTACGTCTTAAAACTCTATGACAAGATTGACCCAGAAGAGCTCTCGGTAAATTCTCCTTTTATGAAGGACCTGGGCTTAGACAGTTTGGACCAAGTGGAAATTATTACGGCCATGGAAGATGGTTTGGGGTTTGAAATTCCTGATATAGATGCAGAGAAGTTAATGTGTCCACAAGAAACTGTAGACTACACTGCAGATAAGAAGGCTGTGTGTGAATAAAGTATCAGAGCCGTCTTCCTCACTGTGAGACGCAGAGGACACACATGGCACCGTGGCCGAATGACAACGGCTCTGTTCCACTTGTATTTACATTGTCCGAGTGTTTTACCCTTTAAAAGCAAATCTGTTACCAAAAACAGTCGTCAGTTGATACTGTCTGTCCTAGTTTGGTTACTATCGCTGTGATAAAACACCAAGATCAGCTTACCTTACCACCTTTTATCACTGAAGGAAGTCAGGACAGGAACCTGGAGGCAGGAGCTGATTCAGAGGCTATAGAGGGGTGCTGCTTTCTGGATTGGTCCTCATAACTTGCTCAGCCTGATTTTTTTTTTATAAAAACCAAGGATCGCCAGCCCAGGGATGGCACCACCCACAATGAGCAGAGTCCCCCCATAAACCACTAAGAAAATGCCATACAAAGTCTTGCCGATAGCCCAAATTAGCGAGACTTAAAAAAAAAAATATATAGCTTGTATCAAGTTGATTTAAAACTACCCAGCACACTATCTGATGAAGAGAACATCTGGGCAGAGAAAAATTTACGTCAAACGTATTAAGTTAAAAGCAGATTATGAGCACACCTTTAACCCCAGCACTTAGAAAGGCAAAGGAGGGCAAATTTCTGTGAGTTCCAGGCCAGCTAGGGCTACAGAGGCAGACCCTGCCTCAAATAACAATGCAGCAATTCAGAGGGAAAAGGAAACAGTAAGACAAGAGAATGAGCCGTATTTGTAAGTGTGGAAAACAACGTTGCTGATAGAGGTGGGAGCATGCATGAGTAGAGTCTGGGAGATGAAAATGGGATTCATATAATTCCTATAACATATATTACGGTATTTTGAAGATAAATGGTGCCCAAAGGCACATATATTGGAGTGCTTGGTTTTTTGGGAGTGAAGCTACTTGACAGGGATTAAGTGGTGTGCCCTTATTGGAGTACATAGCCTTGTTAGAGGAAGTGTGTGTGTGTGTGTGTGTGTGTGTGTGTGTGTGTGTGCACACGTGCTCGGTGGGGGATGCTTTGAGGTTTCAAGAGCTCAAGCCAGGCCCAGTGGCTCTTTTTCTTCCTGCTGTCTACAGATGTAGATGTAGACTTTGCAGCTCTTTCTCCAGCACCACGTCTGCCTAGGTAGGTGCTACTCTGCCTCCCGCCATGCTGATGATAATGGACTAGACCAGTGAAACCATAAGGCCGAGCCAATTAAATGTTTTCCTTATAAGAGTTGTTATGGTCATGGTGTCTCTCCACAGCAACTGAAACACCAAGTAAAGCAATTATAATATTTAATAATATTAATGCAAATGAGGCTCATATAGGCCCTGTACTCTTACTGATAATGCTGTTTCTGCAAGGATGTGGGTTAAAGGATTGGATACTTCTGTACATGTTTGAAACCAAACAAGTCAGCAAATGGTGATGGTAGGAGCCAGGTATGTCTCAGCCTTGGGGTTTAAATTTAGATCTAAAAACTCAAAGGAGACTACGACGATTTGTAGGATAATGGGTTCGAGTATAAGATCTCAATAAAGACATGTTTACTCCGTATGGATGCAGAGGAACACATTCAGCTTCATTTTCAGGTAAGTGAGTACATCCAGATGCATCTTTGCTCTGTCAACCAAGAAGCCTCAAAGCAACGATATTCTAGCACTAATGAGCAAAATTGGTCCTCAGGTGTGTTTATAAATAGCCAATAAAAGGAATCACAAATCAGAGTTTCTTGGGTAAGTGCCTTACTATATGGCTAGAGCAAGAAGTGTCCTAGTTGAATTTGGAATATCATATGGTACCAGGATAAGTATACACACTCTCTCCGGGCCCCATTCTCTCCCTCTAACTTAAAGAACTCCCAAAGAATAACTAAAGATAAACAAAGAGAACAAGAAAATAATGTAATAAACTGAAGTAGAGACAAAAAAAACTTTTAAATTTATAAATTTAATAAGCATATATTAATGAGACTTATAAACATCTACAAATATAAATCCATGCCAATAAAAAACTGATGAATGAATGAATGAATGAATGAATGGCTGAGAAGGAAGAGACCACAGAAGCAGACTCCTCAGTGAATTCTGGAGGCAGAACTTCACTCCGCACTCCTGATGTGGGGGCGGAAAATAGTGATTTTCTCTCCGAGTAGCTTCACAGTGAGTAAACATAGGAGGTACTACTTATCAGCCACCAGAAACAATGACTTAACCAAATTCTTAAGAAAATGGCTGCATCTAGAGAATATCATCCTGAGTGAGATAATCCAGTCACAAAAGAACAGACATAATATGCAGTCACTGATAGTGGGATGCTAACCCCAGAGGCTCGGACTGCCCCAGAAACAACTCACACACTGTGAAGTTCAAGAAAAAAAGAAAACAAAACAAAACAAACAAACAAACAAACGAAAAAGTCATGCTCAATCCTTACACACCAAGAAAACGTTGACTAATTCCGGGTTACATCCTGTTTTACATGTACTTTATGCTCATTGTAACTAGTAAGATCTTAATGCAGAGTATCAAACCTTAAAAAAAAAGAAGAAAAAAAAAGCCAAGCACTGACACAATTGTATTTGTATACATTTATGCAAAAATGTTTAAATTTTTTTCTTTTATCTTTGTTTTTTAAAATAAAGTTTAAAAAAAATAAGTTATTAATGTAAAAAAAAAAAGAAGGTAGTACTTGAGCCAAATGATCAAGGCAAATATCAACAGTCATGATTATAAAACCAAATCCCAGTGCTTAGTCTAACCCCGAGAACAACACCAAGTGAGTCCTAATGGAGAGGCAGCCCATTCTACATGCTGACATTCTACATGCTGACCAGAGCTTTTCAAACATCAATGTCATCAAAGAAACAAGATGCAGAGATTTGAATATGAAATGGCCCTAAGGGTTCATGTTAGGAATTAGACATCTTGGAGGAAATGGGCTAAATCCGACCTGAAAGATCCCTCCCAGAGGACTAACTCTCATAGAATCTAAGGAGATGTGCAAGCAGCCTATGGGGGGGGGGGAGCAATCAGTTGTCCTACCCACCTATAAAGCCTGTGAACCACAAATGACCAACATGGTGAGAGATCCCCAGGAGGGTAATAGAGTCATGTATCCTGGGGGCACAGCCAAAGGCTGTCTAATTGGACTTAAGGCTCAATAGGAGGTTATCTATCCCCGATACTGTAAACATAGTCAGCTACCCATGGCTAGAGAAGTCATGTGCCCTAAAAGAGACCTAATACCACTTTCCTAAACCTATACAATTTTGAACTATAGTCTAAACACTTATCCTAATACCCACAGATAAATATAACTTTCACCCTTCATCAAAGAAACTTCATTCAGTTCAAAGAGCCACAACCAGTTGAAATGCTAGTCGAGAACAACTAACCACGGAGTGTTCAGCCACGTCTACAGCACAGCCCATATACCTATGGCTCGGGGGACATCACTGAAGAGGAAACAGAAAGATGTAAGAACCAGAGGATCAGGATGTCTGCTGTGAGGTGGTGCCTTCTGTATGTGACAGGAAAGGGATTTCCAAAGAGATTGTATAGATAGGACCTACACAATGTCCAGAGCAGGTGATATGTCAACATGGATGAAGAAAACCTCACGGTTCTTACCCCCAGTTACAGGGGTACAGGCAGAATTCCAGGCAATCAATCACTGCTGAGAAAGGGAAAATGAATCCTCTCCAGGGACAAGCAGGTTATTCAACCTCAAGGAGTCTGTTCTAAACAAAACACATAGTAGCAACACTAAACAGACTTTGTTTACACACACACACACACACACACACACACACACACACAATTAAAGAAGTTATGAATTTGAGAAGAAATTGGGACCTTCTTCTAAAGTGTCCGAAGTCTGTGGTGTCTTCAGCTATAGGGACTTACCTTCACGTTCTTGGGGGTAACCAAGAGCAAAAGGAACAGCCTACATTATCTTGGGAATCTCTTCAACTCCCCTGTTCATCTGGAAAGGACATCTCCCATGTTTGTCACTGGGGTTTTTGTTAGTATCTGCTTCTTAGGGGAGAATTAGTTCCCCAAGTGACATAGAAGGTGTTGGGGGGGAGGGGCTGGAAATGATTTAAATGTAGTATTCATGATCTCAAAAAAAATCAATTTAATTTTCTTTAAAAAGAAACTTTTTTTTTTAAAGACCTGCATAATGAGACATGGCTAATTATATACGATGTATTTTGGATGGGATCTAGAACAAAACTGCATGAGGTTAAAACTAAAGACATTCAAGTAAACAGCACACTGAATCAAGTCAACATCAGCTCCTCAGCTGGAGTAAGAACACTGCGTTGTAATGTGGTGATTGCGGGTATGGTACAGCAACTTTCTCCACGTTGATACTGCCCATCCTGCCTTGTTAAGACTTTGGATGCTGTAAAAGGAGGCTCATTATGGTTCTGGAGTTAAACAATATAGAAGTGTCCAAAGTCCCTCAGACTGGCCAGACACACTAGGCTCCTGCAGCCCCCACACTTACATAATCAACAAGAATGGCTGAGAGACACTCTCAGACAAGAGAAGCTCTCTGAAGTCAGACTAATTAAGTTGTCTGGAAGACAGACCAGATGAACTGCCCGAAAGGGTCAGAGAGGGACCATCATCTGGAAAAGGCGCACTTTATCCTGTTAAGATGCTGTAAGTACATTAAACTCAGAGATTCCAGCTTTCATGAGTTGTCCCCTGTGTTTGGGTGTACTTGGTAATACAGTGTCATTTCTGTTCAAGTATGGAACCCCTCATACATATTTCTCTAAGTAACCCCAAGAAAACACCACGTTCACCAGGTTGGAATTTGGTGGCATCTTTTTTCTGGTTTGTCTTTGGTTCCCTATCTGAAGTGAGTGCCTGCTTGTTCATGTCTCTCTGGGAATAATGCTGCACAACAGGTGTATGGAAATTTTGTACTATTAATTTAGTTCTTCTGGAAATACAAAACTAATCTAAAAGCTAAAAAACTAATGAACAAGTAAAACAATAAGCAAAACAGGAAAATTGAGCTATACCACTTCCTGGGGCTTTAAGGGTTTGATTCTGCAATGAACTGTTGCAGTAAAAATAAAAATTGGATCTGTTGCTAGCAGTTTCCCACACAGAGCCACCAGAACTGTTCTCCCCTGCTGCTTCTCTGTCTTCCGGCTGCCTCTACCCCAGCCGGGGACTTTGCTCACATTCCCCTCAGCCCGGTAAAATAATGATCAATAATTTACCAATCAGATTTATATGTTAAATTCTCAATCCACGATCCACCCACACAATAAGCTTACAGTCAGTTGACAAAGATATAAACCACCCACCTAGATACAATATATTGACCTATAGAAACCCTTGAAAATATCCATATCTACCTATCGTCAATTAAGACTACCTGGATCTAGATTCCCCTCCTCCAGCTCCATCTTGATTCTTCCCTGCTTCTCTTTCTCTCTCCTTTCTAGATCTTTTTCCCCACCTACCCTTCCTCCTCATCCAATGATAGGCTAGACCCACCTTTCTGCATAATGACATCATCCTACAGTGAACAAGTATTAAGCTAAACATAAGAACCCCAAGTAAACTTCTGGAGAGATACTTTGAATCCATCTCTCCAAGAACCTCAGACATAAGAACCCTGGAGTTTCTTTCCAGAAACTTCTCTCCAGAGGGAGAGAAAAATACTGAAAGGCAAATAAATCTTTAAGCAACTGCCTGCTTATGACTGTGGTGAACCATTCTGAGAATAACTTGTGACTTGCCTTTAGTGCAGGTTGAAGTCACCAATGAACTTTATTTTCTTTATGGCCCAAGCAAAGGTTTTGCAAAGTTTGGTATTATAACTATGGGAAATACAGAGAATTTGTGTGGTAAAGCAAATGGCTCTGTAACTCCCTGGACTCTTTATGTTGTGTCATGTGACACTTTTGTTGGGAGACAGTTACACAAACATCTATTCACCTCAGATTGGGAACCAAGGACAGATTAATTATACTGTTTATTAATTATTAATTAATAGTACTACTGAAATCTAATTTGATCAATCAATGAGTTTATTTGGAGTTACTTAAAGGAATGTGGGTGAGGGGTTACTTTCAGGGTCAGAAACAATTCAAAGGAAGCTGTGCCACTAAAGGCCTATCCCACCATGGGTGATGGCTTAGGAATGCTGGAACTCTAGATCTCACTACAGCTCACTGCTAAACTTTCAGGAAGCTCAACAGGTTGCTTATAGGCAGATCAGCTGGTCTGCATTTTTCCATTAGTCCTTATTGCTTGTATGGTCTTTAAGAGAGAGAATGGGGCTGACTGTATTTGATTGATTTCAGAGACTTCCTGAGGCCTCTGAGTTGGTTACTTCCTAAATCTTAGGAAGTCTCCCCCGAAGAATTTCTAGAGTCTTTAAGATTTACTGAGTCTTAATGAGTTTTCCCCAGGATAGATTGTTTTAATCTATGGCAAATCATCTCATAGCACATAGTATAACTGTGTCTTTATTCTGGGGGTGGACTCTAGCCTTCTCTCCCCACTAAAATCTAGTTTGGTGAACCAATGAGTTTATTGGGGTTACTTACAAGTTCTTCATGTAAATGTTATATCGTACAGAACCTGTATACATCTTCCTCACACATATATATTAGATATAATGCCTAAAATAATGTAAATGTTGAATGAAAGTTATATTGTGTTATTTGAGGTCAAAGAAAATTCAGTACAGACACTGCTGTAGGTTTTTTTTTTTTTTGGCTGTTCTTTGAGAAGGTTCTTACATGTTAGAGTTGACTCTTGAATAGTCTTACAGACTTTTTTTTTGCTATTGTTTACATTTTAAAATGTTTTTAACATTAATGATCTATGTGTTATATATATGGGTCTCATCATGACATTTTCATTTATGTAAACTTTAAAAAACAATTGATTTTTGCTTTTCATATTTCTCTTCTGCATTGATGCTGTATTTATTCAACCTGTACTTAGAGCCTCTAGAACTGCACTGTCTTAGCTCCTGTTCTAATGCAAAAAGACACCACAACCAAGGCAACCATTATAAAGGGAAACATTTAATTCGAGGCTGGCTTTCAGTTTCAGAGGCTCAGTTCATTATCATGATGACAGGGAGCCTGGTGGTACACAGGACACTGGAGTAGTAGCTGAGAGTTAGATCCTGAGGTGGGGGGTGGGGGGTAGAGAAAGAGAGAGACAGAGAGAGAGAAGACAGGATTCTTAAATGTGTCACAACTAGGTGGTTGTGTGCTTCTTATTTTGGTTTTGAGGTTTTTGTTGTTTGTTTGTCTTTGTTGTTCTTTTCTCTTGAGACAGTCTTGCCATGTAGCCTAGTTGGGGCTCAAAGAAACAATTTTCCTGCCTCTGTTACCATATTCAAACCAATAATGAATATAGGAATCAGATAGTTTAGCATTTCTGCCAGACTGCCCTGTTTTTAGATAGGGTCTCACTATGTGGTCCTAGCTGGTCTGGAACTCACTATGTAAACTAGGCTGACCTTGGGTCACAGAGTTTACTTCCCAAGTGCAGGTATTAAAGACATGTACCACCATGACCAGCATCCTTTTCTTCTTTTGTTTCTTTAACACCCCTTTCTCCTTTTCCTTCTTTACTAGAGATTGTCAGATGTATGATGTTATAACTTGAACTGTAAATGTTCCCAAAGTCTCATAAGCTCAGTCCCAGCTTGGCACTGTTGGAAAGACATGTAAGAGATGGAGCCTAAAGGAAAGAAGTTAGGTACCAGGGGCCACGCCCTTGAAGGGATAGCAGGATCCTGCCTGCTTACCTTATTTTCTTCCTAGGCACACTGTGAGCAGCTTTCTCTACCATGACCCACCACCATGTCAGCTGCCATTGGGCTTTCATACAGAATCACACTTTCTTACACAGACATCCCTGTTTCCCAGAATAAACACCAGCTCTTTTCCTTCCCTTCCCATAATCTGCCAGGCTCCAGGGACAAAGTGGCATTTGTGAAAGAGCATGCTGTACTGAGGAGGGCTGGGCCTTGTCCACATGCCCACAGCTCCTGGGGTTCAGATGTGGTGCAATAGACTATCTGGCTATGGAAATTCTATCCCTGAGAACACTTGCAAATATTTACTAGTCAGAATTGAGTTGTGTTAAGACAGTTTTGCAGACAGAGTGCCTGGGTGCAAGTCCTGCCTTTACCTCTGGGCCTCAGTTTCCTTATCTATTGAATTACATTAATAGTCCCTAAGATAAGGTATAAAATTACATTAATAGCCCCTAAGATAGGTATAAAGCATAAATGACCTGGAGGAAAATACAAATAAAGCACATTCAGAAATACACTCAATAAATGTAATGTGTAGATCCCCGTGTCTTCCCAGATGAAAGAGAAGTGTGGTTGTATTTGGGTAGGGCAGACTGGGGGTACCCTTGTGGAATAAACATCATGATGGCTGTGGAATGTGGTTAGGGGAGAAGATTTTCAACCTCTCCACTTTGTACATTTGGAGTCAGCTCTTGGTGGCTAACTGTTCTGTGCTCCATAGATCCCTTGTCCAGTTTCTTTGTCTTCAAGTACAGATGTTAGCCCCAACTCCTTATCCTTAGATGGGAAACTTCCAGTGTCTCAAAGCATTGTTCAATATCCCCAGGGGTGCGGGGGAAGAATGTCTTCTCCTGTTGAGAGTGACTGGTTTAGAGGGAACTGCTGAAGTCACTGTCACAGGGCAAATGAGGGAACCTGGAGAGCCACCATGAGATAGTGACATGCTTACTCCAGGGGAATAACGTGAACAAGGTGGAGAGAGCACTGTAGGAATGAACATGTCTGCCTTCCATTTTTCCAGCAGTGCAAAGCAAATATATTTATTTGGGTAGATTTCTCTGTTCTGCAAAGCCAAATTTAAAAAAGAGAAGGAACAAAAATATTTCCAAGAAAAGAAAAAACATTTTAAACAGCAATGTGAATTCACGGCATGTGACAGGGCTTACTAAAGTTGATGAAGCTGTCACTTCTAGGCTTTCTGAGTTCTTGACCCTGGGTGGCATTAAGGAAGAGGACATGAGGGCTAATGTCACCTGTGGTTCTCTCTATACCTTCTGTCCCCATGCTAAGAACACACTAAGAACATGGGCTTTGTTCTCCCTACAAGGTGTCCCTTTCTTGCTTTCTAGTTCTCACTGGGATCCCTAAGGAATTAGCCCTTCAGGTTTTTGTTTGGTTTTTTAGTATATCTAAAAGTGTTTTGTCTGCATGCATGCCTGTGCACCACACGCATGCATGCCTAGTACATGCAGAGGTCAGAAGAGTGTATTTGATCCTCTGGAATTGAAGTTATGAATGGTTATGAGTCATCACATAGGTGTTGGGAATTGAACCCTTGTCCTCTGTAAGAGTAGCAAGTGCTTTTAACCATGGAGCCAGCTCTCCAAGTGCATGCTCAGGGAATTTTAGAGCATTAGAAACTGCAGAAATAACCTAAGAATTGACACTTGTTCTCCACTTTCAAGCAGTCTGTGATAGCCCGTTGATTTTGTCTTTTTGGAACATTTAACAGAGAAGGGTTTGTGGTTGTTGTTTTGCCAGATTTATTTAGTTACTTATTTCTGCAGATATCAGGTTTTGTTATCTGGGGTTCTTGTTAAAACAAGATTTCTTTTGGTGCAACAGGGGGGGAACTAAGAGCCTGCATTTCCAATAAACTCCAACACCACTGGTTCATGAGCCACTGGAAGTCATGGGTCAGTGGACCAAGAGCAAGTCTTGATTGGCATCTAAAACAGGGTTTGTGTAACAATTTAGAAGCCAGAAAGCAGCATTTTATTGCTGGATGAAAACATAGCCAGTGTGAGTTTTTCTCGTGTGTGTGTGTGTGTGTGTGTGTGTGTGTGTGTGTGTGTGATGTAAAGCATGTAGACACTACAGCACACGTGTGGAAGTCAGTGGACAACTTTGTGGAATGAGCTTCTTCCTACTTTACAGATTCCAGGGTCAAATTTAGATCATCCGGCATTCATGGAAGTGATTTGCCTGCCCTACCCCCAACTCCATGCCATCTCTTTGGTCTATCCCTTTATCTTTGAGTTAGAGTTTCTCATTGAATCTGGAGCTAGCTCACCAATTGGCTAGACTGGCTAGCTAACAAACCCTACAAAGTCTCCCTGTCTCTGCCTTGCTAACCTTGGGATTACAGCTGCACACTGCTGTGCCCGGCATTTTATATAGATGTTTGGGATCTGAACTGATGTCACATTGAACTATCTTCCTGGCCCCGTAGTGATGTTCTCTTGCCCACAACAGACAGAAAACTCATTTTGCTTTCCTCAAGGATATACTGAAGCAGGATGCCATCCAGTCAACAATTGTGGGAGTTTCATCTGGCCAATGGGTTTATTTTCTTATGCTCCCCTGCATTTCAAAGTGTGCAGTAGCACAGACACCACCCAAGAGAGATGAGAAGCAAAGGCAAACGAAGAAGTAGCCTTGAAGAAGGGAGAGAGATAAGAGCATCCCTTTCCCGGCTTTGGGTTGTACTTCTCAGTCCATTCCAGCAAGCACTTTGTGTGTGATAGCTGAAACTGTCTAAAATATCCTTGTGAACAGCAGAGAGTGTAAAAAAGATGAAGGACATAAGACAGTCTGTAGATGATGGTGCTTTTCTTAAGGATTTTGCAAATCCTCACAGAAGTCATAAGGACAACCTGAACCCTGCAGATCCTTTATGAATGTGGAGATTGTGCCCATGTGTGCTGTACAACGAGGTCATTGTATGTCTTGGGCATGGTTATTGAGAATGAAATATTAACTGTTGGTTCAGAATAAGGAATGCACTATGATTCTACCTAAACATATGTATGCTGGATGGATCCACCCATTCCCTTCACAGAGCGTACTCCAGAGGAACCATGCTGTACATAAAGATGACTGTATAAGGCTCAATGGTCAAAGTGACCTCAGGTGTTTAAAGAACTGAAATCTATGGTCTACAGATACAATCACATGAGAAATACCATTTTCCTGAAAACTTGGAGTAGTTTTTAAGAGCACCCTTTAAAAAATGTGAGCTCCGGGGAACGGGGGACAGAGCTTGGTTAGCTTGGGTCACACTCAGATACCAGCAATCTCATGAAGGCCCAGCCTCTATCTGCTATTGGCTCTACAGGATTCAACAGCCGGATTCTACGGTGCTATCTGCGCCCACAGCTCCAGATCACTTCCATGCAACCTAATCACGTTCTGCAAAGAGACAGAACTAAAAATAAACACATAAAGATAAACAAGAGGATATCTCATAGGATAATTGGCTTGTGTGACTACAGAATCCCACAACAGGCCTTTTGTAAGTTGGAGATTGGAGTGTCAAGTTGTCCAGCCAAGACCAGATACAAAGAGCCACAGAACAGCAAAGATAATGATGAAACTTCCTGTTCAAAGTCCAAAGCATAAGATTCCTGAGCTCATTGGCTTAGGGAGTCATGGAGCCCAGATGTAGAAGAGTCTGACGTTCTAATATTGAAATACAGGAGAAGAAGGGTATATCCCAACTCCTGCCATCTAGACAGACCTATGGTAAATTGCACAGTGCCTGCCTGGTTGAGGGAAATCCTCCCCTACAGTGGTCACCAGTTTCCCTGCCAGACCCTCACTGTCACACCCAGATGTAAGGCTTTGCTTATTCTCTAGTTAGTACTTAATCTAGCTGAGTTGCCTCCTAGAATCAATATTCCTTGGTGCTTCTGATGTGATTTCTAGTCTGGGGGCCTAGATTCCCTCTCATGAGTTTCTGAGATTATAGATCCCTGGAACTGGTTGAATTTGTGTTCTGATTAGCAGAGCCTGAGGAAGTTGGTATCAGATGGAAGGGAGCGGGGGTGGGGAGGGGCAGTCAATATAGGCCGTTATTGAAGAGGCTTCTTTTTGGACAAAAGGTACAAGATCCCCCTGAGAACAGTACTTTAGGTTGTCCCATCCTAGGGGACTTTCTGAGACTTGGGTAGGTGTCATATCTTTGTCTCTTTGAAGATTTCATTGCAAAGAATTGACTAGTTCCTGTGTCTGGGTTTAGCTTAGCCAATGAGGTGTCTATTAATCTCTTTTATGTCACTACAGTAGGTGATGTCCACCACATCCAGGAAGTTTGTGACAATCTTAAGCTAAACAAGCAGAACCACAAGTCTGGTTCATGGCAAGTCACTTCTGAGGAGCGGCAGGGAGGCTGGATCCTGCGTGCGAAGCCTCCACACTTGAGAAGGTTTCCAGATCTGTTTGGTTTTCTGCCCATTGCATTTTCATCAGCTCGTGGGCTTAGAGGGATCATGGTTGACTTGCCCACCTCTCATTCCATAGCAATGGCACTTTCATTCCATAGCACAGAGTCACTCCAATCTGAGGAGCTCTTGCTTCTCGCTGGAGTCACTTCAGTAGTGTCAAACTCTCTAGGAAGCAACACGAATATGACTGTGTGGTCAACATGCAGAACCTCAACATGAAGCCAAGAGCCTCTTGTCCTGTTCCTACATCCAACATCCCGATTCTTTGGCCTTGCAGAGTATCAAACTAGACAACACAAAATTTGATCTTGCTTTAACGTTGTCCCTGTGGTAATTTGAATAAGTAAGTTCCCCATAAGCTCACGTATAAGCCCTGGTTTGCAGGTCTTGGCACTGTTCAGGGGTGTGAAGTGCTTTAGGTGGCCTTTCTGCAGGGGGGATGTCATGGGGAACAGGCTTTGAAAGTTTAAAGAGCTAGAACATTTCCAGATGCTCTCTCTCTGCCTAGTGCTCAGCAGCTGAAGAGGCGATCTCTCAGCTTTCTTCAGCTTTCTGCTCCATTCACCACGTTTGCTACTTGCTATGATGCCTCCCCTCCTGTTGACTTTCTTTTCCACAGGAAGTTACTAATTTTTTTGTTTATCCTTCCACTAAATAATAAGTAAAATATTAGAAGATCTATACCTCCCAGTATTTTTGGATAAGCACTGACCAGCTATATGCACCTCTTTCCACTTTGAACTATCCCAGAGATGACTCCACAGTGCTGAATGTTAACATTGGTGTTAATCGGTGTTCCACAGAGGAGAATCGGTGTGATGTACATATATTTATGATGACGATGATCGATAAGCAGATGACATGTTATAAATAGATGATTGGCAGACAGATGGCAAGTGGTGGCTGATATGGTTTATTGCAATAGATTGTCTCATGCATCTATGAAATCTAGTAAGTCCCAATTTCTTCAAGGAAACAGGCAAGCAAGAGACTCAGGAGGCCAATGGTATGTAGCTCCAGTTGGAAAGCCGACGTATCCACTTGAGTTAAGATGCAAGAGGAAACAGTGACTCAATTCTAGGGAAAGGTTGGGAAGGAGGAATTCCACCTGGCTTTGGGAAAAGTCAAGCTTTGAGCTTTCTGCAAATCGACCAATTAAATGAGGCCCACCTACATAGAGAAGATAATTTGCTTTTCTCAGTTCACTGATTCCAATGCTACTATACTCTCACAGAAACAATGTGAACAATGCAATTATTCTGAACCAAAAGTCAGGGTACCCATAGTGGCGCACACCTTTAATCATGGCCATAGGAGGCAGAGGCAGGCAGATCTCTGTGAGTTGGAAGCAAGTCTGGTCTATAAAGTGAATCCCAGAACAACCAGGGCTACACAGAGAAACCCTGTCTAGAAACAAAAATAAAAATAAAATATAGACAAGAGTTAACCATTGTAACGTGCTTCGTTCTTTTTAGTGACTCCGTTGCATGGGTGTGATGGTTTAATACGGTTACTGTTGGGTGTTGTTTGTCTCTTTATGACCTTTCACCATCATAAACCATGATACAATAAATAACTGTGTGTATTCGTATTCCACACGTCTGCCATACTATGTGAGAATGGCTTCCGAGACATGCGGCTGGGGGGTAAAAGGGTAAATGTGCATGCGATTGCCTCTCTTCGGGTCTGTGAAGTTAAAAAACAAAACAAAACAAAACAACTTAGATTTTGTTTTTTCTTTAACATATATGAGTGGTGTGTGTGTGTGTGTGTGTGTGTGTATGTAATATGTGCATGTGTGTGTATGTAATGTGTGTATGTGTGTGTATATGTATGTGTATGTGTGTATTTGTGTGTGTATGTATGTGTGTATGTAATGTGTGTATGTGTGTGTATGTAATGTGTGTATGTGTGTGTGTATATGTGTGTGTGCATGTGTGTACGTGCACCTCTGCATGCCTGATACCTTTGGGGTCAGAAGAGGAGTTCTGAGTTCCTGGAACTGGTATTACTGATGGTTATGAGCCACCATGTGGGTTTGGGGAACTAAAAGTGGGTCCTCTTCAAGAAATGCTTTAACTGTTGATCCACATCTCTCTAGCCCCAGGGCTATACCATTTTGTAGTTCACCAGAAATGTCTGAATTACAAATTCCTTTGGGAAACAGATGTTCAGGTCAAAGAAAACCTCACTATACTTGCCCATGGTGGCTGGTGTACACTATGCTGCCGGGGAGAGGAGTGGGAGGTTTGTGCAAATACCAGAGCAGAAATCTATCCTCGGGGATGGTTTAGCTCTGCTATAAGTCTTGAGTCTCTGGAAACTACTCTGTAGTAATAAAAGACTGACAAAGAAAGAGAAAAAAAAAACAAAGAGACACATTAAAAGCCTTACATAGACCCCCGATGGGCTGATGGAGTGAAAGAGGTCTAGATACCAGCTAGGCCAGAACCAGAGGCCACCTTTGTGCTTTTCAGCCTCAAAAGCAAAACTTAATTTTAAGATTTGTCCTTTGTCTTCCCTGTAAACTATGCAACATTTGCTTAAAGTCTGGTTTCAACTTTGTAAGTGTGTTTTCAGGGTCAACATATGGGCAGCCAAACAGAGAATGACATAGCACAGCACACACAGCACACAGTACACACAGCACACAAAGTATACACAGTACACACAGTACACACAGCACACATAGCACACACAGTACACACAGTACACACAGTACATACAGCACACACAGTACACACAGCACACACAGCACACACAGCACACACAGTACACAAGCAACACAGCACACAGTACACACAGCACACAAAGTATACACAGTACACACAGTACAAACAGTACACACAGTACACACAGCACACACAGTACACACAGCACACACAGCACACACAGCACACACAGTACACAGCACACACAGTACACATAGCACACACAGTACACACAGTACACACAGCACACACAGCACACACAGCACACAGAGCACACACAGTACACAAAGTATACACAACACACACAGCACACAGTACACACAGAACACAAAGTATACACAGTACACACAGCACACACAGTACACACAACACACACAGTACACACAGCACAGACAGCACACACAGTACACACAACAGACACAGCACACACAGTATACACAGCACACACAGCACACACAGCACACACAGCACCCACAGCACACACAGCACCAACCGCTGTATTTTATGTCTCTATACACTGCGTCCTACCTCAGAACTCAGTGAAGAAGCCATGGGACTGAAGGGTCACCACGTGAGCTTTGCAGTGATAAGATTGGACTGAACTTCCGTATTCATCCATCCTACATTGCAAGCTGCGCCCATGTCTACGCAAGGTTTCCACCTCCAGTCATGTGCACACCTCCCTGACAGCGAGGCAGGGCTTCTACCTACTTCTGGACAATAGATTTGCCACCCTAAATTCTAAATGCTCCTCAATTCTATTTAGTTTCCAAAGATAAGCAAATCTACGACAGCCCGGATGTCTAGTGGGACCTGGTGCTCAGGGAAGTTCATATCTAGCTTTGGAATGATCGAAATTTGAGAAGCATCCTTTAGCTTGGGATAGACTTAATTCTCTAAGTAGACACTGATTCAAATTTCCATGCACACAGGGCTTAGAAACAGCCATATGGCTGGAAGAGGATTAAGGGACGTACGTCAAGCGGCCCAACATGGCTCGAGTTGTATGTTACTTGGGGTGGCTTTGGAGAGACCCAAGAAGATATAAGGAAACTAAAGGATGCCACCCATTGGCCCCATCCTTCCTTGTGACCCAGACATCCTACAGATAACATAGTCAGGAAGAGAGAGGCTAGAACAGAGCCAGTGCCGGGAGCCTTCACAGCACCTAGTTTGTTTTTGTAGGCCAGTGGGTAGTCTCTGTTAGAACAGCCGCTGCTGGACACAGAGGAAGCTGCACCGTTGTCATTGCTATAAAGTCCCCAAGCTGGCCCTGCTATCCGGGCCCAAGCCTGCATCCCCAGATGGCTGGGGCCATACAAATGCCTCCATCTGTCAGGCTGTGAAACCGTGTTTATCACAACACTGGCCCCTCTGCAGACGGTGGAATCTATGACTCTCAATAGTTCCCTGAATGGAAACAGATGTTTTATCAGGAATTCATTGTCAGAGAGAAACATTTAATACTGGCAATTAGCAAAGAAAAAAGAGGTCAGAGTGCCCAATTCAAATGGAGATTCTCCTCCCCACCCCGCCCCCTGCAGGATGCACATGACATTAAGTCTCACTGATATAAAGTGAACTGAAACCTTCTCTACTGTGCTTTTCTATGTGGATCCAGGAAAGCTCTGGCTATGATTTGGAGGAAGAAGACCTCTGTTAGGTTAACACACACGCACAGGCACCCACACACACACACCCCACTCATGCACACCAGTGAAGAGATGAGCCAAACACCTGGGCATCTGCTTGGGGGAACAGCTGTTAGTATTATGAGATATTACAGTCAATAACCACTAGCTTTCTCCCAAGTATTGGGTGGGCATTATTTGGGTGGACTTGGCTGACCGAGAAAGTTATGACAGCAAGAAACCAAATAGTCTTTAGAAGGCAAACTTTTTTGGATTTATTTATTTTTATGTTAAGGTTTGGTGTTCTACCTGCACATGTGTCGATGCACTGTGCAGAGGCTGAAAGAGGGCGTTTGCTCTCCCAGAACTGGAGTTACAGATGGTTGAGCCACCACATTCATACCTGTCAATTTGATCCAGGTTCTCTGAGAGAAGTTAGTGCTCTTAACCGCTGAACCATCTCTCTAGCTCCTGGAAGGTAAATTCTTGGTGGAGCGACAAAATCAAGGGAAATGAGGCTCTTCCTGCTTCCGTCAAGTTCATACAGTGCACCGAGGAAGAGATAAAACTGCCCTGTGGTTCCTGAAAGAAGGGAAGTGTTTGTGAGACCACCGATCCCGATGTGGCTATGTGACAGTTTCCTTCCTCTTCTAGAAATGCAGAGTTTGGGATGGAGTGTTATTTTTAAAAGACACGACTATTCAGCAAAGAGTCACCCTGTGCCCGCTCTGATGGTGCGCAGCTGCTGTCTGGCAGCGGAACTCGAGTTTTTTTTAAATAAGAGAACAAGGAATTTCGTTTGGGGTTTGAGGTGTTGCTCTCCCCTCCCCCACCCCCACTAGGTCTCACTGGGTCGCCCCAGGTAGGTTCAAACTCATAATCTTTTACCTCAGCCCCATAAGAGCTGGGATTGTAGACCTATACCAAATCATCTGTGTGAAACTAGGGTTTCCATAGTTCGTTTTTGTATGTGCGTGGTGCATGTGTATATAGATATATAGATGTGTGTGTGTGTGTGTGTGTGAAACAAGTCACCTACACAGCCAACCACCTTGCTCTGGGGGTCCCCTGTCTCTGCTTGCTGGACATTGGTGTAACAAGGAGGCCACCATGCCCGCCTGGTATGGATGTGTGTGTGTGTGTGTGTGTGTGTGTGTGTGTGTAACAAGTCACCTACACAGCCAACCACCTTGCTCTGGGGGTCCCCTGTCTCTGCTTGCTGGACATTGGTGTAACAAAGAGGCCACCATGCCCGCCTGGTATGGATGTGGGTGCTGATGATCTGAATGCCAGCCCTCATGTTTGCAGTGCAAAGGCTTTATAGGAGCCACCTCCCTAGTGCCCCTCCACCAAATTAGGCCTTTAAATCCCGGAATAGTATCTCTTCATGGGGCTTAACCAAGCGAGTCACACTGCAGTGAGGGGATGTGTGTGGGGCAAGGGTGAGTGGTTAAGTCATCTGCCCTCTTCTAAGTGGTCAACAGGAGACGCCTGTTCCTGTGCTGAAGTCTGCAGAGGTCTGTGTGGCCTGTAAAGTGGCCTTTTCAATTCATTCCCTTTCCTTTTTGTTCTTTTAATATTGATAACTATAAACTAAATCTTGCCACTTATGTGTCCTTCTATAAAGAGGAAATTCTTACAGTTCTAACGTAAGCCCTATACTTGTGAACATGCATATTGTAGACAGTCTAGCCAGAAAGCCGAAGCTGCTTACAACCACTCCAGTTTGAAATGCTCTATCCCTTTGTCTCTGGAAATTGTTAAAGGGCCTCAGAATATCAATATTTTAAACCAGCTACATAACAGTTAAAAAGCCCAGCACGTGTCACAGTGACTTTATTTAGAAATCACTTTGGATCAGCAATGAGCTCACTGTAGTGTCCTGTGAGATCTGCACACACTGGTCACTGTAGTGTCCTGTGAGGTCCACACACTGGTCACTGTAGTGTCCTGTGAGGTCTGCACACACTGGTCACTGTAGTGTCCTGTGAGGTCCACACACTGGTCACTGTAGTGTCCTGTGAGATCTGCACACACTGGTCACTGTAGTGTCCTGTGAGATCTGCACACACTGATCACTGTAGTGTCCTATGAGATCTGCACACACTGGTCACTGTAGTGTCCTGTGAGATCTGCACACACTGATCACTGTAGTGTCCTGTGAGGTCCACACACTGGTCACTGTAGTGTCCTGTGAGATCTGCACACACTGGTCACTGTAGTGTCCTGTGAGGTCTGCACACACTGGTCACTGTAGTGTCCTGTGAGGTCCACACACTGGTCACTGTAGTGTCCTGTGAGGTCTGCACACACTGGTCACTGTAGTGTCCTGTGAGGCCCACACACTGGTCACTGTAGTATCCTATGAGATCTGCACACACTGGTCACTGTAGTGTCCTGTGAGGTCTGCACACACTGGTCACTGTAGTGTCCTGTGAGGCCCACACACTGGTCCATAGGCCTCATCTACTCCTTTGACATTTCATCTTTTGCGGATGGACTTTGCTGAAGACTGCTTCACAGTGATAGAAACGTGGTTCCGGGTGAGCCAGTGCCAGCTAAAGTTGACAAAATCCCCACGTGAGTTTGCCCACTGCTCAAACTTAAGAGGCTCTGCAATGCCATTCCATTAGAAAATGACTGGCCCCGTGGGTACTGCGCTTGCCTCACAGGCACAGGGAATTAAGGTGGGATCCTCGGCATCCGGTTTAGGATGGGGTAGCCGTGCATCCCTGTTCTTCCAGCACAAGGGAGGCAGAGACAGTCTAACCAGTGTGTCCAACTGATGGGCTCTGGGTTCAAAGAGAGGCTCTGTCTCAAAAATACAAACATACATACATACATACATACATACACACATACGGCAGAAAGCAATAGAGGAAGACACCCCATAATTGACTTCTGGTTCCCACATTTACCCATGTGTTTATGCTCCTATACTCCTGCCACAACATGGACATTGTGCATACAACACACGCAGATACATAATAAAATAATATATTAACATAAAAACAATGGGACTTGGGCATAGTGGTAATCTCCCAGTACTAAGACTGACGCCAGAGATGGACCTGTCACAGGTAAAAAGACAAACAAAAAGAAAACAAAAAACCATAACATGAATGCAAAGAACAGAGGAGATGTCAAAAGGTCTGGAATCAAGGAATTGAGTGGGAAGGTTGAACGACCCCCTCAACGTGAGAATAATTCAAATGTGCGTTTTCCCACCTTGCTGCTGGTGCTAATGCTGGTCAAGGCTACACTGGGTAACCCAAGCTCCAAAGCCCAGAAAGCAGAAGAGCCACGGCAGCTGAGCCTGTGTTCTGGTTAGAGGAACCGGCAGGTCATTTCCGATGTGCCGTGTATCCATAAACTGCACATGAGGCAGTACTCAGTTACCACATCCAAGGTTAAAAAGACCAAAAATAAGTAAAATAAAAGATAATAAAGATGAATGGTTTTGCTGCTGTCGCAAACTCAGTTCAGAGGGACAGGACAGGTGATCGCCAGGTGATTAAATTCTGCAAAATGGCTCCACACCCTCCTACTGAAGACACACCAGGGAAGCTGCGGACCCTTCACTTGATACATGCCTGGGAAAACTTGCCAGCTTCACCCCTGGGCCTACCCCTCAACACCTTCACTGAGTGTTGACGCCTCGAAGAGTAGATGTCCTGAAGCAGCAGGACAGTGGCTTCTGCTTGTGATTGGACCTCCTTCCTTCAACTAAGTTTGTCCCCAAAGAACATTCCAGAAATGAGCCACTTCCACCTCTGCAAAAGTCAGTAACTGCACCACAAAAAACCCCCTAACACCTCACTGATGGAAACTTCAAGAAGCAGCTATGGAAGCCCAGGTACCAGGATCTCCTCCGTGGTAAAAGGAGAAATACCAGGGTTGATCAGAACAGTTTGGTGTTTGCAAAGATCAAAGCTATTCCTTGGTTTCAGGGCTACATACAGCCTGCTTTGCCCTAGCAGATGAAGTACACCCTCATAAACGGGTTGTCTAAATTTTTTACCAAGAATCCAATTTAAAAGTAAAACCACGTCTTAGTCAGGGTTTCTATTCCTGCACAAACATCATGACCAAGAAGCAAGTTGGGGAGAAAAGGGTTTATTCATCTTACACTTCTACATTGCTGTTTATCACCAAAGGAAGTCAGGACTGGAACCCAAGCAGGTCAGGAAGCAGGAGCTGATGCAGAGGCCATGGAGGGATGTCACTTACTGGCTTGCTTCCCCTGACTTGCTCAGCCTGCTTTCTTATAGAACCCAGGTCTACCAGCCCAGGGATGGCTCCACCCACAATGGGCTGGGTCCTTCCCCTTGATCACTAGTTGGGAAAATGCCTTACAGCTGGATCTCATGGAGGCATTTCCTCAACTGAGTCTCTTTTCTCTGTGATGATAACTCCAGCTTGTGTCAAATTGACACAAAACCAACCAGTACAACCACCTAGATTGCTAACCTTTTAGCGGCGACCCTTCAATGTGGTTTGTTGCTGCTTAGATGAAAATGAAGAAGATCAGTGGGGACTTGTGACTGTGATGTTAGGGATAAGCCAATGGGCAGGGGCTTTAAACCAGCCATAGGCTAATGGGGAATCTGATGGCAGTGGATAGTTGTGCCTTCCTGGCCCAGACCTAAAAGTAAATTCCTAATAAATGTGCCTCGATATCTCTTATATCAAACAGTGACAGGTACTTTGTTCTCCTGACTTGATGGCCTTGTCCCTTCTTGAAAGGTGCTCTATCTTTTCCCTGTACCCCAGGTATCATTAAAATCCCAGTAACCTGTCTTCTGCTATGCATCTGGCTCTCTGTGAGAAGGTCCTCCAGTAGAGGTGCCCCTCACTCGGCGACTTTCCAGTCACACAGCATTGCTTGTTTTAAAAGTGTGGTGTGACTTGGCAATGAAGCAACATTACTAAGGAATGCTTGCGTTGCTTTTCGTACGTATCCAACCTTAGGATACCCAGTCGGTCAACAGGACAGTTATTTCAAGTCTTGAAGCTGAGGGAAGGTTTTTGATAAAGCCATTCACTCCATCCAGCAGCCGGGGTTTCCAGCACCTGGATGACTGGTTCTCACTGGGCTCTCAACCCACAGGCTGAGAACCAGGGTATAAGCCCAAGTGTCTCTCACCCCTGCACCCGCCTCATCTGAGAGGAGGTTGTCAGGTTGTTAGAATGGTGTCAAATCTTCTTCTGGGAGACAAGGCCCCACTCAGGTTAGCAGCAGGCTTCAGCATTTTCCTTCAACCAGCATGCGACTCTGGGGCAAGTTCCGACTTCTTGGTACCCATTGTTTCAACAGCCCAAAGGCCAAACGGAGGGGCAGAAGCTGTTACAACCTCTTCATTCTTGCTGGAGTGGTTACACCAAGATTTAAAGAATTAAAAAAAAAAGGAGTCTGCATTTCTTTCTTTAAAAAAAAAAAAAGTATTTACTTTACATATATGAATACACTGTCTTCAGACACACCAGAAGAGGGCATCAGGTCCCGTTACAGATGGTAACCCTAACCATGTGATTGCCAGGATTTGAACCAGGACCTCTGGAAGAGCAGTCAGTGCTCTTAACTGCTGAGCCATCTCCAGCCTGAGTCTGCTGGAGAGATGAACTGAGACTGCTCAGCAGGCCATTCTTCATTTCTATCTCAGATCGTTTTCTCCCTCACTTAAAAGATAGCTACTATCTCTCTCTCTCTCTCTCTCTCTCTCTCTCTCTCTCTCTCTCTCTCTCTCTCTCTCTCCTCTCTCTCTCTCTCTCTCTCTCTCTCTCTCTCTCGCTCCTCACTTTCCCTCTCCATGCACACCATACAACTTGACCATCCTGAAACTCACTGTGTAGACTAGGCTGGCCTGTGATGGCTAATCTTGGTTGTTAACACTTGGGAAGAGGAAATCACAACTAATGACTTGTGTCCATTATTATAGCATATCTATATATCTATATCTATATCTATATCTATCTCTATCTCTATCTCTATCTATCTCTATCTCTATCTCTATCTATCTCTATCTCTATCTCTATCTATCTCTATCTATATCTAATCTATCTATATCTATATCTATATCTCATAGATAGATAGATTAGACAGATACCAGTTTTTTGGTTGTTAATTGATATAGGACGGCCCAGCTCACTGAGGATGGTACTATTCCTGGGAAGGTGATTCTGGGCTAAGAAAGGTATCTGAGCAAGCCAGGGGAAGCAGTATGCAGTATTCCTCCATTGTCTCTGCTTTAGCTCCTGCCTTGGCTTCCCCCAATGATGGACTATAACCCAGAAGCTGAATTAAGTTCTTTCCTCCTCCTCCTCAAAAGAAAAAAAAAGTCTTTTTGTCATATGGTGTTTATCACAGCAGCAGATAAACCAGAACAACAGCTTCATTTGCAGACTCAAGTATTGGGCAGGGTTCACGGGGGAGACTAACGTTCTCTCCAACCCCGTCTTAATTAGGGTTTCTATTGCTACAATAAGACACCATGACTGAAAGGGTTTACCTGCTGTATGCTTTCATATCACTGTTCATCATCAAAGGAAGTCAGGACAGAACCGTAGGCAGGAGCTAATGCTCCCCGCTTCCCCTGACTTGCTCAGCCTGATTTCTTATGGAGCCCAGTACTACCAGCCCAGGGATGGAGCTGCTCATCAGGAAAATGCTCTACATCTGGATCTTATGGAGGCATTTTCTCAACTGAGGGTCCATCCTTCAGATAAGTCGAGCTTGTGTTAAGTTGATGACATAGGACTAGCCAGCACACCCCACCCCCAGCCAAAAAGGAGCTTATTGGCTTAGTTTACATCACACTAGGGTGGATCATCCACCAATGGCCATCTGCTTGCTGGAGAGGTGGGAACAGGCAGGAAGCCTCAGAAGCCCCAGTTGGATGCTGGAGGCTTGGAAGCTCTCCCTGAGAGTCCACTTGGCAGGGCTTTCGAGGCTGAGTGTTGCAATGATTGTGGCTACAGCAGAAGCCACAGATGTCCTCACTCAGGAGTGGGAGTTGTGTGCTCTAGTTCGCTTTCTGCTTTCCCTTCTTTAACTCTACCCATGTCTCCAACTCAGGAAAATGCTGCCTGTACTAAGGCAGGTCCTGTCACACTCCCCAGTGCCTGAGCGACACATCATTCTCTCTGGGAACTGCGGGGACTCGGAACACTATTAATTCAGCAGTCTAGATCAGAGACTTGATGACCTTGTTTCCAGTGAATACTGGTACTTCATCCAAAGCTGTTTCAGAGGACTCACTCCATTTCCCTGCTTCCCATCTACAAAGTGATGGGAAGAGTTCGTTCAGATTTAAGAACAGGTGTTTCTCACAACATCTGTAACTCCAGTTCCAGAGGCTCCAGTGCAGATGTGTCCCTCTCTGTGTGTATGTTTGTGTGTATGTGTGTGTGTGTGTGTGTGTGTGTGTGTGTGTACTGGGATTGTGTGTGAGTATGTGGAGTGTTGTGTGGGAGTGTCTCTACCTATCTATATCTACCTATATATACAAAATTCCCATACACATAAAGTAAAAATAAATAAATCTTTTGTTAAAAAATATTTGAGAATGGGGATATAGCTCAGTTGCAGAATGTTTACATACATGCAGAAAAACAACAGTTCAATCTCAGTACACACACATACACACACACACAATCCCAGTATACACACACTCTCACACACACACTCACACACACCCATACATACACTCATACACTCACACACAATCCCAGTATACACACACTCACACACTCATACACATACACTCACACACACACCCATACACACTCATACACTCACACACACACACAATCCCAGTACACACACACTCACACATACTCTCTCACACAATCCCAGTATACACACACTCACACACACTCATATACATACACTCACACACACCCATATACACACTCATACACTCACACAATCCCAGTACACACACACTCACACACACTCTCACACACAATCCCAGTATACACACACTCACACACTCATACACATATACTCACACACACCCATATACACACTCATACACTCACACACACACACACAATTCCAGTACACACACTCACACATACATGGTGGGCATAGATTTGGGAATAATGGTAGAAAGAGAAAAGAGCATCTTAATTTGAAAAATTAATTTTTTAATGGTTTGTTCTAACAGAATGCACAGCTGTGAGCGCCTGGGTACCATCCAGAAACTGACAAGAGAACCTAAATTCACAGGCTTTCATGGATGCTAGCCTGTAATTTTCCTGTTAAAATGAAGAGTCTGTCATTGTGTGTCACTGGGGTAATAACGTCCACCCTTGCGTGTTGCCAGCATCCAGCTAATTTATGGTAGTTTTGTATGCCCAGACTCATCTTCTCAATTTGTCCTAACACAGGAGCAGACAGATAACCGAGGAAGCCATAGTATGTTTGCATTTGACAGTGGCCGATAATCCTCAAAGCTGCCCAGCAAGAATGAAGGAAAATGTAGGCCCTGGGACACTTGTCCTGGGCAGTGACTGCCAAGGGAAGGAGCCAAGATGCTGAGGTGCCCTGTCACTTGAGTCACAGTGACTGAACATGTGGCGGAAATAGACCTGTCCGGTTTTTTTTCTAGATATTTGAGCTTTTCTTTTCTTTCTGAAGTGGCAATATTCTATTCTGCTCTAAATTCCCTGGGGAGTGTTCGGATGTTTCTCCCCACCACCCCACCGTCCTGGATTCCTGAAAGAGGCATCTACATACACAGCTTTATATTTTAAATACCTTAAACTGCTCAGTGGTTGGGTCACTCCCTAGCTCCACTTGGCTAACACACCCTCCCTCCATTATTCTTGAGTTAATACTTTCTAAACCTCAAAGCCCACCCCCAGTGACGGCTTCCAGTGACCACACCTACTCCAAGACCTCACTCTTAATAGTACCACTCCCCATGAACCTGTGGGGTCATTTTTATTCAAACCACTGCACTTCCTCTGTGCCCGAGGTCCTTTGCTTTAGAGAGTGGCCCCTTGGGATTATATTTTGTGACCACACTGAATGGGGCTGAGTAATTTGCTGCCAAGTTTTATCCTGCAGCATTTCTTGTGACAGTGATCAAATCAAATCAACCACTTAGTAGGGGAAGACTTCCTCTGGTTCATGTTTTAGAGATCTCAGTTCCTGGCGGTAGAGAAGGTTGGCTATTTGAGTAGCACAAACCAGGGGTTCTTTACATGGCTGTGGACTTGGAAGCAAAGATGGAGGCCAGGTCCAGGTAAGGCCATAATCTTCAAGAACCTGGAGGTGACCCCGGCCTCCCAGCACCTCCTAAAGATTTGGGGACCTTCAAGTTAGTGCTGCAAGCCGGATGCCAAAGCATTCAAATATGGGCCTGTGGGGGGATTTTGGATTTTAAAATAGGACGCACAGAAGAAGTTCTGCCTCTGGGGCTGTCCCTCGTGTGGACCATCGGCCTGAGTGGAAGGAGGGGCCAAGAGACTGGGTACCATAGCTCAATCACCAAATTGCCATTTTCATGTAGTTCCCTCTATAGGACGACATGATGTGACCCTACTTCTGGAACCTACAGGACAGCAGGGACAGTACCACGATGGGGGTACACTCAGGATCATCCCCCACTTGGACAAGGGACCTGCATTAGTCAGGGCTACTGTTGCTGTGATGAAACCTCCCAGCCAAGAGCAACTTGTGGAGGAAAGGGTTTATCAGGGCAAGAACCTCCAAGCAGGAGCTGATGCCGAGGCCACGGAGCAGAGCTGCTTACTGGCACCCAGGACCACCTTCCAACGAGTGGTCACCGCCTGCCGTGATCTGACTCCTCCCACACCAATCATCAGCTGGGAACAGGCACTGCATCTTGCTCACAGACCAGCTTGGTGGTGGTATTTTCTCAGTCAAGAGTCCCGCTTCCAAAATGACTCTAGCTTGTGTCAAGCTACTAGCAAGGACAGGGACTGGGTCCGTATCCTGTCCAATCATCGGATGGGCTACACTCACCTAGGAGGGGCTACACACCCTAGGGCGGAAGAGGTCCCTTGGGTGGGTCAGCTTGCTGAAAGTTACCGGTCAGCTGTTACTCTCACAGCCACCAGGTGGCAGCATTTCCTCAACAACCAAGACTGGGCCCCCAGGCCTCCAGAGAGAAATCAGAATAAACTCATCCGTTTAATTAGAAATAATGATTTTTAAAAAGAAAATTCTTTCCCTTCGCATACTTTTGCTAAATCCATTGGTCATTTGGACATATTTGAGGGGTTAATGAAAGGAATAAAATATTGGTTGAACAATTCTTAATGATACTGTCTGGATGCATTCAAACAACATGCTTTATTCAGCGGAGACCGGGGTGACCTTTTAGTAGTGTTTGAAAATTTCTTGTGTAACTATTTCCCCCCTGAGTTCTCAATTTCCCCTTAAAGAGGTTCGGGCAGAGCAAGGAAAACTGCGTTGTAAGAAATGAAGGTTCACTCTGGGATATGCAGAGAAGCCTGTGGCCAGTGAAAGGAGATTCCCCCAATGGGACCCCAAAAATGCTGAGTCCCAAGTAACTCTTCAGTGTCTTATCCTCAACAGTGGCCATCATGACTACTTATACTTTGGATTGGGATAATGTTCCAGGGCCTGTTTCCTGCATCATCAGTGGTGGAAGAGTGCTGGGCATTGTGTTCTGGGGAAGGAGGAGGGGGAGGAGGAGGGGGAGGAGGAGAGGAGAAGGAGGAGGGGGAGGAGGAGCAACAGCAGCATAATGCTTTCGGGCGCACATTTCGACCAGCTCCTCTCGCGCGCCCTCTTCTGGATAAGATCTGGAATTGCTTAGAAAAGCTAGAAATGAGTCTTGCCTTTTGGGGGTCTCAGGGAACTCGGGGTACCCTTAAAGCTTGGCGCTCTCCTGGAATAGCAGCTGCAGGCTGTCAGCTGGAGGAAGGAGGGATCTGCCTTCAGTCTGATCTCCCGAAAACCAGCCCCTGAGAACCGAAGTATAGTTCCTGGTGCCTCTCGTACCTCCTGCTTCTCAGCTCCCACACTGCTTTGGAGCTGATAAAGTGAAAGTTTCTGTGACTCTACACCCAATCAGTGTGTTGTAGCCACTAGGTGAATGTATCATCAGTGAGCTACACACCCTACCCAAGCTGCTCAATCTTGAACCAAAAGCCTATATGTAGATCCTTTTCCCAGAGCAAAATTCTCCCTACGATAAACTTGGATTCTCTCACGGTGTTCAGTCCCCTCTCTTGTTCCCTGTGAAACTGCAAGCTCCTTAAGGTGGAGAGAGTTAGGGCCCATTGATGATTCCGTGAATGGTCAAAGAAAGAATACAGGAATACAGGTGTGTGTGTGTGTGTGTGTGTGTGTGTGTGTGTTTGTCTTTTGAGACTAGCCTTCAACTTGAGATCCTTCTGCCTCAGTCTCCCAACTTGGATCACAGCTGTGCTCCACAAAATGTCTGGCATCTTGGTATCTTTTTAAAACGCGTAAAGCCTACTGCAGAAGTATGAATGCCATGTAGGGTTAGTGTTTTCCACTCACACCACCTCTTCAAACAGTATCTGGTGCCAACCAACAGGAACAAATGTGTTCCCAAGTCCACAGTCACTTACAGGGCCACTCTTCCACTCCCAATGGGAACATTCATACCTGCCAGAGGAGCATTTGTTTTCCTGTGGCTTGGCTCAGGAGGGAAGGTTCTGTTGCAAGAAATGATTTATGTCATCGGGGGCAGTTCTGGATCTCCATAGTGAGTGTGACACAATGCCTCCACACGTGGGTTCCAGTTCTCCAGGACAAACCCTAGCAGGGAACTGGGAACAATCTGTTGACAGGAGAGGGAACCTCTGACTGGTGAGCAGGGAGGTTAGGTGAGGGACAGCAGCAATCCCTAGAGGGGCTCCTCAGGCCAAAGTTTCTGCTGTGCTGGTTGGGTTTTGTCAACCTCACGAAAGATACAGTCAGCTGGGAAGAGGGAGCCTCGGAAGAGAAAATGGCTCCATCAGATTAGCATGACCACAAAACAAAAACAAAACTGGTCACAAAAAGCAGAAAAAAAAAAAAAAAAAAAACAAAAAGAACTGTCCCCTGAAGTGACCATGGTGGTAATCACTACAGCTGATTAGCAAAGTGGACACTGCAATTGTCCACCAAGATGGCCACAAAAATGACTGCTGTGGCTGGCCATCACAGTGGATAGGTAATACAGCTGACCAAAACAGTGATAAAGAGATCACTACAGCTGATCATATAGAGGACCACAAAAGTGATCACTATCATTGACCATTAGAGTGGACACTGCAGCTGACCATCTCAAGGACCCCCTTAGTGACCACTGGGCCAAGTGGTGGTATATTTTTATTCTAAACTTTAAAGATACCAACTAGTATAAGGCTATGTACTTAACCTACCCGCCCTGTTTAAGTTTGATCACTTAAAGTGCTGTACCTAACCATACCATGTCTTGAGTTTCCCACATAACTTTAGAACCTAAGCTAATGCATAGCTTCAATTTTAACTTATTTGCTCTTCTATACTCCTGACCCAGAATAATGTATGTATATGTGATGTGTATTGTAATCATTTGATGAAAGCAACCTTAAACCAATCATGTGCTGTAACCAATAAGTGGAAAGAGGTTGATAACTTTGGTTTGTGGTTGAGTGCCATTCTGGGTCAGTAGGGGCCACTGATGTAACTTTTTTCTTTGTAAAAGTCTGTGAAAGACATCTGCTAAAAGCTATTCTTCATATCTTTCCCATACCATGCTTTCTGTGCTATTCAATAGATATAGAATAAAAACCCTTTGTTAGCAACAAACACAGGAAAGAGAGTTCAGATACACATACAGCAGGCCGGTCCAACACACAGGCACAGTAGATAGGCAGTAAAGACAGATCACACACATACACAACAGACCAGTCTCAGACCATAAACTATAGACAGACCAAAGACACAGGGAGAGAAGCAGAGAAATCAAATTTCGGTTCACTCTTTGCGTTCATGTCTCTATTGCTGTGAAGAGACACCATAACTATAGCAACCCTTATAAAGAAAGCATTTACTAGGGGCTGGCTTACAGCTCAGAGGTTTAGTACATGGCTATCATGCCAGAAAGCATGATGGGAAAACCTCAAACTGTACAGCACTTAGGCATGGTGTGGACAGCTAGGTGAGACATCTATATCCAGATTAGCAGATATCAAGATGACAGTGCCTCACTGGGAAGAGCGCCAAGACCTCAAAGTCCACCTCCAGTGACACGCTTTCTCCAACAATGCCACACCTACTCGAACAAGGCCATACCTCCTAACGGTGCCATTTGCTATGAGCCCATATGGGCCATTTTCTTCCAGTCCACTACATTCTATTCCATAGGTCCCATAGGCTTGTAACTATATCATAATGCAGAAATGTACTCATTCCAACTTCAAAGTTCCCATAGTCTAAACACTCTCAACCCTGTTTAAAAATCCAAAGTTTCTTCCGAGACTCACGTGCAAGTTCTTAACTGTAGTTCCCTGTAAATTCAACTGGAAAGGCAGATCACATACTTTAACATATATAGAATATTCTAGCAGAATCTACGCTGCTGTGCTAAAGGGAGGAAAGGGAGTATAGTAAAGGAATACTGGACCCAAACGGGATGAGAACCAGCTGGGGAAACTTCAAACTGTGTATCTCCATGTCTGATGTCCGAATGCTCTTTAGGTCTCCAACTTGTTTCAGCTTCGTTGATTACAACACACTTCGTTCTCTCAGACTAGTTCCACTGCCCGTTAGCAGCTTTCCTCAGCAGATATCCAGTGACTCTGGCATCTCCAATATCTTGGAGTCTCCAAGGCCATCCAGGCTCTGCCTTCACAGCTTCATGCAATGGCCTCTCAGGGTCTTTACAAAGGGTCACCCCTACCCGACATCTGGCCTCAGCCACTTTCCTCAGTCTCAGAAAGAGATCCCATAACGCCTCTCTTGTCTCCTTGACTCTAAAGCCAGAACGGTGTGACTAAAGCTGCCAAGTTCTTCAGCTTACAGGGACTAGAACACAGCCCCCCTTGTTCAAATGCATTCTCACTAGATTTCTGCTTTTGCCGGATTTCCTTTACTGTCTATGCTCGGCATCCAAGTGCTGGGATTAAAGGCATGTGCCACCACACTCAGCCTTAAGTGTTTTAAAGATTCACTTTTCACAAGTTGGAAGTTTAGTTGGATATTGTATCCCCTTGTTCTACTTGGCAGCAGGCTTTTCTTTAGTTGTACTTTCTAGTGCCCGCTTTCCCCTCAAACTGTACATGCCATAATTTTCTTTGCTCAGCTTGTTTCTTTTCACTGAGATCTGCATAAAACTGGCCACCAATAGTCATGGAATGCAGGCAATACTAGGTTGTTCTGAAAAGTCCTCTGGGGCTGGAGAGCTGTCTTAGTGGTTAAGAGTATCGACTGCTCTTCCAAAGATTCTGAGTTCAATTCCTAGCAATCACATGGTGGCTTACAACCATCTATAATGTGATCTGATGCCGTCTTCTGGTGTGTCTACATAAAATAAATAAATAAATAGATAGATAGATAGATAGATAGATAGATAGATAATAACAAATCATTTAAAAAGAAGAAGAAAATTTCTCTACTAATTCCATCAATCCCAAACTCTTCAATTTAGCTCAGGCAGATTTTTCATTCAAGGACAAAAAGAACAGAAAGATAATTATCACAAGAATTATCTCTAAGGTACATATTAATATTCTTCCCTTCTGAGACTTCTTGTGCTGGGCTCACTCTCACAGTTCAAATCACCCTCAGCTCCAGTCTTTCATGCCCCTGCTAGGATGGCCAATTAAGCAGAGTTTAAAGTGTTCAACTGTTTTCCTTAAGATATATATATATATATATATATATATATATATATATGTGTGTGTGTGTGTGTGTGTGTGTGTGTGTGTGTGTGTGTGAGTATGCTGTCATCAGCACACCAGAATCCATTATGGACAGTTGTGAGCCACTACGTGGTTGCTGGGAATTGAACTCAGGACAGCTAAACAACAGATACCACTCTTAACTGCTAAGCCATCTCTCCAGTCCTTTCAACTGTTTTCTTAATCAAAGTCCACATTCCACCAACAGGTAACGTGGCTAGACCTGTCACCGCAATGCCCCACTCCTGGTACCAACTTCTATCTCACATTCTATTGCTGTGAAGAGACTCTGTGACCATGGCAACTCTCACGAAGAGCATTTAGTTGAGACTGGCTTACAGTTTAGAGGTTTAGCCCATTATCACCATGACAGGAAGCATGTAGGCATGTATGCAGACATGGTTGCTAGAGAGACACCTGAGAGTTTTACACTTGAACCACAGGCAGCAGGAAGAGGGCTTGTCTTGAGCACTTCAAACCCCAAAGCCTGCCCAGAGTGATTCACTTCCTCCATCCAATCCTTACCTCCTAATGCCACTTCCTAAGCATTCAAATACATGAGCTTAAGAGGACTGACTATTCCTATTCAAACCACCAAAGGAAGTCAGCCATTAAGCAATGTTCCTCTGCACTTTCGGCTATGGTTCTTGACTCCAGGATTCTGTACTGAGCTCCTGCTCGGACTTCCTTTGGTGAAAGACTGTTACAGAAATATAAGCCAAATAAACCCTTCCCTCCCCTACTTACCTTTGGTCACTGTACTGGCTGGGTTTGTGTCAACATGACATAAGCTAGAGCCATCAGAGAAGAAAGAGCCTCAGTTGAGGAGATGCCTCCCTGATATCCAGCTGTAAGGCATTTTCTCAATTAGTGATAAGGGTAGTGTCCTCCCTGGGCTGGGAGTCCTGGGTTCTATAAGAAAGCAGGCTGAGCAAGCCAGGGGAAGCAAGCCAGTCAGCAGCACCTTTCCATGGCTTCTACATCATCTTTTGCCTCCAGAGTCCTCCCCAACTTGTTTTTTTCTTCATGGTGTTTTGTTTCAGCAACAGAAACCCTAACTAAGACTGCAAGGTATTTTATCACAGGAACAGAAACCAAAATGAACACCTGGGTTTCCAAGAACACGCCTGGCTTGATAGTATTTCTTCTGTGCTCTGACTGCCAAAGGTGGGAAGTGTAGCCCCAGGGCACGGAGTCAGCTGCGGCACCTGGAGATCTTGGTCAATTGCACCCTCTGTGTAGGACACTGATGAGATACACTCCCAGCAGTGACACCAACTCCTTAACAAGACAGAAACTGGATCGCACTAGCCCTTCTCTCTCTCTCTCTCTCTCTCTGTCTCTCTCTGTCTCTCTCTCTCTCTCTCTCTGTCTCTCTCTCTCTCTGTCTCTCTCTCTCTGTCTCTCTCTCTCTCTCTGTCTCTCTCTCTCTCTCTCATACATACACACACACACACACACACACACACACACACACACACACACACACACACGAACTGTATATAAATGAAAATGTGGACATGTGTGTACTTATAAAAGCAAATTGGCATTCTCTGAATTGTTTAGATGGTTAGTATAACATCTGCTGACCATATTTGGCTTGTCTATTCTAAATGGATTTAAACCCTGGGAGATTCGTTCTGCTATCTAGAACTTTAGTCACATGGTTCGTTCTTCATGCACAAATGCTCCTTGTTGGTGCTGAAGAGTTTGCACTTGGAGGGCTTGGCCACTTTCCTTCTTGGGCTAAGACCCTTTCTGAATTACACTTATTTTCATCTGTAAGATTTTCTTGTGGGGTGCTGGGGTAGGAATTACAGTATTGGTTGTAATATTTTACAGTCTGTGGAATTCCCATTCTCTCCCCGTCCCCGATTTCTCCTCACTTCCTCATCCTCAGGTACCAGAAGTGGGATCTATTAAAGTGTGGGATGTCGATGGGGAAGAAAGGAAGGAAAGATGGAGAGGCTATTTTGGGAGGTAGGATTCTGTCTCATTCATAAGGTATCCACAGAGGCCAATGGCCTGTCAGTCAACACTTTACATGTTATTATGAATGGATTTTGAATACTGTAATTGGATAAATGGGTTCCTAGGCTGGGTAAGGTTCCCCCAGAGACCCAGAAGCCAGTGCTGCTTTGGTCTACACATACTGTGCACATAAATGAATATCACAGTGTTCCAAATGTGTGTGCAGTTTTATGTGTTCATATGTGTGTGTGTGTGTGTGTGTGTGTGTCTAGTTATAACACGGTGCCCCATAACTTGGTATAATTAAAATAATATGGGACTGAGGAGATGGCTCAGACTGTAAAACATTTGTCATGCCAGCATAAAACCCAAGTTCAAATCCCCAGCACCTCACAAACTAGCTGAGTTGGGCAGTTTGGATCTGTCACTCTAGCACTAGGGATGGTAGAGACAGTAAGAAGGGGTGCAGGGTGGGGTGTCCAGATCCATGAGCAGGCAAACCACTCACTAAAGGCTTTGTGATGGGCAACTATCTTGCCTTCCAGGCTCCCTCACGGCAGTGCCTTTTCCAGTGGCCATTTCCTCTGTCCTCGGGGTAAAGAGAAGGTTTGAATGACTCTGGGTAAGGTCTACTACGAGTTTAACAGGTGGGAAAAGCTACTTTGACCATTTAAGAGCATGGGGCAGAATCACAATCCTAATGGCCTGGCACATAGTACTGACTTCATGTCACACACTCATCAGAAGCCAGTCTTAAGCAGAGTGAGGGACAGCCCCCTGAAGCCCTAAGCCATTTCCTGCATTCAGCACACTGGGTGCCTCAGGAGCTGTAAGCTTGGTCAGTGAGATGAGGCTACCACTTACTTCTTAACCTGGTGGTGGCCTATTGACCATTGACTATCAGAGCAAGCTGTAAGCTACAGGTTTATCTGGTTGGGAAGAGCAGTAGCGATTATCTGTCACTTGTATCCCTGGGCTCAGGAAGCTAGTCTCAACTGAACAAGGACTATTTATCCTCCTCTTGTCTGGGGTTCTGTGGACTGATCCTACCACCAACTCCTTGCTTCACATAACCACACTTATGTGCTGTGTATCCACACAAGTGTCCTGGGATCTCTGTCAAAAGTATTCTCCAACCTGTTTTCTTTTTGGTGCAAGAACAGATATATTATCATCCAGCAGTATTGAGAGTTTCACCTTAAGGTGCAGAACGGTAACCAGGTACTCTCAACTTCACACACACACACACACACACACACACACACACACACACACACACACTTCTTATCTACATAGGGATGAAGGGAAAGAAATAACTTTAGGGCTGAAAAGGGAGGACTTGACTCTCCAGCCCAGAGAGACTTGGTGACACTCCCTATGTGACAAAGGATAGACTTCCTTGCTCTGAAGACCTCTGAAGTAGCTTTTCACATCCATGTTGACAGTTTCCTGGCTACCTGTACCAAATGATGTCTCTGAAGCAGTGCATGTTAATGACAAACTGCTGCTTCCCATGAACCTGTTGTCTGTCATCTGAAGACATTTCCCTATTAAATATTGATTTGCATATGTAAAAACTCCCTAACAGCCCATTAATTACCATGGGCCTGCTGAAGACTGAAGAGAGGCTGCTTCACCGACAGCGTTGTTAACCTTGTCCACAAACAAATACGAGCCCATCAGATTTACCTGCTTAACTTCAACTGCAATTATTAAGCAATCAAACAACCGACAAGTGTAGGTGCTAATTATCCAAATGAGATCTGGAATGTTCTGTTACCTTGTTATTTTAGCTTCTCTTCTGTTTTTCTGCTGCACACCCTCTGTCTGTCTACATGCATACATTGTATCCCATGGATCCGCTTAGCTAGTGCTACAGAAATAATTTTATGCAGGTTGTAACAACCTTCTTGAACAATCCACTAAAAGGAAGTTGCCAACATTTGGCTTAAAGGTACAGCCATCACCAGGAGGTGGCAGTGTGGACCAGAAAATAAAATCTCTTTCCAGAGATGAGACTGGGACCACTTTTCATTCCAGAAGAGCTTTTGAGTCAAAAGATCTTTAGTCCCCGGTGCAGAGGGCTGCGGGTGGGGGCCTCGGAGGATCATACTGTATGCAAAGCACCCAGGGTCTGAACACAGCTAGCTGCCTGGCAGAGCATCATGGCCACTCGGAGTAGCACAGGGCAGAGACCGCAGTGTGGCCACCTCTTCCAGGTCTCTATGTCTGGGGACTCTGAGGACTGTGGAATTTAAACACGTCATCCTGCCTTCTTCCACTCAGCTCCCTTTCTTTGCTCCAACTCAGAGATTTATGGCAACTTTGTTACAGTCTCATGGAGGGTTCACAAACATTTGTTTCTCGGTCTTGGATCCCAGGATGGTTTATATGAAAATAAGGTCATTTAAATACACACACACACACACACACACACACACACACACACACACACACACATTTTTGACTCTGTTCTTAGAAAGTAGCCAACTCAAGTATAAACCGTTTTATTGAGTTCTCTGGAAAATATGCCCAGGACCCTGGCAGCATAATTATTTATTTATTTGATAGTTTTTTTTTTATGATACCAACGCTAACCTTGGATTTATAGCCTCAGCCTTAGCCAGCTGGATACTGGAATCATGCATGTGCTTTGGGGAAGATTTTCTTTCTCCCCTGGATTAGTCAGAACTCCCCAGAGAATCAGAATCAACAGTGTGTATATGGAGATAATGCTTGTAAGTAAAACATTCGGCGTTGAATCTGCAGAAAGGCTGCTGTGGAGGTCTGGGAAGAAGTGGTTCAGAGGCTGACTGCTACAGACCTGCCTCTGGCTAGGCACAGCCAGGTTTACTGTTAAGGCCATCGGCTGAGTAGATGAGAAGTGTGACCTATTTCACTCTTAAAGTCTACCAACTTAAAGGTTAATCTGATTTAAAAATATCTTCGTGAGGCCATCTACAATGACATTTAATTGAGTATTGGGTGGTTGTGGTCTAGCTCACTGGCACATTAAATTAAGCTCAAGTGACCCTCAAAGTCTCTTCTTGAGTACCCAGGAACCCTGGAAGCAGGTGCATGCTTCCCACATACTCTCTCATCCAGGTAACGGTGCAGTGTGAGGACGGAACATGAACCGAGGGTTGGTGCTCTCTCTTACTGACACTGATGTGCGTAACACTAGAGCATGACACCCTCCCACCCCAGGAAGTCCTTCAGACAGGGAACGAGCTACTGAAAGCAAGTCAGAGGTCAGAGTTGCAGCCAGGATCTGAGAGGATTAGGAAAGATTTGCTCGGAAAGTATCCTCTACCTCATGAAGGGGAGGAGTTGTCACAGGTTGATACTTTTGTTAAAAAGCTTGAAATAAAAACCAAGTGGCTGTAGTTTCTCTCTTCCCTGCATCCTACCATGTTTTTACCAGAACCTCAAAATGCCTCCTACTAAAAGGTGGGGTCAATTGCCCTAACCCGTGAATTCAACTGATTCTTGTCACTTTATCCACCTGTGCATCAATAGCCAGGATGTGACAATTGTGACCCTAGCTCTGAAGTATATATCTCCTGTTTCTCAAAATTGTATCGGCTCATCACATGAGTAAGCCTTTGGTGACATACACAGTCCAGGTGCTGCCGTTGTTTCTGTCATCAGCCTTGAAAGCTTCCGTGAAGTCACCCAGCTGATGGTCAGGCATGTGGATCTGACTGAGCCTACAGGAGCCTCCTGCGGATTTGTAGTGCCAATCCAGCGGGTCACAGTGCTACTGTGTGCATAGATGTGTGTGTGTGTGTGTGTGTTCAGATGTTCACAGACGTCAGACATTGGAGCCATCACTTGGAACTGGACTTCCAGGCAGTTGTAAATGCTTCTTTGGGGAATCCAAACTCAGGTCCTGTGATGGGACAGGAAATGCTACTGAGCTGTCTCTCCAACATCAGTGGTTACTGTTTAAAGCAACAAAGCTAGATGTGACTTGTCCAGTGACAGGAGTAGAAAGTGGCTGACCGACCGCTCGGTTCTAGTGTGACTTCTTCAGGTAAGGGCTTCCTGCTGGAGGCACAGCTCCAAAGGGTGGGTGTTCACTCCACTGCATGACACTGGCTATAGATGAACTTTGTTTGGCACAGCCACATCCACTTGCAAACGAAATCTTTCCTTCCCCCGAGATTCTGAGGGCCAACCCCCTAGGCCTTGTGGGTGTTGGATACACACTCTTTCACTTAGCTACACTTCCTGCCTTCAAATACCTGTATGTTTTGTGGAGTTCTCATGATCAAAAGCTGTGAAGAATAAGGGTGCAGTTCAGTTTGCCCTAATCTCACTGATCTTTCAGTCTCTCATCCTCCTGAGGTGTCGACCTTGGAAGTTTCTAGTGGGTGATCTTTGTAGGAGTATTTTTAGTCAAAAATCCTGTCTCCAGCTTCTGAGATACATGCACTGATCAATTCTAGCCCCACTCCAAATCACTTGGTAGGTAGGTCCAGATTTGATGGGAGGTAGGTTTGTCCTTTCCCAAATACTCCCATCCCTTTCAGACCCCGGCCCCTTTCCAATACCAGTTGGGGTCAGAAGTGCAAATTCTTAGGTGATACACCCAGGGCACCTGTCATGTTTCTGAACAGGTCTCTTTTCTTGCTGCCAGTCCACCATCTGGCAGCTTCATATTCAAAGTCTTCCAGGGTTAGAATCCCGGCCTGCCCGCTTCCTCTCTGCCTGGATTCCCAGCAATGGACTCGGCTCTGCAGGTGGCCCCCTGCTCTCCCCTCCCTGATTGAGCATGACTAATGCCTAGGCTGTTCAGCCACTTCACCATGCTGAGGGTCCACTTGACACACAAGGTGGAGAACAGAGCGTTCAAATCACTCAGCAGGCCTCTAAAAGCTCAGGGAACCTTACTTCCTCTTGGTTAAAAAACAATAAATAAATTAAGTGGTGTTTCAGACCCATTCTCTGAATGACTGCCAACAGACTAGCACAAAAATATTTCCACTGGAAGGGCTTTGAACACACAGCAGTTTTCTCATGAGTGTGCTGAGGATCTGTGCAATCTCCTAGGTAAACAGGACAATTACCAATATCCCCATCTTATAGATGGAGAGACTGAGGCTTGAGCTCACATGACTGGCATGCAGTATATTTGGAGCCAGAATTTTGGTGACACGGATTTCCTGACAGATCTGGGAGTCCCAATCTCTTCTTTTTTCTCCCTTAACACTCATCTGTCAGGCTGGTGCGGTCTGGGATGAGCTATGCTGTGGTTTATGCTCCACATAACTGCTTTTGCATTAGACAGACAGTTAGGCACACCCCTGTAGTTTCAGCACTTGGGAGACTGAGGCAAGAAAGATCAGTTGAGCCAAAGAGACTGAGGGCATTCTGAAAAACATGGTAAAGCCCTGTTTAAGAAAAAAGAGAGAGAGAGAGAGAGAGAGAGAGAGAGAGAGAGAGAGAGAGAGAGAGAGACAGAGACAGAGAGACAGAGACAGAGAGGAGAGAGAGAGAGAGAGAGAGAGAGAGAGAGGAAATGCTTATCTGGCACAGTGAAATGCCCCCTTTCATTTTCTGGGCTTTGCTCTCCGGTTCTTTGTCTTCAGTGAATGTTCCATGAGCCTTGTTGTATATAGCATGTAACCTCAGACTCCCAAACCACCAGAAGAAAAACATCATCTGCAAGGTCTGGGCTAGTTTTCAAAGGACTCCAGAAAAAGTGGAGAAATTAAGGACAACGTTTGGAACAGGAGGAATTCCCAGGTCCTTGCTTCCTGGATGGAACACTTCCATCCAGGGGGTTCCCCAGTGAGGCTGGCTAAGTGGTATAGCCAGTTTGTATCCTCGCTGCCCAGTAGGTGCAGGACCAGACACTGCACCTCAGTGCTTGCTAACCATTGGCTTGTCATTTTTATCTGAACAGTCACAGCCACAGACCCGAAAAGATTCAACAGTCAGGAATAAAAATAATACTCCATGTGCGTGAACTTTAGAAGGTAGCTGTATTTCTCCAAGATATCATTAAATTAGAAAGAATTCGCCTTCCAGACCGCAAGGATGTTGTCGTGCTGTCGGGCCTTGTAATGGGTGTGTAAGGAGCCTCCTGGGTGAACTCTCTTCTCCCTTGAACTTGGTTGCTTCTCTGGAGAAGTCTGAAGAACAAGACCCCGGGAAAGCCTGAGCTGCCAACAAGTCTGACCTCTATTTACCTTCTTTGGAGCTGTAGATCTCCCTGTGGTGGGAAGTTACCCAAGGACAGATTGTATGACTTCCATTAATACTTCCCTGACAACCCTTCTGAACTTGCTGTCAACCCCGTAGTCAGCAGCCTCACTCTCCCAAACCTCTGCAGCCCCTCCTGCTCTGTGAACAGTTTGCCCTTCCCAGACTCTGTCTCTGCTGTTCTGGAACTGACACCCAGAGAGCTAAGGGTGCAAGAACTGTAAGGTTGCTCTACAGTTTACAGAAAGCATCCAAGAACTCTTGACTCCTCACAGAGTCCTCCAAAAGAACATTTCCATGTGCCACAGTCCCGTGAGAGTTCAGGTTGAGTCTATAATATATGTGTATAATGTATAATATATACTATATAACAGGTATACATATATATGTAACTGTATACATGTATATCCATATGTGTATGTATGTGTATATGTATTTAGCTATTTTATTTGTTTGCTTGTCTGTAAGATCCCTTGGAAGTTGGAGTCCCTGCCACTTCTTAAGTGGCATTGTTTGATAGGGTGGCCACTGAGAACTGACTCCTGACCTCCCCATCACTGAGAGGACAGGACAGAAAAGCCCCCATGTTCACTCAGTAGGCACCCTGTCCTTCTCCCTTCCTTCTCCCTCCCACCATTTTCCCCTTTCTCCTCTGTAGCACTGCTGTCTAGGACCGTTGGGGTCTCCTGGCTTCATTCCTTTCTCCAAAAACACTACAGGTGTCCAAATCATCCGGTGCCTCTGCTAAAGCCTGTCATTGTCATGGAAAGAGTGAAGTGCACCTTGCATAGGGTTCCATTAGTCACATAATGGGCTCAGATTCACAGAAACAGGCCAGCAAACCAGACAGCTTCTAATTGGAAATGCTGATGGCTTTTTATTTCCACTTGGAGCATATGTGTGCGCACTTTTCTTCAGTTAAAAGTCTAGATTTAGGCTGGATATGTAGTTCAGTTGGTAAAGTGCTCAACCAGCACCCACAAAGCTCTGGGTTAGGGCCCTTAGAACGCTAGAAACTGGGTATGATATAATGACAAATGTCTGTAATCCCAGTACTTGGGGTGGGGGTGGAGGCAGGAGGATCAGAAGTTCAAGGTCATTTTGCTACACAGCAAGTTCAAAGACAGCCTAGAAAAATGATATCCCGTCTTAAACAAACTAAGACCAACTTATTTCCAGTAGTAGCCTCTGTATTTTGTATGATGCCATTTTTGTATTATTACTTCTCTGAATTATTATTAGGTTGATTTAAAATGTTTTCTTAACTTTCCCAAATCAAGAAATTAGAAGAATTTAAGAACACAATATTTGGAGCACCTAGTGGGTCTTTTACAAAAACTGATTTATCCCCTAAACACTATGATCCCTGTTATAGCAATGTTGGGACAAGGAATTTTGAAATTTTTCAAAAGGACATTCAGGGGAAGCTTTTGTGATTTATTTTTTGTAGGTGGTCTAACTTGGTTGGAATAGTACAATAGTGTTATTAGCACACAGGGTGGCAGAATGAATGATCTTATTACTTATCTAAGAATCTCCTCCCTTGACATAGATGGATGCAGGAAAGTGGGCCAGGCAGCCTGGGAGATAGAACATGCTGCTCCAGGTGTGGCAGGGCAGAGATAGGTACACAATGGTCAAGGACAGGAAGCCCATCTGGTTGGTAAAAGATGGTGCTAGGCAACGGTAGTCACCTAGGCAACCATTAGGGTTGGGGGGGGGGGTCCAGCAAGAAGTGACAGGGAGTCCAAATGACAGGAAAGACATGTACACAGAGGCAAGCAATGGAGGTGGGGCCATGCAAAAACCCAGGCAGAGGCAAAGCAATGGAGGTGGGGCCATATGAAACCCAGGCAGGTGCTCAGCCTTGATGACATCTGTCAGCTTCAGGCACAGTATGCTGAACCCTCTGAAGGGCAAAAGCTGGAGAATGTTTCAGGACTAGGAAGATGGAAGACTCTGGAAGTTATCAAAAAGAAAACAGGCACCTGGGGGAATAGATGAGGCTGTAAGTATGAGCACAGAGCTCTGGATGCTGGAGGCTTCAGAGAGCAAGTAGAACCAAATGGCACTACAGCCCAACATAGCTAATGGCTCAAAGAAGTATGACATCTCTAAGTATTTGTGTAGGACTTCTTCCTTTCCTGTCTCTGTAGACCACAGAATTTGGGGGTCCAGAAAGGACATCTCAAAGCTGAGTATAGCTGGTTAGACGTTACTGGACTTAGAAGTCTGGGGAAGTTACCATCACTCTACAGACTGAGTTCAGGGTGATCTTGATAAGTGGTTGGTAGCATGTGTCTAAGTGCATATGGAGTGAGTCTGTGCAGGGTTGTCAATGGGTTCAAGTGTTCTTGCATGTGACAACAGGAAGTCCTTGCTCGTTGGCTAGGCGGTAGAAAGCTATCTCGGAGTAAACTTCTATGCTTTTCCAACAGTGGACTGTGCTTGTCAAGACTACAACTGGAGCCCACTTCCATTCCCTCAGAAGCCACTGCCCTTCTGTGTTTAATTTTCACCCATCAGACAACCAAAGTGATGGGAAAGTTATGACACAATAGTGCTCTTTGTCCCGGACACCATGTCAGATAGAGCCCCTGCCTAGATCTTCATGGCTTTAGGGAAGTGAGGTCTCACAATTCAGAAGATGTGGTCCAGTCTGGGAGGGGGATAAGGTTGTAAGTGGCTGGAAATCAAAACCTTTTACGTGACCCTGAACTCAACATTATCCCTTCTGTGGCATTTCTAGTGACCCTCACTAAGGGGATAAAAGATGGTCACTCTTTCAGATTTCTGATGCTGGGACCAATGCAGTGAGAAGAAGGGGCATGAAACAACATTCGACAGTCTGGGTGCCTCTAGAATAAATAGATTGGCTGGGTGTGGAAGTCAGCGGGTGGATCGATGAATGGAGCCCTCAGTGTCTCTGGTGCACAACTGTTCTTCTTGTGTTTACAAGTCTTTAGCTCTCTGTTGTATAAACATCTGGAGGGCTGAGCATCATCTCTACACCGGTCAAGGAAGAATGCATCTTATATTCTCCCACAAAGAGGCAAAATGGTGTGTGGGCTGCACCAGCGAAGAAACTGGAAAATCTGTGTGGGGTGGCCTTGAAGGAGTCACTCTGGGCCTATGAATCACTTTTCTTTCCTCCCCCAACATCTGTGAAGTAATGAACTAGTATGTGTGAAGAAGACTCAAGATTCCTTTCCGGGTAGAACTGAGTGCGTTTGTTTGACACCAGCAGCCATGAACAGGGCAGAGTATCAAATGGAAATGAAACCGCAGCAGTTTTCAAACATTATTTTTCCACTGAAGTATTAAGCATTCTGCCAGTCACCAAGCTGCTCATTTCCACATCTGGAGTATTTTTCCATTGTAGTTACCAGTGTGTGTACTTTCTGAGGCTCCAGTATTAATAAAAAAACAAAAACAAAAACCAAAAAAAAAAAAAAACCCAAGACAAAACAAAACCAGTTAGCATCACCATTTAACCAGTATTTTGTCCTGAAGAGGAAATGAAAGACTTGATTGGCTTTGATCCTATTAGTTATGGATAGCTAGCCTCACTACTGCAAATGTGGTTCACAGACCAGAGTCACAGACCTGACATCATCATGACCTTGTTGGAAATGCAGACTCAGGGTATCCCCATTCCTAAGTCCTTGAATCAGAATCTGCCTATTAACAGGATCCCTAAGGGCTTCCTTATGCTATTGAAGCTTTGGAAACCCTGCTAAAAGCTTCATCTGAGAGAGGGGTAGATTTGTCAGAGACTAACTTTGCTCATGGCTCACAGATAGATCTTTGAAACCTCACCTCACACTCTTCTGGCCCAGCCCATCTCTTTGTTGATAACTACAACTTTATTTAACCTGATCATTTTATCTGCATTTATATCTCCGACAAAACATCAAACAATCCCGATCCCCTGACAAGCATTTATTGAGACACTACTGTATGCCATAGACTATTGTAGTTATTGAGGATAGAGAGAAATCCTGACTTTCACAGGACATTGGTACTGAGAGAAAGAGGGAGGGGCGAAGAAAACAAGATACAAATAAATAAGGTTTTATAAGAATGCTGGTAATTTTGTTTAAAAAAACAAACAAACCAACAAACCCCAACAGTATAGAGGCTGAGCCAGAAAGACCTTACCGCTAATTCAAGGCCAGACAGATCCACATGGTCAGCTCCAGGCTAACCTTGAGGACAGACTAAAATCCTGTCTCAAAACACAAACATCAATAGCAAGCAAAAGCAGACCTCCACCCAGTAACATCTTGCCGTAGTTTTATAATGCCCCTCTGAGGTCAAGAAATAAGACAGAAGAACCCAGACTGATGGGAATTAGAGTAGGTCTGTATGGTGTCTGTTCACAGAACCACCTGTCAAATGGACTGGGAATGACTGGGCTTAAGAGACAAGCACTGAACCCAGAGATGCCTGAACTCGAATCTGGAGAGTCTTCTACTGCAGGAAAACCCAGGGAGAAAGTGAGAGATGGGAGAGAATGTACATCCTCCCATCTGATCTTTGTGTTCCTTGATGTTTACATGGAAGGGGAGGGGCTGGGGAGTTAGGCAGAGACGGTTCACCACAGGAAAATCTCCGATGTCAATGCCAACCATGCAATAGAAGTTCTTCCCGTCCCAGGCCTGGGAAGCTCCTTCCATGTGTGCTCTTGTGATAGTTTGGATAAATCAGGAGAATATTTGCCTCTGAAGGAGGGGTAGCCTTAGATTCAAGTATCCTACTTAAATAGGGCTCTGCTGAAGCCAGCTAAATGTCCTCCGGCTGGTGGCAGGATTCCTGGAAATCGGTGTTCACAACAGTGGAAATGGGGCTTGGAGTTGAGACAGAGAATTCTGGGCTTAAAGAGATTTTGTTTTGGCCACGGAACACTCTGTGTTGGGAACCAGAGTTTCTGCTCAGCACTGCGATTCCTCCCTTATCTTCTTTTAACCGGAGGTTTGAATGCAAGAGAAATAAAAGTCAAGTCTATTTTAAATAAAAGCAGGGTTATGTCCACAAGAGCCTCACTGAATAAGAGTTGTCTAAAGCAGAGGCAATGATTCTGTGTGAGTAGCAGCGCCCCTGTGCCACCCAGAACCTCCTGCTGCTTCTAAGCATGACAATACGAAACTTCCTTATTGAGAGCTTAGAAACTGTGTTCTTATCCTTGGCCTTTGACACTCACTTTCTTGGATCTTGGGGGGAAATACAAGAAATGTGTCTTTTCAGTTTGCTGTAAGGTCACTTTGTTTCCCTACGGAGGGATATTTGTGGATTCAGATGCTCATCTGCCTTTGGGTAGTTGACACGGACAGTGAGAGGTGAACCTCTCTGCTTGCTCCTGGGATAAAAAGAACATACTCAAACTAGAAGGTCACCTCCGTTGACTCTTCTTCCTTTTAGCAAACGATTACTAAGACAGTGAGGGCATCTTTAAGTTAGAGGCAACCGAGGTGTGGGTGGCATGTGGCCACCCTAACCTTGAAGGTGAGCTCCCCTAAGAAGAGAAGTCAGTGTACAGATGGCAGCCAAGGCATTTGTGGGGAAGCCAAAGAAAGAATCTTGTGTTGGGACACTAGGACAGTCACTTGCTTAAGACCCTTCTATCCCGGAGGCATTTCTGAGTGCTCATTCAGACGTGCTGTCTGGGAAGAAGCAATGGCGGAAGGAAGGTTTAGAAATGGGAAACCATGAGATCAGTTTGCAAGACAGCTGGTGTGACCAATTTGCAGAGGCTCTTGTCAACCTGACCAGGTTAATCTGATGAGCTTTTACTGTTAAGTTGCAAAGGGTAAAATCATAACTAGGGTATGGTTCTTTGTGGGTTGAGCTTGGGATCTACTTGGTACCCAGCTCCTGTTTTCAATATCAAGAAAGAGAAATGGAACTGGAAACCAGTCTAGGAAATCAGGGTTTTCTATCAACTAGTGAAATACATTTGACCCTTAAAAGAATCTTAAAATGACTTATTTGTGGCTGATTCTATGAGCCCATAGGACATGAGACAACAAGTCTTCACAATGGTTGTATTCCTTAAATGAGAAAATATCTCCAAGAAAACACAGTTAAAACACATTTAAGAGAACACACAATCTCACAGAACCTAGACCTACAATTCAACCATGTTTTGAAATCATGGGCATTTTGATGTTTCTGCTACTTAGAAGAAATGCAAGCACATGTGGTGGTATTTCACCCGTTCTAAGAAAGCTTTTGTGTGGAGACCCTATGGGTTAACATTGGCTAAAAGCTTAAAACAAATGGCTCTTTGCTCATTGTTCTTTGAACTGCTCCAGCCCTCTTCCACTGCCCCACAGCCAGAACCATTGCTGCTGCTTGACCATTTGTTTGATGCATCTACTCTTAAAATCTTGGCAAACGATAACAAAGTAAGACAGCATAGGCCCCTGAGCTCTGTGGCCCAGCAGAGAAATTTCTGAAATTTTGGTTTTCCCAGTAGTTCTCAACACTTAAGAAGGCGGTGTCTAAGCACTCCTCAGTGAAAGCGTAGGGTCCCCTGTTATCTCCACCAAACTGACAAAGCCTGTGGTTGAATATTGTAGGAGAGCTGGCTACTGTTCCCAGTTCCCCCACCAAGGGCACAGCTTCAGGTTAGTCCCCAAAGGCCTACAATCATTAAAACCTATTCTAGTTAGCAGGCTTGGCACCAGACAACATAGATACTGTTGTTGGATCTCATCTCATTCTTATGTGTTTTAACATTCAATGGTGAATTTACCCATAAAATGTATGGTGAAAGAAGAACTTCATATCTGAGCCTGGTTAGGAAGATAAATGTCTTCACTGGCTTTGGAAGCTATGTTGCTAAGAAGCAACCAAAATCTTTGATCCAGAGGATGAGATGGAGTAGTCTGGGGTTCTGAGGAAGAATCTAACCCAGAATAGAAGAGCAAATTGTAGAACTGACAAGTGGAGATAAGTGGGAAAAGCAGTTATGAAGATGATTTTGGGGTGCAGGTGAGTTGGTGACCCCAACTGTGGACAGCCATGACAGAGAAGCAGAGAAGTACCATGTCCCAACCCTGACACCCCTGCAAGGATGTCATTCCATGTTTGCTCTGCACGTATCTAAGAAGACAGTTTGTCTTTTTATCTCAGCACTAAGGGAACACAGACCTACACCAGTGACGCTTTATTCCAGCATATGCCCCATCCCTCCCTCTGTATCCAGAAATGTTGGGATCCTAAGATGATAACTGGCTTGGGCTTCTGCTGGCCATCCAGAGTATAATGTTCACACTTCTGGAAGTGGTCAATTACCAGAGTGGTTGTTGTAGAGAATAGACTATGTTTTGGAGGTACAAGCACCATATGGTACATTTTCCTGTTAACATTTTATGTGTCAGTTAACATTTTAGCGTGAGATGAGTGAGTGATTCAGCTTCGCCATAGTATCGGCCGTCTGTCTGGAAGAGGCAATGGTAGATCTGTGCTTACACAACACCTATGGAGACTGGAGGCAACGTCAGCTACTCACTTATAAAACAAAACAGACAGAAATGGGAGTGCCTGCACACACTAACATATACACAGAGGTGTGCACACATGCACACACATACCTGTGCACAGACCTCTATCACATCCCAGAGTAGCCTGCCTAGAGCTCCACTTTTGAAAGATAAATGTTAAAACTGTATAGGTGTGTTTTTTAAAAAAAGGATATTAAGTTCCTGGGATGATGGTTGTGGGAAAAGGAGACAGATCCTGAAAATGTATATTCTTGTCCATTTATGTGAGGTCTCAGCCTCTTAAAGCTTCGATGGTAAAAAGACATTTTAGCCATCTTTATTGTCTAATTTCCACCTAGGCTCTGTTAGCTCCTTTCCCAGAGCTGTCATCATAAACCAAGACAGCAGGGGGCACACAAGCTCAGCGTGATAGAGAAAGAAACCCTGTGTGCGTGATTCAGCGCTTGGCCACAATTCACTTCCTGCCTCCGCAAGGTACAAATACAGGCGTGAATGCCTGTGGCCTTGGGCTATAGTTGACTTAAAGAGGCGTGCAGAGTCCCAAAAGGCGCTATGAGTTCTTTTTTACTGTTAGAATCAAAAGCAATTACACAGCATTTCTTAATTATATCATATAACATCTCTTAATTGAAATCAACTAGAGCTTCCCATGGGTACTATTTTTTTAAAAAATCAACCGGAGCCATTATTTTAAAACAAAACAAAAGTCTTTGTAGCTGTCAGCAGGCTCAAATGCCACACGTTTGGGAGAAAGGATGAAATAATTGGAAATACCGGATTCCTCCCCAAGAGCTTGAGCAGGGACAGGAGGCAGAAGCAGCCCTTCAGTGAACACATTCGAGTAGACACGCGTTTCTGTGCACACTCCATTTCTCTTGGCATCTGAACACAGATCTTAATTCAAGAGGTTTAACCTGCTCAATGGAAAATGAATGACAAGGAATACAGCACAACACTGGGAGATCTTCACATCTATCGGCTGGTGAACTCTACCCCCAGGCACTGTAATTTGGGTGAGTTTCCTTCAAAACTATTAAGGCATCTTCATCGGAGCTGGGGCAATCCTCAGCAGCTCTAACGTTGTGCTCCATGTTACTGTAAGTGAGATAAACGATAGCAAACTTGTCTGAGCAGATGCACCTAATGACAGAGGCGGAGAGCCGTAATATGGCAGGAACAGAAATGTTCAAAGGCAGAAAAGAAGAGCCCCACAGAATCACGATGAGTGCGTTAGTGTCCAGGCACCAAGTGAATGATGTGTGGTCTAAGTACCTTGTCTGTCTCCATCTCTAGTGCAGTCTGCTTCATTGAAAGGCCAGGGTCACAAACAGGAAGAAAACCTGCTTGGATTTCAGATCTCCATTTCCAGAGAAGCCCAAGAAATTTCTAGTGGAGGAATAAAGAGAAACCTCTTAAATTACAGAAAACTCAACGGAGCAAGAAGAGTTAGTTGAATTACAACACACTTCCAAAGAAAATGACACATATGTCCGCTTCAGGCTGAATTTGCATAAGCAAAAAACAAAAAACAAAGAACCAAACCAGATCAAAAAAAAAAAAAAAAAAAAAAAAAAATCTTAGCAGGTTGGTGTGTGGGGCAGCCAGCATAGCCTTAGCTAACAGCTTGTTTCTTTTCCACCCCTGCCCTCACCCCAATGCCGACATGTCTGTTGTCAGCATTGTCTTCTTATCCACATTTACAAAAGAAGGCGCTGAAAAATTTGGTTCCCGACTCTGGAAAGGAGATGCTGCTTAACAAGGGAGGAACGAGACGGAGGCAGCGTGATTTGGGTCGGTAGTTTTAGTCTTTGGCTCATATCTATAGTGGGGCGTGGGGAAAGAATCGTTGAGAGAGAGGGGCACCGTTTTTCGGCTCTCAAGGTAGACAATTTCAAGATGGTGCTTTTAGATAAGCCAGTAAAATGGGCTTCAGTAAGGCCCTGTTCTGAGTGAGAGACAGTTTCCTGGCTTGCTTTAACCCCAGAAGCCTGACTGTAAAGATTAGGCAACCGGTCCTTTGACCTAAGAAGCCTCACGCAACACATTTCTACAAGGTTTATTAGTTTGGAGTTTTTAGGGAGACTGTGAAAGGATCTGTCAGGGATTGGGTCCATTTGAGGCATCAAAACCCATATAAAATTTGCCAAACAAGTTGAAATGTATATATAACATATCAATTTGAGATTCTTTTCATAGCATTTTCTTTTCAGTGTGTGATTGATATGCCTAACTCCACTTGAGATAAGTGTGTACAGGAAACTGTCAGTATCAGCACTGGTTTTCCCACCGTCTCCTTTAACTCCATTATTGTTATTACTGTTATTATTGTTGTATTAAGAACACTTAAAGGTAATAAGCTTTTGACACAGACTATTAGTTCCTACTCAAAGAGCAATGGGTATCATTACAGAGGTGTTGTGGATTGGATTCCTACTCTCTTCAAGTCTTCTGTGGCTTGTGCTGTGGACACACACACACACACACACACACACACACACACACACACACTGTGTGTGTGCACGTGGAGTCCAGAGAACAACTTTGTGAAGTTGGTTCTCTCCCTCCATCCTTATGGAGATTCCTGGGATCAAACTCAAGCTGCCCAAATTTGCCTGAGAAGTCGTCTTCCAGCCCTAAACTTACTCTAAGGAGCTCTCAAGTGATTCTGATACCACAGCATTTTGGAAAACTCATGTGAATGCTTTGTCAGTGTCTACTAGAAAGGTAAACCATTTGAGTGCAGACTTCTTGTCAATTTTTCTACCTAAACATTGAAAACCAAATGATAACTAGAATTTTTTGTTGCCATATGGAAAGGCATTAGTCCCAGGACCCCACAACAATATTTTCAGGCACAAGATGTGAATTCAACTTGGAGATACGCTCTCATATACTTTATTCCCAGATCTCCGAGCCATGGAGACACTGTGGAGATAGTCACTGTGCTGTATAGCTTAGGGAGTAATAAAGGAGAGAGCACATAAATAGGCAGAGATGTCTTTTCCCCATTTGTTTCCATCTATGGCTAGTCGAATCCATGGATGTACAGACTGGCTACTCAGCTCAAACATGCTGTCACCATATTCTCAGCTAGTGTGGCCCTATTGATTGATGTATAAAACATGAAAACAAAATGCTGGGGGGGAAATCCCCTTAAGTCTCTCTGATATGTTTGCCCACTTTTCTGTCGAAGCTCTGTTACTCTGGGGAAGGGCAAGTTTTGAAACATGAGGGTGTTAGAAGATGAAGGTGGGAAGTGCTCCTTGTAAGAAATAAAGGGGACAAAGACAAGCAGTTATATTGTAAATGTGGTGATAAAAGTTACTTCGCTGATGGACATGAGGCAAATTCCCAACTCTAGTTGTAATGTTACTGTCAAAGACTATTGTCCCTGGCAGTGGCTGCTGGCTTCCTGAAGCTATCGAAATTTAAATTTAGATAAATAAACACACAGACCAACAACCCCTAAAACTGATAGTCGGTTTGTTCAGTTCCACTAATTACATTTCCTGTGCTCAGAGCCACTGTTGCCGTGGCTATTGTATTGGTAAAGAGTAAACACAGCTGAAGAATATTTTCCACACTCTAGAAAGTTCCATTGGACATGCCAGTCCAGAGGACTGGTAGAAAATATACGCATGATAAGCCATCTGCCCATCACTGAGCTGAATGCATTTCTCTAATGTTGGTGGAGTGCCAGGCTAGAATTGTTCACTGGCTAAAGTGGAATCCAACAAATCTTCACAAAGGAACAGAAAATGTTCAGAGAAGAGAGCATTGTTGGAATACCTCATTGTAGGCCTCAGTCAGCCCTTCTAAGATTGTTCAGTTGTTAACTTTAGACTCTCCGAAACCTTTGCCAATACTTTTTTTAACACCAGAGAAATGTGTGGAATCCTCGAGTCTTTATTTTTCATTCCTTTCACTCTAGAGCAGTAGGTGGTGGCCTCCGAGGTTGAGTCTCTGCAGCAGTGTCTAACTGGTATGACCACCCACAGAAGCCTGCGCTTCTTTAGGAGAGGATTGTTGCTTTAGCAAGAGGATTCTTGCTCCCATCTTCTGGACTGGGTAGGCTAGAAAACAAATGTCTGGAGACTAGAGTTAGCGTGCTTCTGTGGGATGAGAGCTGAGAGGAGGAGGAGGGAGAAAAAAGGGAAGGGTGATGCACTTATAAAAAAGGTTAAAGAAAAGATATGTCCCAGGTTTCAGCACCAATGTTAGAAAGAAGATAAAGAGAGTTGGGGGAGGGGGTATGGTCTATGGAGGTGTGGTGAGGTATGAGGGCAAGGGGATGCCTCTGTGGGACCCATGTTGAGAATCCCTTTCCCCGAGGGACCAGCCACATGATGGCTTAGTATAGAATAGAGTTTATTCAGGGCGTGGGAAGGGGAGTTAAGAGGGTAGTAGGGGCAGAGAGAGTGAGAGAAGAGCAGAGGAGTAGAGAAGTAGAGGCCATTCATGAGCACGTGGAGAGAGAGGGGAAGGGCATGGGGAGAGGAGGGGCAAAGGGGTAAGAGAGCAAGAGAGAAGAACAAGAGAGCAAGGGGCAAGTGTCAGGTAACTGTGTCAGGTAACTGTGGGGTGGGGTTTTACAGAATCCCAACAAAGGGGAACCCAGAGGAGGTTGTTTTCAGGTTGTGCGATGTGCTCCTATATCAAAAGGTTTCTGGGCACTGATGTAAGTTTTGCATTACTTCCTGAAGGTGGGGATGTTGGAGCTTGGATGGGTTGTAGGGCTCGTGAGCAGGACCGGCCTAGTCTGACAAGAGCAGCTGGCAGAGGAAAATGGGAGCAGCTTGCGTTGATGGCAGAAGGTCTGACTTTCTCTCCCTCCTTAGAAAAAGCCATGATAACAAGCATGACCTCATCTGAACTGTTAGAGAAGAAACACTGGGTAAATGTCATCTAGTCAATTTTGCCCTCTAGGAAAAACCTGAGACAAAAAAAAAAATTAATAAAAATACATTTCATAAATGGTTCAAATGACTACTACGCTGGGGTAGAACCAGGAGTAATCTAGGCGTGTGCTGCATTCCTGTAAGCTCAGAGCTTAGGACACAAATGCAGAAGGATGTCCGAGGCCAGTCTGGGCTACCAAACAAAGCAAGCAAATAAAGGGAGGGGGAGGGGTGAGAGGAAGTCAATTGGGGGAGAAAAGAGGGAAAAGGCATGAGGAACAATGGCTAAAACTTCCTTTAAGGAGCCCCAGGAGCTCTGCTTCTCCTGACCAAGGAATGAACACCATTTATTAAACACCTCACCACTGAGTATGTTGTGCCTCTGGCCCCACCCCAAACCCCTTGGAAAAAGAGAAATTTTTTGTTTTTAGTCTTGGTTCCCACTCCTTTGCTTCTATATCCTTGGGTTCTTAGCTCAAGGGCATGGCCTCTGGCCTTCGAGAGTTTGCAAAGTGACTGGAAGAACTAGAAAATTACACGGAAGACACAAAGTCCTGAGCTGAAGTCAGGAAAATACTTGGAGTCTGAGGGTCAGAAAGTTATGGAGTACCAGCGTTCTTCATAATAATGCCTTATATTTGGATAACACTCTGTTCTTCGCAAAGCGATTTCACACCTATAATTTCCTTTGATTTGCTGCTAAACCTCACATAACGTTATTACCCTTTATGTGCTTTCATTTTTCACCCACGACAAGGAAAAGATACCCCATGGAAATAGCGTTATCTTTTCATCGGTATGTGGGGAGAGTTATTATTGAGTAATTCCCTAGAATGGCATTAGAAGTCAATCTGAATATAAAAGGGAAGCCATCACTCTTGAGGTCTTTAAAACCTATTTGTTATGGCCTAAATGGGAAGAAGCTGCTGAATAAATTAATACAATTCAAATATGAACTCAAGTTGGCTTTGCCTGAAACTTGGTGAGTGTGGGTAATTTAAGCTTTGATCCCAAAAGGCACACCATGTTCTGTATATTTCCATAGTCTGTGTGTTTTGTGTTCCTTCAAAAGGACTCTGCTTTCCCAGGTAGGGCCTACAGCCAAGCTCTGTACATATGTCAGCTTCTCCAGAGTGGGGGCTACAGACGAACCAGAGGAATGGGTTCAAATCCCAACTCCCCCACTGACCAACTGTGAGAAGTCAGAGATGTCCCAACCCCTTTGAATCTGGTCAATTTGAAGCTGACCTGGACAACTTAGGGAGGCCTTGTCTCGAAATAAAATAAAATGGGCTGGAAATGCAGCCCATGGTTGTACACTTGCCTAGCTTGCCCAAGGCTCTAATTTAATCTCTAGTATTAAAAACAAAATGGCTGGTGAAAGCTCAGTAAAAAAGAAAACAAGTGATTTAAGAAGATTTAATAAATATTAAAACACACCATAACAGCCAATTGCCAGCATCACAAATAAAAGCAGTAAAAATGGAATGTTGCTTTATGATTTTATTGCCTTATTGTAATAATAGAACTGGATTTGATTAATAAAAGGAACAAAACAGGTCCCAAGTGCATCATCTCAGTGAAGCTCTTGAGACAGTTCTTGCTGAGGAGACATGTTGCCCTCACAGAGAGTAGTCACGGAACTGCCCAGGAAGTAGGGCTGGAGGGACGACCAGCTCGGGGCAGACAGCTGTTCTTGCCTGCCTTGTGATTGGGCTCTTTAGTGGCACAACAGAACTCCACTGGTCTCTGGATAGTTACTGTCACAGTACTGTGACCGGACACCTGACAGGAAACAAACACGAGGAAGGAGTCTCTCTTTGCTGGTTCAGGCACACAGCGAGTGCATCACAGCAGGGAATGCATTGGAGAGATGTTGCTCATGGCCATGACTTGCAGTTCAGCCCTGCTTGCATCTTGCCTGTTGACAAGAAAGCAGGGGCTTCAGCCTGGAGGTGGTCCTGGGCTACAGTCCTCAAACCCTGTGAGCTGTAGTGGCCTGTGTTCTAAAGCCCTTGCAGATAGCTCCACCATTTTGGGAGCCAAGTGTTAGAACAGTGAGCCTGTGAGGACCTTTTTTCTTCAAACTGTAACATCCTCTTACCAGAAGCAATCTTTTATGGTTACACTCCATTCCTTGCTTGAGATATATGCCAGAAAGTAGATTTTATTTTTAAATGGAGGCATCTTTAAAACAGCAACGCTTCGCTTTTGCTGACATGAAGCAATGTTCAAACAACTAATTTTGCTAGACTAAAAACAAAGAAGGGGTGACATGGGAATTTACATAGTGTCCTTTATTATTCCATTTAACAGCACTGTTGCCAAGAAGAACTGAAGGGTGACCTTTGAGTTTGGCTTCAGGAACTCTGATTTATCTCTTCCCGATTTTGCTTCATAGACCCTCTGAAGAATGCGTTTGTTTCTTAACTTCTTCCAGTTCCCTTCCTCATTTGTATCTGAAATTCTTTCTCTGTGAAAAACACTTTAGCATTTGTTCCTGGCCGAGGAGTTATCATATGCTATAAAAATGGGAGGTTTTCTTTTTTTAAAGACATGTTTTTATTTAAAAGTGTATGTGTGTGTGTGTGCGTGTATGCATACGTGAACTGATGTGCACACTTAGTGAAAGCCTGACTAACTGGAACCGGAATCCGCTTCATCTCTAAGACCTTACTACATGCCAAGTATGCCAGACTGAGTCTTAGGATGACTCATGTTTATTTCTCTAGTGATAGTCATTAAATAAAACAGCAGCAACAACAAAATGTGACTAGAAGAAGTTGGAGGGAGGGTGGTAATTCTCTGTCCTCCCTGAGACCCCCACCAGAAACTGAATTTCAAAGATTTCTGATGCACGATTGAGAGTTTTAGGGGGTTCTGCATTCAGTTTATTTCTGGAGGAATTATATACTCGGGCAAAGTTCCTTTGCAACAGGGGGAACTGGCGTGGTATCCAGACATATTCTCAAAGAATGTGGGTTTTGGTCATTGTCCCCATTGGGGATGACATGGCAAGGGCAGGGGTTCCTGAGAAGTCTCTAAGGAAGCTTGTGCAGACAAACAGCTGGCAGCTCGTGCCTCGTGTATAGCCAGGCAAGCTGCAGACACAGTGAGGCTCTGGTTGGCAAGAATGATATTTGTTGTTAATCTGAGGTTCTAAGAAGTCCATGATTGGAATCCAGAGCCTGCAACCTCAGATCAAAAGCAAATGATATTATTATTCTAACAAGCCTCTGATTGAACTTTGACATTTTCTTTAATTATGCACACAGACAATAAGTCACAATAATATCAACAGGACCTGTGATTTGCCACCAATCAAAATCAGGTATTTTCACATCATTCTCTTGTTGCAGAGATGCCATGACCTGAATCACTCTACCCAGGGCCACTAGACTCCACCAGACCCTGTGTTTTAATGTTTAACACACTAATAAACACATAGACATGCTGCTATTTCAAGCCCCAGTTCCTTGTCAGCCTGTACATTTCACCTCACCTTAGAAGCATCATTCTGAGGCTGTCCTCAACAACGAAAGGCCACAACCTCCATAAAGAACAAAATTACACATTCATAATCCCTCGCTCAGAACAGTTCAGTATTAAATCCTCAGCGGATTCTCCAATCCAGGTTAAGAATCTAGAATAAATTTCAAAATCCACGTCCACCACCGTTTTCAGTAAGCATTTTTTTTATATTGAGATGATCAAACCACATATCAAAGTTTTCAGAAGGAAAGCAGAAAAAACATGTCAGAGTCAGCGTCCCAATCCCTCCATATTCCTGAGGGTAGAGTGGGGGAGGGGAACAGATCTGCAAGGCTGGAGTCTCACTGAAGCAGAGACTTCCACACCTGCCTTCAGTGTTGGTTATAAGAGCTGGCTGTGACCTGTAGTGTCCTTTAGCTGACAATAGTCTTGCTCTGTCCCACATCTTCCCTAGCAACCTGGCAGTGCCTAAGATCTCCACTATCAGTCTGACTCTGGGTTAGGGTCTGGTACCTGTATCCTTGCTCTAGAAGATGATTCCAAGAAACACCTTTCAGCACTCCAACATCCTGTATGTGAATTTCTTCTTCACTTTGCCCAGTGGATGTTAGAGGTGTAGGTGGTTGGGGTCAGCTAAGCAACCCAGAGAAAACATTTCTGGGTCTTTCTTCTGTTGAAGCCTTGACCATGGGGGTTATCCCAGGCTGGGGAGAGACTGGGTTGGTAGCAGGTGTCAGCAGGTGGAGCCCAGTGGTGGGTTTTAATTTCTTTGGTTGTGTGAGAGTCGATGCCATTCCAACCATAAAAGGTGGGCAACGTTTTGTTTATTGTGTTTCCCATTGCAGCAAAACCTCCACGGTCACGAGTGAGCTCTCAGCAGCCCATATTAGAGGAAAATTATTCCCAAGAGGAACAAATAGCCTGCACTGGTAGAGTAACTCTATACCCCAGTGTCTAGGAGCACCCCAGGCTAGTCTTCCAGTCTAATTTATATGTTCTTCCCACTCTTGAGCATGTCTTATTTTGAAGATAGATTGTGTAGCGACCCTGCTATACAGTCATGAATTGAAAAGATGGAAGGATGCACCGCGTAAGGAATAATTAGGGGTCAGCGTTGTAGACACAGTGTGCTCTTAGGCAGAGCAGTGGGGGCGAGACGCAGTGAAGTAATGGGGTAGGAGGAGCCAAAGACTAATGTTATTCCATCCATCTTAATGACCGACACCTGCAGGTTTAAATTTTAAAGTTCTCCCACTCCAAAGCCTGATTCTAAACACTTTTGGAATGACTTTTTAATCACAGCGTTTTAGCCATAGGTGGGAGGCAGGTGCCAGAATCTTACACTGAAAGGTTTTGTTCCCTCTACTCCCTACTTTCAAGTACCAACCCCAAAATTTATATGTGTATTTTAGAAGGTCCTGGGGGTCCCCTGCTGGAGCTTAAAAAGGAGCCCAGAGACCCAGGTATCAACCAGGAGCCTGAGGACGAGACCCCTGGCTTGGAAATCCACACTTCGTCTCTGTGTTTTGAGCGTCACTCTTCCCACTTACAAACAGTTATATTATTAAAAAGATATTTTCCAAAGATAGTAACCTCGGCGGTAGTTGTCAAGGTTAATAGTCTGACATTTCAGATCACCCACAACTAATCAACTAAACATGGCAACACATTTGAAAAACCCATTATAGACGGAAGGCCCTGAAGTAATATGTCAACCCTCGCTCTAACGGCTGTTATGTAAACGGGCTGATTTTTCTCTGCTGAATGGTCACATGGTTGGAGGAAGAGTGCTTTGAAGGACACACGTGTGTAGCTGGGAAGGGAGATTGTGTTATTGAATGCCATATATTTATGGGGAAAGTCCCTATCGCCACTGATAAAAAACACTCAGTCATCTCTCGCAAATGCTTTTAGGGAGGTTTTTCTCATCGAAGCATTTTACTGCCTGAAGGGTGTGGAGAGCTGTTACACTGTTATTACCTTCTGATTGGGGGAGTGATCTGTAGAGCTGAGCATCCTGGAACTGAGGCCTAAGACCTCCCCAAAAGAGAACAAGCCAGAAGCTCAGGTGTTCGAAGCTTCCAAATTCAGATGGACCAACTAAGGAGGGAACTACTTTTCTCTGGAAGTTCCTATAGATTTCCAAATTATCTCAAGTGTTTGAAGAACTTTGCTTTGAACTGTAATTCTTTTTCTAGAAAAAGTTCAAGCTAGGTTCCTACTGACCTTTGTGAATTCTGAATAGGAGAATAAGTCATCTGAGTTTAATCCCAATCCGAAGAAGTCTTAGAAGGGTTGAAAATAAAAGTTTGAGATTTAAAAAAAAAAAAAACAAACAAAAAAAAAAAAAAAAACCAAGAAACAAAAAACAAAAAGCAGACGAGGCAGCCTGGGATTGTGGTGCACACCTTTGATAACCCACACTCAAGAGTCAGAGAAAGGTGAATCTTCAAGTTCGAGGCCAGCCTGGTCATAACACGATTCCCAGACCAGCCTGGGCTGTTATGCAGAGAAATGTAGTCTTAAAAAAACCCCACTAAATAAATAATAAGAACGAGCAGAAAAGGATATGGTAAAATGGCTTAGCAGAAAAGTTCCCACACTGCTCTCGTAGAGGATTGGGATTCAGTTCCCAGCACCCCCAGGGGGGGGATTCATAACCAACCCTAACTCGGCTCCTGGGTATCCTCTTCCGGTCTCTGTGGGCAGCTGCATGCACACCCAGCCCACATTCCTCACAGACACAGGGATACATACGCATTATCAATAAGATAAAGAGAACAAGTATTTTCAAAAGAGTTAAAGAAAACGGGTAGTTTTCACAGTAGGAAAAAGAAGGATTTAGACTGAAGATGTCATAGTGAAAAAGGCATGTGTGACAGATTTTTATAAAAATAATTGCTGTAAGTATGATAAAAAAAAATCACATCCTGAGCATAGAAGAGGAAAGGAGAGGCGGAGGTTGTTGTAGATAGTAAGTGGCATTGTGAAGAAGAAATTGGATCTAGTGCTCCATTATCCATAGGATACTTATTGATAGTGATAGTGTATAGTGTGTGTGTGTGTGTGTGTGTATGTGTGTGAGTGTGTGTGTATATGTGTGTGTGTGTGTGTGTGTGTGTGAACGTGAAAGGTCAGGAGAAAGGATTTTGTGTATTCTAACCATAGAGAAAGATCAAGAGACCAACAAATGCATGTGCTGGTCAGAGTAACAATTGTGTTGTTGCTGAGACAACTCACCTGACAAAGCAGCTTATGCGGGAGGGTTTTGTGGGCTCACAGTTTGAGGGTGTAGTCCTTCACGGTGGGGCAGCCGTGGTGGCAGGACCTGCAGTGGCCAGTCATTCTGTGTCCACAACTTACTACATAGACCAGGTTGGCCGGGAATCCACAGGCATCTGCCTGCTTCTGCCTCTTAAGTGCAGGGGTTAAGGTGTGCACCAGTTTGTCTCCGTTTAATTATGGCTCCAGGCCTGATGTTTCATGTTTTTGTAAAACTGGGTTTTGTTTATACTGGGAGAGGGTGATGCTTAGTTAAGTTACTGCTGCCAGATTAAAAAGGAAAAGGAAAAAGGTTTCAGGTGGGATCTTTTGGCTCTGTTGCTCCTGGGCCTGCAGTGAAGCGGCACATGGTGATGAGAGGCTATGACGGAGCAAAGCTGCTCACAGTTGGGAAGAAACAGGAGAAAGGAAAATGGCCGACATCTCTCTGTTCCTCTTCAGGACCAGAAGGCCTCTGCCTCAGACCTAGCTCCTTGAGTTTTACCATTTCCCAGTAATAATCCCAAACTAAGAAACAATCCTTCACCTCACGGACCTTTGGCAAACATTTAAAACTAGCCACAGGAAAATGCTTAGCTGGGTACGTATCACACACTGGGTACGTGTATTAGAGCATCCCATGCTCCTTACCCTGGAAATCTGTAGCATGTGTCCAAATCTTCTTAAAACTACGACCCTAACAGTTCCACCTTGAAATCTATGAAGCAAAGACTGGAGAAGTGATGGGTCTGCACATTACAAACATGATGTAACCCATTCTCTCAGTGAACCGAAAATTGTTGTTCAGGATAGCACAACAAAATTATTTACAGAAACCAACAAGCATGCCCTCGTGAAAGACACAGATGCCTCAACCCTGTGGGGGAAATTTTCTTTTTAAACGTGTATGGAATACTTCAGCACAGCCTCAGTCTTTAATAATCAATAGACTGGAGATCTGTTCTCTGAATAAAATGACTCAATTAGCAATCAATGAAACATGAAAACGCTGACAGTTTCCTTTATTTAGAGACTAGGAAACATTGGAAGTAATATAACCTTAACTCTAATATATATAAATTATATATAATATATACTATATAATGACATATAACATGTGGCATATAATATACAATTTATAACATATAATGTATAACATATATACACAATATTATATATAATATAGAAAATATTATAAATAATAATATAAAATGACACAATATATTATATAACATATAACACATAATATATAATAATAATAATATGTAATAATATATTTTAAAAGTCGGATTGTTGATTCCCAGCTGGAGGCTTGTAGTAAATAATTTGTTAAAAATTGTGGATCCAATCACCATCTGCAACGCTACTCACGGATTTTGTTTTTCATAAAGACTTTGCACAGTCCAAGAGAGTTTTAGCTGGGACTTTTGGGGATGGTTTGAGCTACAAAAAAGACCTCTCAGCTAGAGGTGGAGGGAGGAGGGGTCCCTGTGCTGTTGAGGTGGAGGGAGGTGACCCGTCTACCTGTCTCCAGTGGCTCGGAAGGTGCCAGCTTTCTCTACAGAGTCAGGAAGCCTCTGTTAACTTTTTGTTTTTCTAAAGTTCTTCCTTGTCAATGAGGCACTTTGCCCAATCAAGGCAGTTCCTGGTAATTTTCTGTTCATTAGAACATGCTTTAAACCAATAGACGTCGGGCGGGGGCTTCCTTGGAGTCTCAGAGTCGAAGTCGGACGCCCCCTCCACCCACTCACCACACTGCTGGTTTGATTCTTCTGCCCAGCACCTCCACGAAATCTGAGAGCCTGAATTTTGTGCCCAATTAAACATGGAATTAAAAGCTCAGAGAGGCACATCCATTATCAAAATTGGGCTTTTCACACCGTATACGTTCACTCAGAAAACACTGCCTAGCAAGCTAATAAACCCCAGCCGGTTCATTCCGGCGGTGTGCACCGTCTCCGTCAAAGGGCTTCCAAGTCTGAACAGAATTCAAATGAGCTCAGTGCCAGTGAATTAATTGACAAAACAGGTGAGCCAGGGCTAATTTACAGAATTAATAGCATTTCCCAAAGCTTTGAAAACCTGCTTTACTCTAAGTCAGGTTAAAATGACCCCTGGGTTGGAAGAATGGAGCGGCCCAGAACAGAACAGAAGCCTGTCCGAGGGTCTCACCTCGCTTCTCTGCAGTATCTTCGCTCAGATATTTATACAACGCGTAGAAAGAAGGGGAACTTTCATAGTCCACCCAATATGGTAGGAAAGCTTGAAGGGAGGTCAAAAAATGGTTAACAAATGAGCTGTCATTTTTACAAATGGTCGTGTTTTGCATCAAAGGTTGCAGAACGAAGGGGCCGTTGCATGAATGGCAGGATGACAGACTCATATTCATGCAGGTAGCTCTGCTTTGCTTGGACAGATCCTCTTAAAATCACTTCCAGGCAGGGCAATATCATATCCTGTGTTGTGTTGGAAGGCAGAATGGTAGCGAATGGGGCACAAAAGGCACTGCCGGGCCGGCGAAAACTGGGAAAATCGTCAAGAACCACGACCTTTGTTAGAACCCATCTAAACCGAAGTCCAAGCTCATTGCTGTCTCTCTGCATCTCTGAGACAGAGTGTCACTATAAAGATCAGGGTGGCAGCCATCTTTCCACCTCACTCTCCTAAATACGGAGCATTAGTATTCTGTTGTAGTAGAATTCGTTTTCTGCCGTGTCTGGGGATGCAGCTTATTTACCGTGGTTTATATTAAGAATACAGCAGAGAACAGAACTGAAAGAAGCAGCTGTTTAATGTCTAGCGTGATGTTAGCTAGGGTTTTAATGCTGTAATAAAGCAGCATGAGCCAGAGCAACCAGGGGAGGACAGAGTTAATTCCAGCTTACAGCCTGTAACCCATCCTCCAGGAAGCCGGGCAGGAACCTGGAGGCAGGAACTTTAGCAGAAGCCAGAACACTGGCTCACTACTCTTGGCTAATTCAGCCCGCTTTCTTATGTACCTCAGGACCACCTGCCCAAGGATGGCAACATCCACGACGGGCTGGGCCTTCTCACATCAGTTACTAACTAAGCAAATGCCCACGGACTTACTACAGGCCAATCTTATGAATCAGTGGGAGTGTCCTTAGCTGTGACTCACAGCATTGGGGATTTGCAGCCTGGGGAGGCTACCTCCTGTGGCCAGGCAGAGACCCTGGTGGGGCAAAGGGGACCCCAACCCACCTGCAAAACTTCCGACCCAAAACACATCCTGTCTATAAGAAATGCGGGGATTGAGGACTGAGCAGACACAAAGGGGACCGCCAACCAATAACTGGCTCAATTTGAGACTCATCCCATGGTCAAGCACCAATCCCTGACACTCTTAATGATACTCTGTTGTGCTTGCAGACAGGGGTCTAGCATGACTGTCCTCTGAGAGGCTCCACCCACCAACTGACTCAGATACAGACACCCACAGCCAAACAGTGGATGGAGCTTGGGGATTTTTTAAAAATGAATATTTTATTTATTTACATTTCAAATGTTATCCCCTTTCTCAATTTCCCCTCTGGAACTTTCCTATCCCATACCCCCTTACCCTGCTTCCATAGGGTGCTCCCCCACCCACCCACCCGCTCCAGCCTCATTGCCCTAGCATTCCTCTACACTGGGGCATCAAGCTTCACAGGACTAAGGGCCTCCCTTCCCATTGATGCCAGATAAGGCCCCTTCAGCTCCTTCAGTCCTTCCCCTAACTCCTTCATTGGGGTCCCTGTGATCAGTCCAATGGTTGGCTTTGAGCATCTGCATCTGTATTAGTCAGGATCTGGCAGAGCCTCTCAGGGGACAGCTGTATCAGGCTCCTGTCAGCAAGCACTTCTTGGCATCAGCCATAGTGTCTAGGTTTGGTGTCTGCATGTGGGATGGATCTCCAGATGCGGCAGTCTCTGGAAGGCCTTTCCTTCATTCTCGGTTCCACACTGGGTTGTTTCCAGTTTCTGGCTATTATAAATAAGGCTGCTATGAACATAGTGGAGCATGTGCCCTTATTACACGTTGGAGCATCTTTTGGATATATGCCCAAGAGTGGTATAGCTGGGTCCTCAGGTAATACCTGAATAACACTATGTCTAATTTTCTAAGGAACTGCCAGACTGATTTCCAGAGTAGTTGTATCAGCTTGCAATCCCACCAGCAATGGAAGAGTGTTCCTTTCTCCACATTCTCGCCAGCATCTACTGTCACCTGAGTTTTTGATCTTAGCCATTCTGACTGGTGTGAGGTAGAATATCAGGGTTGTTTTGATTTGCATTTTCCTGATGACTAAGGTTGTTGAACATATTTTAGGGGGTGGATTCTTATGGGAGAACAGGAGGAAGGATTGCAGCTCCTTAGGGGATAGGAACTCCACAGAAAGACCAACAGAATCAACTAATGTGAACTCTTAGGATTCTCAGAGACTGAACCATCAACCAAAGAACATACATGGGCTGGACATAAGCCTTTATGCACATACGCAGCAGATGTGGTCCTGAACAACTGGCGTAGGGGCCATCACAAAAGCTGATGCCTGTCTGTGGGATGTGTTCTACCAGCTGGGCTGTCTTGTCTGGTCTCGGTGGGAAAGGATGTACCTACCCTCACAGAGACTCAATGTGTCAGGATGGAGGGATACCCAGGGGCCCCCGTCTGCTCAGAGGAGAAGGGGGGCAGTGAGAGAAAGATTATGGGAGGGGGTGACCCGGAGGGGGCAGTGAGCAGAAGTAAAGTGAATAATTTTTTAAAAAATTGCTCTTCTCAGATATGTCTGTGTTTATCTCAAGTGGACAAAAACCACCCAGGGCAAGCATGAGTAGATGTGCTCACTACTCTAAAAACTAACTCCCAGCGTAACTTCGAACAACACAACCATTGGTTAGTTATTCTACTGATCTTGTAATTGCTTTGAACTTGCCATTGGGTTGAGAAAGCCCATGTCAGAGTGCCTATGTCAGCTAGGCACTGTCTCAGCTGTAAAGTGAGGGACAGTCAGACGTGCCAGTTCCTCCCACCCGCTAACAGGTAGCAAATGACTGCGTTTCCAAGTTTATCATGTTGTATGGACTCTGTTTTTGAAGGTTAAGTTTTTTAGGAAAGATAATATGGCAGCTGAGGTGCAAATATGAATTCCTACTTTTCTATGTGACCTCAAACAAATGGTTTCCCATTGTGAGCTTTAGGATGTTTAAAGAGGAGAAAAATAACCAAGATAATATCTACACTGCAATTTATTTTTTAAAATGAGGCAGTGTATGCTGAAGTTAGTGCCTGGTTCACAGTGAGAACTTGGGAAATTGTTGTTATTGTCATGGTTGTCTTTTATGGGACTTTAAATATTGCCTTTTGCCATAAGCACACCAATTCCTCATGAAAGTCACTGTGGAGGCTCACCTCAAGCTTACCCTGAGCTTTCTCTTCTCTTCTGGGTATAGCTTGGCACAGTGGGGCTACATTTCCCCACATCCCTTATAGTTTATGAATCCTCATGTGATTGCTTCCTGACAACATGAGTAGAAATCCTCCCACCATCTTCTTTCCTTTTTGGTAACTCAATGCAGACAATTTTATTACTTTTAATGATATGTATGCCCGTGTGTGGTCTGTTCATGTGAGTGTCAGTGCCCACACTGGCTAGAGGCTGAACTTAGAGGTGGTTGTGAACTGCCTGATATGGGTGCTGGAGCCCTAAGGTCCTCTGGGGAAGCAGTAAATACTTTTTTTTTAATGGGACTGGAGAGATGGCTCAGAGGTTAAGAGCACTGCTTTCCCAGAGAGCTTGGAGGCAAGAGCAGATGCAGAGGTCATGGAGGAGTGCTTCTTACAGGTTTGTTCCTCATGGCCTTTTCAGTCTGGCTTCTTACAGAAACCCACACCATCGGTTCGGAGCTCCCCCATCCACTATCAATCACTAACTACAAAATACCCTAGAAGTGCCTGCCCAATCTTATGGAAGCATTTTCTCAATTGGAGTTCCCTCATTCCAGATGACTATGGATTGTGTCATGTTTCAGTAAAACTAGCCAGCACAGGAGCTAAAGGGGCCATTTCTTATTCAAGCTACTCTACCACACACTGGCATCTCCTAGTTCTTTTCAACATGGCCACTCTGACTCTGTCATAGTCCCTGCTTCCAATGAGACTCGGTCATCACCGTTGGTAACTGCCCTAAGTGCACAATAAGTATATTTAGCAAAGACCTCAGCAGGACACAGACAGATGAAAAGGATGGCTTATCTACTCCATGGGGGTTTTAGATGAGATAGAGGTCCACCCTAGCCAACAAAGAATGCCCATAAGAAAGTATAAGTGGGAGGTATGTTCAGGAGTGCCAAGTCCAACAAAGCACAGCATTGGCAAGAGAGACTTTGAAGGCTTTGGGACCAGAGAGTAAGATGATTAGATTTACAAAGAACCCAGTTTTCATCCAACAGAGTCAAGAGAAAAAAATAAGTGAGGAGGGAAAGTGTCCTCCAAAGAGGACAGTTGAGAAATGACCTTGACAGACTAGAGCCAACTTTGATCTGTTGATTCAAGGAAGTCACAGTGGAGTCTCAGCAATTTGCAGGAGAATTGAGCTATCCAAGGCTTTCAAGACATGAAAAGCCAGGTGTCTTTGAGCAGGTAAGGGAAGGCACCTTAGGTCACTCTGGCTTCACAGCCATCACTGACATGGAGGCCCACTCCCACTGCCCATGTCCTGACCAACAAACTCAGACTTCTTTCCTCTACTACAGTTCTGTCCAGACGGGGTTGCTCGGTTTCCCACTGAGACTTGTTTGGGCCCTGTATTCTATTAGAATAATAGAAGTCGCTTCCCTGTAAGGCAAACAGTCATGTAGACTAAATTGCAGACCAGTTGTATTTAGGTCGTGTGTGTGTGTGTGTGTGTGTGTGTGTGTGTGTGTGTGTGTGTGTGTATCCTAGCAGGCTTAATTGCAATAACATTATATCACATAATATAGTGCACTGAGGTTGTAATTTTCCTATCATCTAAATTGCAGGCTGAAAATTGTGTTAAGGAAAGACTGTAGAGAGTGAATTACTGCTTTCAAAATGACTACTTTTAAATGACAATGTGACTGGCAAATGAATGCTAGAGACAGGAGGAGTTTTGTGTTTAACAGTAGTCAGCTGTTACTGTCTGCATTTAAAATCTATAACCATTACCCATTTTACTTACACAATCACTTTCTTCTTTAATCTTGAATTACCTTTGAAAAGTTCATATTGACGAAGCTATGATCTAGACAGATCAACCAGTCTATTTCTTTTAGACTTTCTTGTTGGGTGTGTCTGAGATGAGTTGTAATGACCCAGAACTGTGGAGCCGATCAGGGGAGTCCCCACTGATTCTTTCACAAGCCACAAAATAAGCAAACGAAAACTCAACATTATAAGCTTCTCAAATCTTGTTCATCAAACTGTGACAATCACGAACTTGTCTTACTGGTCAGCACGCATGGTAGGAGTGAAGGTGAGGGCTGGGTATAAACCCTGCCTGACAATGACACCAGCACCTACCACAGAGCTTTATCCTGTGACAGCCTGTCTCTGCCTGTCAGCTTCTGCCTCTGCAAAATGCATACACTAAACGGCAAGGGTAAAGAAAGTGTTGTCAAAAACCAATCAACCAACTAAACAAACAAACACCTCACATCTAGTGGTGTCCTCAGGCACACAAGGACACAAGGTTCTATTGCCATTGCTGTTCTGGATGAATTTAGAGGAGGTCATAAAGGAAGTTTCTGACCTATGGGAGAGAGTCAGGAAGCAGAATAAAGCCCAAATCACCACCTCTTTGAAGGCTGCCACCTGTCAGCTTCTTCAGAGACACCTTTGCTGAAGTGGCTCATCAGGAGACATGGATGCTGGCCCAGAAAGTACAGAGTTGTCCACACCCTAAACAAGCAAAGTCCCGCTGTTGTTACAGATCCCTTCAGTTGAAGCCAGTCCTTGTCAAGGCAGAAAGATCTGTTTGTATGTCCTTCAAGGCCAAATACTATGTTCTCTCCAGTTTTATTTGCAGTGGTGGGAATCAAACTGAGGGTCTTAAACATGCTAGGCAGGTACTCTTCATGGACTTACATCTATAGCCTTTGGTGTTGTAAAACAAAAAAGAGAGATTGCTCAGGCTTATTTTAAACGTACTGTATAGCCCAGGCTAGCCTCAGACTCATCCCTTATCAGCTGGGCTATAACCCACCTTCTCTGGAAAGCCCATGCCACTGAAACGCTCATGGAGCACACCATTCTCTTCATGTGTCTGCACTCTGCTAAGATTCCTGTTAAATAGGATTTTTGTGGCACTTAACACTCTTACTGATGGTTTTGGATGGTTCATGTTGGGAGTGGGGACTGGAGGATCCTTCACAGTAACAGAAACAAGAGAAACTCTTGTCACAGCAAGATGGAGGGAGAAATGCCTTCCTGAAGCTGATATTCATGTGCACATTATGAGATGAGGGTCTTCCCAACTACACACATACACATTGAATAAAAAATACTTAAAAATAGGAATTTTCATTAATAAGCTGAGACAACCATAATTTTTTGAAAAACAATAAAATCAGAGACATCATTGTGGAGGCTTGAGTAAGATTGAGCCCCATAGGCTCATATATTTGAATGTTTGGTTCACAGTTGGTGGAACTGTTTTGGAAGGATTAGGAGGTCTGGCCTTGTTGGAGTAGGTGTGGCCTTAGTGGAGAAGATTTGTAACTGAAGGGTGAGCATTGAGGTGTCAAAAGCCCATGCTAGGCCCAGTCTCCTGCTCTCTCTTGCCTGTACTTTGTTGATCAGATATGAGATCTCTCAGTTATTGCTCCAATCATGCCTTCTTGCCTGCCCCTGTGCTCTCTGCCACAATGATTATAGACCCAACCTCTGAAACTGTAAACAAGGCCCCAGTAAAATGATTTATTTTATAACTTGCCTTTGGTCATGACATCTCCTCACAGCACTAGAACAATAACTAAGTAATTATACACAAGAAAACTTTTCTAAATGAATAAGTCTAAAGTAAAAAATGAAAACATATTCTTAGCACTTGTGAGGCTGAGACAGAAGAATCACAGTTTGAGTTCTGTCTGGGTTGCACACAAATGACCAGGCTTGCCTAGGCTACATGGCAAGACACACAAATGTGTATAGAGAACACATCGACTATCTGACAATTCCATGTCAAGAAGAAAAATTCTAAATGTGCCTCAAAATCCAGAAGCAATGAAATAAAAGATTGAGAAATATAAATAGAATAAACATATTCACAAGTTGGTCTAAGAGAATACAAATATTTCAACATACATCACAAGAGCACCTATTTCCCCCAAAGAAAGACTATTTAATAACTGAATGGGAAAAAAGCAGCATTGCCTAGAACAGAGAGACAGGACAGTTCTTAACAAGAGGCCCTTGAATATTTTGAAACCTGTGCAACCTCTTTACTGCGACACCTGCTAATGGAAAGCAGAGACACCACTTGTCTCTGTGATGAGAAACCATTGTAAGACCATTGTGTGGATACTTTCTTAGGCACAGATGAGAATTCAGATGATGAGGACTCTTGGAATGGGGGAGCATGGGAGTAGTCAATGAGACTGCAAGTACAAATGTTCCTTAGCCAAGGATTAACAAGGTTAGGAACTGACTCTGAACATATCCCCTTCATGGTGTAAAAATGCACACACAGGCATAAGGCAGCTCATTATAGCATTGTTTATAATTACAAAATATTTTTAAAAAACTAAAGGAGAACATTTCTTTTCTTCTTAGTGTATATTTAAAAAATATAATCACATCATTTTTTCCATTTTGAATTCATTGCCTCTTTTTCTTTCTTAATATATGCATAAGTACATAAATACTGCTAAACCACTTGGTATTACTTGTATGCATATGATTTTAGGGATGGACACTTAGTATTGGAAAAGCCAATGAGGGTGCTCACTCCTGAGGAAGACTGTTTATCCTGCTTTCAACATTTCTTAGTTTCCTGTAGTTCTTTGTTTAGTGGTAGGGCTCCATAAGATTTTCCCCTTCCATGTTAGCATGCCTTTTAGCATACTCCTCTAATTCTTGATTAAGAAGCCATGTTGTTGATACCTCAGATGTAGCTATGAGGCACAATCTCCCAACAGACTTTCTCTGGTTCTTACAATCTCTCCACCCCTCTGTTCTGTGCCGTCTCTTGACTCTCAAGTTCTGGAGTTGTGTTGTAGATGTATCAACTGTGGCCAGGCACCTATGACCAGCTGTTCTCGGCATGTTGACTGGTTGTGGGTTTCTGTAGTCATCTCTATTGCAAAGAGAAGTTTCTTTTTGAGTGAAAAGCTACACTTATCTGTGGACTTAAGAACAAATATTTAGAATGCAGTTAGTGGTAGTAGTAGATTCTCCTCTAAGATTCATAACCTCCCTGGTTCCAGGTAGTTGACTAGGTTTACGGTTCCAGGCATGGTTTCTTTCCTGCTAATCAGGTCTTATGTCCAGTTAGAGTGTTATTGGTTACTGCCAAGACACAAGTGCCACTGTTGCACTCAGGATTTTCCTGCAATGCTGATTGTTGTGGTTTATAATCATTATAGTTGGTTAGGAGTTTTGTTAGACTATTGGTTGTTTCCTTCCCTTGGAAGCTTGCACAGCACCTTTCAGTACTACATAGAGGAAGATATTTCAATAAACCTTGGTGTAGCCATAAATGGGAGTACTAGGCAGCTGTGAAAATGCTGAGGTAGATGACATGTGAGCTGTACTGGAGTGTTTTTACATCCAGTGGGAAATGGAACTTGAAAGGGGTATTTTTAGAATGTCTCCTTTATTTGTAAAATTTTATGTAGCAGGAGAACAAGTGAGAAGCCAACAGGATTGACTCTTGAAACACTGGGACAGGACAGACGAGATGACAGGCTATGCATGTGTGGAAAGGACGAGGGTGGACTATGTGGAAAAACCCTAAAGTTAAGGCAAACAGAAGCAAACTGCACTTCAGCTGAATAGAAGAACCGCAAGGAAGCAGAGGAACGCTGCTGAATCCAAACCTGTCTCAGCCTGGAGTGCTTTATTTCCTCAGAGCCTCCTCAGCATGGGCAAGGGCACTTTTGTGCAAAAAGAACCCTGGAGAGATGAGGGGGAACCTGGTAGGACTGAGCTTTTTAAATGATCCTTCAAAGCTCTTACAGAAAATGCTTTTATGGGTTCTTAGCACAGGAGCAACTTGAAGTGGGTTTAGTGTGTGGAAAATAAACGAGAGGGTAAAGATCACAACAGACATTTGGTTGCTAATGAAGAGTAACTGAGAATACACAATCTTACGCAGACAGGGCCTCATGTAGCCCAGGCTGGCTTCCTACTACCTATGTAGTTGAAGGTGACCTTAAATTTCTCTTCCTCTTGCTCCTTCTGAGTATTGGAACTTCATCAAAATCCTCATTTTGCATGGTGAGGACACAGTCTACCACCAGACATATACTCTAGCCCCATACATAAATAATTAGAAAAACATTATAACTCCCCCTCTCAGTGTATATGTGTGTGTGTGTATGTGTGTGTGTATGTGTGTGTGTGTGTGTGTGTGTGTGTGTGTGTGTACATTCATACATGCATACAGGTGCCTCAGAGGTCCGATTCTCTGGAGCTGGAGTTACAGGCAGTTGAAAGTGCCTGAAGTGGGTAGTAGGAGCTGAACTCTTCAGAAGAATAAGAGACAAGGTTCTCAAGGAGAGAAAACATGAACAAGGAGATGAAACAGTTAAACATCGGAAGGTGTTTGCAAGTCAGCAGGGTAGGGCAGGGGATACTCATGCTAGACAGTCAGAAAGTCTGCTTCACATTCCCTTGGAGCAAATATTTATGATGCAATTAATTGAGCATAATAGGCACACAGGAAGTATCTATCAGCAGAACACCAGCTGGAGGGTAAGGACATGCCATTGATGTTCTCGTTTGATGCCTCTTTAGACAGTTCTTCCCTCTCAGGATTTTGTTTTGTGATGAAAACATGCTTTTAGTATTCTGGATTTACATCCATGGACTCTTCACAGCAAAAAAGTGTTTGTATAGAGCTGAGAGGCGACGTGGTGGACAGGAACACTCAGTGCTCCTGATGTTTGGGCTAAAGAAAAAGAATCATGGGAAGATCTGGTGGAAAAGAGCAAAAGCCCTGTAGTGGGATCTTGGGGGCATTTGAGAAATGGGAAGACAACCAACTAAAAACCGAGGAACCTGCATGGGAGGGTAAGGAGAAGTGTGTTATAAAATAATAGATCCATGCTGATAATGTTGTATCCTTTAAAAAATAGACCAAATTTTATTCAGATTCCCTAAACCTGTAAATTGTGTTTTATGATCACGAAAAGTCTTATACCTAATGATAAAGCTTTAAAAAGTGCATAATGGAAAACTTTTGCTTTCTAATTTATCTGTCCTGACTTTGCTGCTACCTCAGAGGTTGCCAGGCAACTCTGAGAAGAAATAAGCCTGATATTTTAAAAACGCCATCATGGCTTGGAGATAGTTCAGTGGTTAAGTACTCTTCCAGAGGATTGGGCTTGATTCCCAGTACCCACATGGTTAAGTACTCTTCCAGAGGATTGGGTTTGATCCCCAGTACCCACATGAGACCTAGTAACTGTTTGAAATTTCAGTTCTAGAGAATCCAACACTCTCTTCTGGATTCTGTGGCATACATGGTGCACAGACAATACATGCAGACAAAACAGCAGCACACACAAAGTAAAACAAGGAACTAATTAAAAGCATGCCATTTACCACAAGGAATGATGCCCCTTTCCTAAGTTTTCTTGGAAAAAGCTACAATTTGCCTTAACTCTTTTGTTCAAGCTCGAGGAAGAAAGGGTCGAGGGTTTGAGTTCTGCTTAATTTCATCTCCAGTTGAAAGCATGGGACTCAAGTAACTTCCTCCGATGACATCTCAGCGGGCAATGCTGATAACTCTCTTGACAATGAGAGGAAGGCATTCTATTACCCAGCATCTATGGTAGTAATCTTTCTGTTGTAGTGATAAGATTACCAGCAATCAACCTAAAGGAAAGAAGATATATTCTTGGTATGTTGTTTCAAAGTTTTTTATCCTTCATCATTTGGTTGTGTTAAGGTCATGGGGCTGTTGTGAGGTAGACTATCATGGAGGGGAGCCTATGGTGAGACTAAGCTATTTACCCCAGCTGCTGGGGGGATCTCAGGGAAAAAAGGGAGATGGGGAAAATATTGTCCTTGTACTGGCTGGTTTTGTGTCAACTTGACACAAGCTGGAGTTATCACAGAGAAAGGAGCCTCCCCTGAGGAAATGCCTCCATGAGATCAACCTGTAAGGCATTTTCTCAACTAGTGATCAAGGGTAAAGGGCCTCTTGTGGGTGGTACCATCCCTGGGCTAGTAATCTTGGATTCTATAAGCCAGCAAGCTGAGCAAGCCAGGGGAAGCAAGCCAGTAAGTAGCATCCCTCCATGGCCTCTGCATCAGCTCCTGCTTCCTGACCTGCTTGAGTTCCAGTCCTGACTTCCTTTGGTGATGAACAGCAATGTGGAAGTGTGAGCTGAATAAACCCTTTCCTCCCCAACTTGCTTCTTGGTCATGATGTTTGCGCAGGAGTAGAAACCCTGACTAAGACAGTTCTCAAGGGCATGTTCTCAAGGACCCAGTTCTGTCAACTAGGCTCCACCTTGTAAAATTTCTGTCACCTTCTAATTACCCATTATGGATCAGTCTGTTGATGAAGTCAAGTCCTCATGGGATCAGCCCCTAAAGGTCCCATCTCTGAATGGGTTGCACTAGTGACCACACCTTTGGTACATGAACCTTTGCTGGTCAGTTTAGATCAGAGCTATGACCTCCCTCTAGTTTATAAAATAGCAAGTCTCGGGCTTCACAGCTTTGCTTGAGTCTAGTCCAGAGAAACCAAATCACTGGGCCCATTTAATGCATGAGCTCATCTTCTTCTGTAGGTAGTATCTGGACAGCACCCTGCTGCCAATGAAATGCCCAAGGGAGGTTATTAAATTAATTCTGTGCATACATGGCTGAGAAGATGGAAGCCCATTCCCTCCATATAGTGAAGGCGTGGATAGGCGTCACTGTAGCCAGCACCCTGGGGTGCCCCCAGTTGCAGAGACTCGACGCTGGCTTTGTGTGAGCTCCGAGATGATCATTTCAGACATCTCTTCGAGGTATAGGCAGAGGGCCCTAAAGTAACATTGCTGTTTGAAGTCTCAGATCCACATGTCACTAAGGAAAAAGTGAGGAGGTCTAGATTGGTTTGGTCTTCTCAGCACACCAGCACACTTGATCCAAAACAAACAGCAAACAAACACGGAACAAATAGAGTGACCCAGCCCTAGGGGCTCTGCCACTCCTGTGAGGGGATCTGTGTCTTCTTTTTCTGATTAGAAATGAGAGAGCCAGGGTCACAAATACTGTGCCTTTGCCAAGGTAAAAAGCCGATCTCCAGTCACCCACATCTGTGGGGACTTGGGAGTATGGTGGAACTCTTTCAAACTGAGAAGGGAAGGAAAGAAAACACTTGAACCCAAGTCTACTTCCTTTGATTATTTTTTTTAATACTGTATCATCAAGCACTCACATCCAACAATGTCAGAGCTCAGCATCTTGTGTCTGGTTGGGGTCCAATTGCCCAATTTGTGCAGGGTCGTTTCTAGGAAGGCCAGAGCCCCATCTGAAGCTATGTCTTCTGCCTCTGGCATTTACTTTCCATCCACATTCCTTTTTAAATAGATTATTACTGTTCAAATAACCAGGGCTTAAATATATCACTAAACATCCCTGGGTTCTGCTGGATATAGGGACCATAAAAATGCAGGGACCCCAGTAAGGAAAATTTCTCTGGGAGGTCTGTAGGCACTGTGGATGCGTATTCTATCTTGGTATGCCTTTATGAAGGTGTTTGCTTTAGAGAAAAATGAAATCCAAAAAGGGTCAGAAAGGGCCAGTTCCATTAGGTCAGAATTGGATTTTAACCTGAGGAGTGGACGTGAACAGGCTCCTGCGACAGCAGTCCTTACAGTGGCGAGGAATAGAAAAGGGAATTTGAATGTTCTTTCTAGGGTTTGGTTTGGGAATTTATCAGAGTACATGGCTTTAAAAATAGAGCAACTGGATAAATGTATTTCTTTGCAGTGTAAGATGTTTCTTTGCTTGGAATATCATAATTTCTTTTGTAGCTAACAAGAAGCAGTTGGTCACCAAGCTCCACCTTCTACAGGGATCTGAATTCCTGACATCTTACTGAGGGCCGTGTTATCACTCAGGATGGACATCCAGTAACTGGTGACCTTTCCCTGCTTCACATGCATACTCAGGCACATGCATACCCCTGATAGACGCAAACATGCATATACTCGCCCATACACAGGCTTTCATATATGTACATACGTACTTATTCATGATCATTTATTCATATTTTCATATACACAGTAAATACACTTATACACATAAACATATTCGTATAGATACATATGTCCTTTCTGCTTACACTCATTTATAACACACTCATGCATACATTCTCACACACACACTCACTTATTGTTCACATACACACTCATGCCTTGTATACTCTTGGAGGTAGTCATAGCCACTCTTGAATGCATTGACTCATACACAATTGCACAAACACACATACACACTCACACACTCTTGTGCATAAAAATAATCATATCCACATGTGCGCGCACACACACATTCACATGCCCCCACACACAAATGGATACTAGCCTTCACAGACAGCTCACACGATGTTGTACATATTCAACACGTCTTCTTATCTTTTGTTTATGAGTGTGAGTCCCAGCCTCCGAAGGCTCCGTGAGCCCTGATAAAACTCCAGGAGGACAGAAGTTTCTAAGCAACAGCATTAAGTGCCCTGTGCCCTGTGCCCTCACTTAACCAGTCTGGGGCAACGCCTATTCACCTGACGTCCAGGTTCTGCTGAGAACTGTGGGAAGGCTGCTAGCGTGGGGTCACCTCCAAGGTAGTCCCAGAGAGGAGACACAACAGTTATTTGAAGATTTGGGCTGGGCAGACAGAGGGTAACACCCACCAGGGGTGCTACTTAGAAACTGAGGCTTGGGATCTTTTGACCTCAGGCTTAACTTCTAGCCAGAAGGCAGCTGAACAGGATTTTGAGAGAGCACGGGTATCTTGCAGATCCCCTTCTCCATCCCCAGAGGGTCAGAAGGCCAGATTTGCATTTAGTTACTGGTAATGACCTCCTTAGGAGCGTGAATAGGCCACCCTACCACAAGACTTTCAGCCCTGTCAGCAGGCCTCCCCACCCATCTCTGCCTCCCCTGTGTGGCCTCACACAGGATCTGAACTGTGATTAACAGACTCCCTGAGCTTGATAATGTGCAAAACAGAACTGAACAAGAAAAGCTGAAGACAATCAGACCGGGACAGTGGCAGGGTAGGGGGTGGTTGTCAACAGAGTCAGGACAATCCTGCAAACAAGTCCTTAAGAAAGCTGGCAGTGTTTAATGTCACAGCTGGCTGCTGGCAGGGTGCTGGGTGGACTGTGCCCCCATCCATCCAGGTGGTCAAGCAGAGCTGGTCTTTTTGTCTCCTGTTTCTTACAGGAGAGAAAATAAGAGGGCTCATTGAACAAGAGCAAGAGATTAAGTAGGAAAGAAAGTGACAAGCGGATAAAAAAAGAGTTCAATGGTGGTAATCCTTGTCATGCAGAGACAAATATGAATGCTTTTGTTCTTGAGTTTAGATTAACCATGTCCGGAGAGATTCCCAAATGGAAGGTGGTTGGCCATACTGTTTCTCTTGTGAAGCTCCGTGAAGGCAGGTTGACTGACAAAAGCCCTTGGAAAACTATTGCCAGTGAGTTATTTACGCCAACAGCCAGGGTCGGGTGGGCTGCCTGTGAACAGACCACACCGGTTGTTGGCCAAACAGGCAAATTATTAAAGATGCAAGATGGGAGGGCATTTACCCTGCCTTTCTTCCGCTTACCGCATCATACGGGTCACCTCAGCCCCGGGGATGCTGCTTAACATTCAAAAAAAATCATAGAAGTTTGGTATTTTTAATATCCATTGCCAGCAGAAATTCTGATATTTATCAGTTTGCATTCAAATTTCCACGTATCAGGGGCCATTATCCACCATTCCCAGAGCAACAGGAAGTTGGTTTTATGGGAACATCATAATGAGGAGACTTGTTTGAGTCTGAGGAAACTTTGATTGATTAAGAGCCAAGGAAAGGCCAGATAAACCAAGAATTCTCTGGGTGGGATCTATTTTTAGCTGCTTGTAGGCTCTGAATTTTAAACCTGCTGGTAGCTCCAGGCTTCTGCTTAGGTGACTGATTTATTTCTGTTGTATTCACTACAGTAAATGTTTCAGGCACTCCTCTCTCAGTAAAATTCCCAGTGTTACCTCACCGGCAATGGCTGCCTCTATCCCCGAGAGCACTTTGTGCTTTCTCTGGCAAGTAGTTTTACTAACTTAAAAACAGAGCACCTGCTGGGGCCTTGCACTTGCCCACAGAGCTCATCATGGTGGGTTGCAAACGCACCCTTGGTTTCAGGACAGTGGAGAGGGGCACTGCACTCGGCCCTGTGAAATGTCTTAGGGACGTGATGTCTATAGAAATGACTTTTGTGACCCCACATTATTGCTGAAGGCCACAGAGAATGTCTTTAAAAGAACAACTGGCCCAAGACACAGCTGTACATGCCACAGGGGTGTCACCACGTGTGGTAAAGACCGTCTAGGAGAGGATTTCAGGGGAAGCTTTATCAGGTAATGACACCATGACATTCTGTTCCTGTGGTACTTTTTTTGGACTATGTTTCATTCAGGTAGAATGACTGACAGCCTTATTTCGTTCCGATGTGGCAGCAAGGATCTGCCTGGACAGCCGTGTGTACTTGCGCCTTACCTGGATTGGCAGGTTGCAGAGAAAGAGCCCAGGGTCCTCCTCACCCCACCTTGTGCAGCCTGGGGTCAGGATCAGTGCCTTAGATGACCCCCAGAGGCCACTTTTCCCTCTATCACTTTTCCACAGCATTTCCCAACAGTCTCCAGAATCACCGAATGCAGGCTTTGCTCAAGTCCCTCCCATTTCTGTGCAGTTAAAGCAGACACTGTGAGGGTCTGTCTCCTGGAGGTCTCAGTAACTGCTTTCTTATTTCCTGATCCCTTGACATGAGTTAGAATATTGTCATGACTCCCAGTCACCCTGGCTTTGGCCAAGACTCCACCATAGCTACTGGCTCTACACGCGTAAGCACATGGGAAAGCACCATGCTGGGTCTGGAGGAGCCGATGGTGACTGCAGCTTACTTCCAGGAAGGACTAGGTTCTACCAAGGACCTGAACAAGCTCAGAAGACCCCGAGCTTCAAAAGTCTTACCAAGTTTCTTGGCATGGTCCACTGCCCCACAGAATAGTTCTCTGGGGGCAGATGTGTATCGGGATCATATTCTTGGCTTCTTTTGATCTCCCTTTTGCTACTTCCTGTCTGCCATTAGCCTCTTCCTGTACGTACTTCCCACCAGAATCATCAGAATCAGTGGCCAATGTTCATCACTAGATCTCAATGTATTTACAAAAGACTCCAGCTGCTGGTCAATGCTCCGTGTGGGTGGAGGCAGTTTTGTTCACAGGAGTGGGTTTCTGGCTATTGAAAAGGCATTTTCAGGCCTTACTGGAGAGAAGAATCAGCCCAAAGAATAATGCAATTATGAACGGCTGCTTGGATATGTGAGCTGAAGGCATTCAGGAGGGTGTGGAATAGCTAGTAATCTGTGAGGGTAGTTTTGAAAGTCATGACATTCAACCTGTCATAGTATTGTTCCCAGAAAAGTTACAAACTTCTGAAATGAATAACGAAATCCTGGTGAAATAATAAAACTGAGCACTCTAGAAATTTCACTGTACCAAGTCACCCGTACCGACTAACAACTCATGCACAGAAAACATGCCTAAGAAACTTCTTACACTTGTCAAGTTGACAAAAGAAAACCTAAATGATTATTCAAAGCAGAAGGTGAGGGCAGCTGTTGATCTGGTTACAGTAATGACGTTCCTAACATATTTATTTGAAGTGATGGTCGTTGAATTGTACTGTTATTAGCAAGCTTGCTCTGTTTGCTGGAATAATGATACATATTTAAAAATCTGTCTTTGAATATGGGAGGCTGAGCATGTGGACAATGGAAGAGAGTCTTTTGCTTTCTCGTTTCCCTTATTGTCTGTACCACCTCATGCCTCCCAGGTCTGGCTCCTTGGGTGCTAATGTCTGATACACTCATGACATCTCAGAGGAATGTGGCTGAGAACTATGTTTGTTGAGCTATTTAAGCATCCTGTGGATTCTCCTCTTTTTAGAGGAGAATTTAGAGATAATTTTCACTGCATTTTTAGATGGCTCACCAATCTTAAAACCACACAATCAAGTGTGTGAGTAGGGCCCATTATTTAAAATATTCATAATACCAAAGGCTGTAGGTGGGACAAGCTAGATCTGAGACCTTCCTATTCTCAGTATTTTGCTCAATTTGTGCTCTGGTGAAGAAAGAGGGCAAGAAATATGTGTATAAATTTCTTGTTTTGGTCCAGTTTCTTTACTGGACATTTAAACCCTGTGGTTTTAGTTCCTTCCACTCTGTATATACATTCAAATCTTTGATTGGAACCAACTTTTTAAAAATATTCATTTGTTATTATTAGATTTATATGAGTACACTGTTGTTTTCAGACACACCAGACACCAGAAGAAGGCATCAGACCCCATTAAAGATGCTTGTGAGCCACTGTGTGGGTGCTGGGAATTAAGTTCAGGACCTCTAGTAGAGCAGTCAGTGGTCTTAACCACTGAGCCATCTCTCCAGCCAGGAACCAAAACTTTTAATTTATCAAAATGTAAGAATGGAATCAGCATGTGCCTTTAAAAGGGATGTGTATGAATACCGAAAGGAAACAGAAGGAGTGTTGATATGAAGGTTTATGTGCCTCCCAATTTATTTTTAGAAACTGAATCCCCAGTGTTGTGGGTTAGGAGATGGGGCTGTGAGAATGAGATCACAGAGAGGTAGCCCCCTCACCAATGGGACGAGTCACTTCAGAAGACTGCCTTGCCCTCTGAGCCAGAAAGGACGTATGTGCATCCATGCACCAGGTTCTGACTCTGCTGGTGCCTCCATGATGGACTTCCCAGTCTCCCAAACTGAGAGAAACGCATATCTATTGTAGAAGAAAGCTAGGAGAAAAGTAATAGAAGAAAACTAGAAGAAAAGTATAACCCAAGCCACACTTGTGCTCCAGTACCAAAGGTACCAGAGGCTCTTTGGCATCTTTGGCTCGCTCTTACTCAACTGATTGCTGAGTGACAGCCCGGCTCCACTTACCTATCTAGTATGATGGGCTAATGGTCAAGATGGAATAACATCATGGCACTTATAGGGTTCTGAGAACAGTGAAAACAGATGCTCTACATCCCAGAGTGCTTAAGCCTTTGCTTCCTCTCCATTTGCTGCTAACCGTGACCAGAACCCATCATATGGCCAACCTATATCAATGTAGAGCTGTCAGATAAAATCCATATGCTCACATAAATCTGTAGTAGTTTTTTAAAGCATTAATATGTCTCACTGAAAGACAGATTAATCAAGCTTACCAATAAATAGAATAGGGGGCTAGAAATATTGCTTACTGGCTAAGAACATATACCATTCTTTCAGATGACTCGAACTCAGTTCTTAGTACCCACATCAGGTGGCTCCTTGCCTCTGAATGTCCTTTCACTCACCTCCACATAGCCACCCACCCCCAACCATGTACATAATTAAAGAAAGGAAGAAAGAGGGGAGGGAAGCAGGGAGGGAGGGGAGGAGGGAGGAAGAGAGGGAAGGAAGGAAGAGAATCATTAGAGTTTAGACAGATAACACACAATAAAAGATTTATTGTAAGAACTAGACCATATGGAGGCTGAGAAGTCTCATGATTCATTGTCTGTAAGCCAGGGCACTAGGACAACCAATGATGAAGATTCATCTGAGTTAGAAGGCCTGAGAACAGGGGCCAGTAGTTCCTGATGCTCTATGTGGTGGCCTGGGTCTCTGGTGTCTGAGTCCTGATGCTCTATGTGGTGGCCCGGGTCTCTGGTGTCTGAGTCCTGATGCTCTATGTGGTGGCCCGGGTCTCTGGTGTCTGAGTCCAGGAGAAGGTAGCTAGCCGGCTCAGAACTTCACCTTCCCTTCACTCTATAGGACTTCCCTACAACAATGGGAAGGGGCATCTGTTTTGTTCACTAACCAGTTCAAATTCTAACCTCTTCCAGAAGCACGTGTGCAGACGCAACCTGAAACAGCATTTGCCAGCTCTCTAGACATGCCTTAGCCCAGTCAGGTTGACCTAAAATTAATTCCCACGGGCATCACAGATGCTTTTCTGTCCATCTAGGTTTTCTGTACTCAGACAGAGAATGTGTCTTTGATCAGTTTTCATCGGCAGCATCATGTGATTTATTTTATTTTGAGACAAGATCTTGTTAAGTAGTCCAGGTGGACTGGATTCTTCACCCCAGTCTCCTGAATACTGTAGGTGGGCACCCTACACCCAGATTCATGTATTTTCTTACTAGTTTATTTCTGTTCTCTCTTCCAACCTGTAAGCCCATGGGATTGGGATCATCAGCATTTGAGCCTCCAAACCATGTATAAGGCCAGGCATCTAGTTAGCACACACTGAATACATAGCAGAAAAAACAAGTAACTTAATGAAGTCATGAAAGCATGTGTGCACGTGTGCAGTTAGCCTGTGTGCTGGTTAGTGTTTGTTGTCAACTTGATGCAACCTAAGGTCACCTTGGGAAGACCGAACTTTTGCTGACAACTGCCATGATCAGATTGGTCTATGGCCATGTTGTAACAGATTTTCTTGATTCAGGATTGATGTGGGAAGGCCAAGCCCACTATGAGGTGCATCATCTGCTTATATGTGCATCTGGGATGTATAGACAAGCACGAGATGAACAGTGAGCCATTAAGCAGCGGTTCTCTATGGCTTCCACTAGAAGTTCCTGCCCTGAGTTTCTAATCATGACTTCCCTCAGTGATGACTGTGCCCTGGAAATGTAGCTGAAATAAACCCATTCCTCCCTCAACATCCTTTTGCTCAGAGAGTTTTATTATAATAACAGGAAAGGAAACTGGAACAGCCTGCATCTAGCATTGGTCTCAAATGCTCTCAAATAGTCTTTATCCCCGAGGACCAACCCAAGAAATCCTTGTTCAGAGATCTAAACAACCTTCAACACCAAGGTGACATCATAAATACACAAGCTTCTCTCTTGTGGTTTAATGAAAGACTGGATGAACCCTTCAGTACACTTAATTCACCATTACTTAGCTGTTCTTTATTTCTTCCATATGTACTTGTGGAGGCTTGTTATGTATATTTATACAATTTCTTATTATTCAGGTTCATAAAATATCCTTTATGAGACCAACTACCCACCGCCTATCCAGATGCACATAAGGAAGTATTTGTTTCTCGAGGAGCCTTCTGTGCATTCTGCCTCCTCCCCACTGTGGGCTTTACTCATGGGACCTAATGGTTCTAAACACTGGAGCAGCTGTGGGCCTCATGATTTATTGACCTACTGTGTGTATAACAAGCAGGATTTAAATATTAACATCTGGGACTATTCTTGTCATAGCTGAATTTTCACTCTTGCTCCAAGGAAAGCTTCTAGGGAGACTGGTGCTCAGGACGATGTTAGTCTGTGTGCCTAGCAACAGAGAGGAACACGGTATCCATGGGATCCCATTCTGGTCCACTTCATAGTTTCCACAAATTCTGCTCCCAGTTGTACAACATGCCCCTAACCTTACATGACTTGTACAAAGACAAAACAGGTTTGCCTTTATCTCTACAAATCTTGATATTTTCAGAGGTTTAAATTATCTTTGTTAAACAGAGAACAACCTAGCTGTACTGCAGAAGAGAAATGTACACCTACACTCTTTGGTTTTCAGTCTACCCCAAGCCAACACACATATTTTTTTCCTCCTTTAACTATGCAACAGAATCCCAAAGGCTGAAACTGCAATGTTAGTGTCCCAATTATGAGGAGTAATGATCAGTAAGCCAGCAGAAATACAGGTAAGTGAAGACCCAATGGAGGGACTCAGAGTTACTACTCAATGCTTTCAATTCACAGGGAGGCAGAGGCAGTGAAGCACCATCCTAAGTTGAAAATGTCAGAAGTGGGAAATGCACTAAGGAGCCAGAGAGATGGCTCCGTCAGTAATGTTTGCCTTACAAACATCATGACCTGAGTTCATATTCCCATGTAAAAGGCCATATGTGATCGTTCATGCTTTTAATACTACTGATGGCAAGATGGGAGATGGAGATGAATACCGGCAGACTTCTGGGCTCATTAGCCACCCAGTGGCCTGATTGCAAAAGTTCTAGGCCAATGAGAAACCCTATCACAGACTAAGGTATAGCATATCAGAGAAACAACATCGGAGCTTCTTCTGACCTCCACATATGCAAACACAGGCACACATGCACATGCATGCATGCTCACATCCACACACACACACACACACACTCACACAAACACACACTCACACACACACAAATACACACACTCCCACACACTCCCACACACACTCCCACATACTCACACACACACACAGACACACACACACTCCTTTTGACCTTTTTTGCGTTGCTTAGCAACCATGCTTCCCTCCCTCTTGGGTTGCATGATCATCTAGGCTTGCAGTCACTGCCCAGTGTCTGAGGACTGTACGAATGTACCAACCATGACTAGCCCAGAAAGCTGCCTCATTCAAAAGACAAACCCCAGTTTTTGTACCATTGAAAACGGAAAGCCATGCACTGAGACACTTTAACCAGAGACCCAATAGCAATAACCAGGGTGTATAACTCCAGCAACTACAGCATTCTAATTTGCAATCTGTGGCAAAAAAAAAAAAAATGTCCAGGGAGCAAAACTATAATCTCTGCCACAACTGGCTTCACACATCCAGAACTTTATCAGTAAATGACAAAGCTTCCCTAGTTTTTACCAACATTCTACTTGGAACCAACAGAGAAAAGTCAAATTTGCTGTCCAAACCAACTACACAGGGTTCTGAGCTGCTAGTTAGCCTCTCTCTAGCTTCTTTGGGCTAATAGCCTCCAATCAGGGTACATTATGGTGGAAACATCCCCTTTCTTCTGCTAGAAGATTTCCCAAGTCTCCTACCTGCCTTTAGGGGCCTACCTAATGCAAGTGATGTGGCCAACCCCTGACGTTACAAGCTCTGGATGAGAAGCCCTTCCTTGGTCTCATTTGGGCAACTGATTCCACATAGTTCATAAGGGGAAAAATACAAGTGGACAATAATCATGAGAATCTCAAATGAAGCCAACCTTCAGAGAAATGCAAATTAAATCAGTAATGACTGCCCCCCACCCCAGCTTGACCAAAGCTAGAGTTGTTTAGGAAAAGGAACTTACATTGAGAAATTGCCTCCACATGATTACCTGTAGGTAGTGTGTGGAGCATCTTCTTGATTCATGATTGATGTGGGAGGGCCCAACCCCTTATGGGTGGTGCCATCCCTGGGCTGCTGGTCCTGGGTTCTATAAGAAAGCAGGCCGAGCAATTCATGAGGGACAAGCCAGTAAGCAGCACCTCTCCATGGCCTCTGCATCAGCTCCTGCCTTGAGTTCCTGCCCCGAATTTCCTTCATGCCAGACGATAAACTATAAGCTGAAATCAACCATTTCCTTCCCAAGTTGCTTTTGGTCATGGTGCTTTATCACAACAACAGGAATCTAAGACACAATGAACATTTTTTTTGGCCTGATTGAGAGTGCACATTGTAAGTATTAAACAATATATTTTTTAAGTAACGGTCCTTAAGCCTAGTAATTCCAATTTGAACAACTCATTTTGCAGAAACTTTCTCATAAATAAAGTGCAAATTGTTCATTATCTAATTATTTATACAGACTAAAAGTCACAGGCAGAATGGATAAAATGTGGACTGGCCATGGTGTGGAGTTCTCTGAGGTCATCTAAAGAACGTGATGCTGGTGACAGAGAGATGGCTGGGGCAAATGGCCATGGGGAAGAAGCAACAACGGCCATGAGGCTCTTTTGCAAGCCTGTGCATGCTCTTGGCATCTCAAACACAAAGCCACAGAGGTCGGTCCCAGAACTTAGGGCTGGAGAAGGGAAAGGGAGGCCTGCTTTATGTGTGCCTTCATTGTTTGTGTTTTTATTATGATCATGGACAACCTTGGTAATAAAAAAATCAAAATGAAAAGGAATTAGCCTGGAGATACCCTTCTGAAGATATTACTCTCTCCATCACCGATTTTCTCATTTCTTCTATTGTCGCTGAATGATGCAGTGTTGAGTGGGCCTGGACAATAGCTTTGATTCTTAGAACACTAACAGAAATAATGAGGAACTCATTTCAGGGGCATAGCTCAGCCACACCTTGTCAGAGACAAGACGAACATTGGTACAGGTGTTAGAACAATCCAGTTTCATTTAGCTGCTATTGTCCCAGAGTGAGTTGATTTCACAAGTGAGTTTTCCAAAATAATAGAAGCCCATAATCCCTTTTAAATGCTAGAATTGCCTCTCTCTCTCTCTCTCTCTCTCTCTCTCTCTCTCTCTCTCTCTCTCTCTCTCTCTCTCTCTTCCTTTCTTTCATTTTCTTTTCTATTTTCAGTGTAAGTTGGGTTTGAAGAAAATCTTTCCTAAAGGGATTGTACAGCTCTGGCTTCTTAATAACAGAACGTGTCCCAATGACTGTGGTTAGATCCCTGACTGGAGAACCCTGAGCTGTGTGGAGCACATCTGTCTCCTACCTCCTGGGGGAACCATAGATGGGGAAGCTAAACTCTGCTTTAAATTGCAACCAATCACTGTGATTTTGAATTCACGTCAAATAGGATTTCCACAGTTTCTCTCATCTTTATGCATCCTTTGAAGATAATGCACCCACTGTGTCTTACCCCACCCGAGGGAACTACTAATGATCGCTCATACCTTAGTAGTTCACTGCTTCACCTTACTTTGTATCCCCAAAGCAGGACCAGCATAAAGATTAGGGTAAACACCTTTCCCTGGGTGATCCCAGCAAACACAAGGATGGGTGATTGGAAAGAGAAAGGAGATGGAATGAAAAGGGGCCTGGCAAGAAGGGTAGATACTATTTCCTGGATAGCCTCTGAAAGACAGTGGATTTGCCTCTTTACTGTATCAGTTACAAGTGAGAAAACTGGAGAGTGTGTTCACAGTGCTCATCCCTCTTGTCCTCTTCCACCCCTCCATCATCTAAAGGTTGTTTGAGGGACAAAACAGGGGCTTAGGTCTTCAGCATCTTACATTATTCACCTTTGCTGGACCACATGTGTGACATCCTTAGGCAGATAGACAAGGAAGAAGTAGGGATGGAGCAAACAGTACCAGAATAGTTAACTACTAACTACACCTTCTCATGACACCACGAAGAAGAAGACAAAAAGAGATGGACAGTGAGAAAAAAAAAACATATATCCCACTAAGTAATTCCATTCAGCTGGTACAGAGACCCTGATTCCAATGTAACAATGCAGTCTTTGTGTGATAACTGGTATCGGGAAGTAACTGGATATTTACTTTTGAAAAGTTATTGTTCTTATTTTAGGTGTGATGGTGATGTTGTGGTCATGATTCAGGAAAAGACTTTATTATTAACAGAGACACACTAAAATATTTATAGATAAGATGATATGATGTCTTGGATTTCCTTCAAAATAACACACAAAAGGGAGGCAGTGGACAGGAGACGGGATTAAATAAGATCATCCAGGAATTAATAAAATACTGATGCTGGTGCTGGTGGGGTTGGCAGATCATGATACTCTCTGGTCTACTTTTGTGTGATTAAAATTTTATACAATAAATTTGGTAGAAAGCGTCACACAAATATTTTATTATAGATGGCCATTCGTGCAATAACAGCCAAGCACAGCGTCCTTATTGTGCCATTGATCCTGACCCACGGAAGGCCTCTCTGGGCACAAAATATGCTGACATCCCTATATTGATTCCTTTTTATTAAAATATTACTTGAACAAATATATTAAAGCTTTTTAAGAGGTTCTTTCTTTCCTTCCTTCCTTCTTTCCTTCTTTTCCTTCTCCTCCTTCTTCTTTTTCTTCTCCTCTTCTTCCTCTTCTTCTTCTCCTCTTCCTCCTCTTCTTCTTCTCCTCCTCCTCCCTCTCCTTCTCTTCCTTTTTTCCAGTGCTAGGAGTTGAACCCAGAGCTGTGCTACTTCCACCACTGAGCTCATCCCCAACCCCCCCATCTCCTTGAAGTACACAGTAGGTCTCAGTTTTAAGTTAGAAAAGGTTCCTGAAGCTGAGAGACATCTAAAGTTGTCATTATCTGAATAAACACATACAACTAACTGTTAAGCCATGGCCAAGATGGCTGTAAAAGGAGGGTTAAGGAGTTTTTAATCCTGTCCATCACTTTTGCAATGCCCTGCCCATCTAGACATGTAGTAGTGTCCTTCTTGAATCTGCACCATTGGGAGAAGAGAGTGCCTGTGGCAATGCGTGAACCTAAGGTCAGAAAAGCTCAGTTGCTCTGGTTTGCCTTGAGAAATGGCAGTGGGAGTTATGAGCTGCCATGTAAGAAGTTTAATTACTCTGAGGTGGTCATGTTGTAAGGAACCTGGGGAATGTGAGGAGACCACTAGCTAGTTTAGGGTTGTGGGCCACTACAATGAGAACTGTGTTAAAGTGTTGCAACATCAAGGTTGAGAACCACTGTTCTGGAGGCTGGGAAGGGTGGGGTTGAACTCCAGCTGAGGAAAGTGAAGGCAGGGTGCCAGCAAATCCTTTGGTTCCAAGCAGAATAAAAAGTATCAGATGAAGAGCAGGCATGGTAGTATAGTCCTGTGTTCCTAACACTTTAAAGACTGAGGCAGGAGGATCCCACTCTTTGAGCATCAAACCATAAACCATACTCTAACTATCTCAAGCCAAAATGCCTCTTGTTTGTTTGTTTGTTTGTTTTGAGACAGGGTCTCTTTATATAGTCCTTGCTTTCTTGGAACTTGTTATGTAGACCAACCTGTTCCCGAACTCACAGGGATCCTCTTCCTGCCTCCCAAGTTCTGGGATTAAAGGAATCCAGATAAAAAAGTATGGATCCCCAAATCTTTTAATACAGCACATTGGAGCTTACAGAATCTATATGTGAGCTAGAGGCACAGAGGTGGGGCCACCACCAGTGAGAGCCTTACGTGAACTCACACTTGCTGCAGCAGCCTCTGCATTCACCAGTGCCATCTTCACAGACCTCTAGTCACACCGCAAACACAGAGACCAGAAGCTGCTCACTAGTCACTTTCTGTTTCTGTACCACATCCAGACTGTGTGAGCAAACCTCACTGGCAAATCTCCAGCTAAGAATCTATGGGGAGCCCGTGAAGGCCAGGGAATGTGGGTTTCAGACTTCCAGTGCAAAGACAATACAGTAGTAGGTGAGGCACAAAATGACCGTCAGAAACCCTGAGCCTCGGAGAGCTTCTTTTTTTCCCTTAAAGTAGGGAGAAGACCAAGATAAATGAGGTTCATTTTTAAGCTCTGATAATTATAAACTTAGTTTGTTTTCTAAATCTACTTCAAAGTCTCAAGTTTTCATTTAGAGAAAAAATAAATAAACTATGACACAAAGTAAAAACAACTGTTTTTAGAACCTTTGGTTGGAAACAGAAAGATGGCCATCATGAGAACTAGAGCTCAAGCCCAGGAGATATCCGGAGAGGGAGACGGAGCTAGGTGGTCCCCATCACCACCATTGCCCATTCAACTTGGACCATCCTTGCATAGGACAAAATTCTCTTTGCTGTACTAGATAAACCCAGATCTGGGGAACAATGGTCCATTGTGAAGACTGGTTACATGCAGGACTCAGAAGTAGTTTGTACTCTCATATCTTACTAATTACAACTTTCCTCAGAATCTCAGGTCCCATCTCCCTTCATTAAGGAATAAGACAGCATGAGGCTTTATTGAAGGCAGCCATGTATAAAATTAGAGAACAGAACAGAACAACCCCCTGTATCATATCTAATAGCATTATGCTTTCTTCAAATTCGGAGCTGCAAAGAAGAAAGCTGGCGTAAAGAATTTCTTTTTTATTCTTGCTGTGTATTGCAGTTCTTGGTCTTAGACTCAAGTAACAGCATCACCATGTCTTTTTTTCTCAGTCTTAGGTGTAATTCTTTTTTCAGAAAGTGTTCTTGCAGAACCTCTTCTTTAAAGACATCATGGAACAGAACACTCATAACTTTTATATCAATAACTTCCAGTTAGCTTCACCAGGCTACACGTGCAGATACAGATAAGTTTCTTCAGTTTCTTAGCAGCTGTCTAGGATTGTGTTTCTGTTGTGATAAACAGTGAGCCCAAAGGTAACTCGAGATTATAGTCCATCAGAAGGAGCTGAGGCAGAAACTCAAAAAGCAAGAGGCTGGAGCAGAAAACACAGAGGACTGTTAGTTTGTTAGTTGCTCCCAGGCTCATGTTTGACTACCTTTCTTCTACTGCCCAGGCTACTGCCTAGGGATGGCACTGTTCACAGTAGGTTAGACCCTCCTACATCAATTAACAATCAAGAAAATGCCCCCACAGACATGCCCAGAGGCCAGTCTGGTAAAGGTAAGTCTTCAGCCGAAGGTCTGTGAAAGGCTCCTCCAACTTGAACAACTCAACGAGTCTTTGTGACTTGAAGGATACCCTCTGCTGCCCTCACAACTCACCATGGCAGTAAGTGGCATTTAGTAAAGTTGTTCTTACCATCACCTGCCAAACTTCAAGCTCTTAGAAAAAAAATAGGAGGGCTCTTAAGTGACTGTTGCCTCAAATGGGATAATAACTTGGCTCTCGGCAAAACCACACCAGTGCCTCTTCTGCACTAAAAGGAAATAGACATTTTTTCTGTCTGAGAGGCAGAGTCCTTGATATAAGATCACTGTACTGCTGTGACTGCCTTATTTCAACCTCATGCAAGCTCTTGTGACATTCAAACATCCCTGGGATAGATCTCGGAGTTCAGGGGATGTTAGAATTGTCTTGGTTCCCTGAGCTCTCTCCCAACTTGAGGATGATGCCTCCTCAGTTTGGTCTCATACAGGAAGATGGACAAAATTCTCAGGTTAGTATATCTTGAAAAAGAGGTTTCGTCAGTATGTTACTACAGGCATAATCTAATTCCTTTCACCATGGTTCTTTTACCAAGCATAATGGTCTTTGGTGAGTTTGAGGGAAGCTGTTTATTCAACCGTCTGAATTTCGGTTTATAAAAAAGTAGATACTGAGGTAAGAATGTGAAAGCAAGTAATTTATTAATTGGGTGAGTCCATGACATACCACAAGGAAGCAAGGAGGTGTGAGAAAGAAAAGAACAAAAATAAGTATGTTAGTGAGCGGGTGAATGCTTTAAATGATTGGGGTTTGATCCTAGCAGGAACCCTGGGAGATGCCCTTCATGACATATTTCAGAGCTGTCTTACCCATGGAAGCTGAGGACTTACAAGGGAATTCACTTTCAAGAACATCCAGGCTGGCCCTCTGGCAAGTGAAACTACCTAGCGACCACAGAAAGGCCCTTTACTTGTATGAGAAAACCATCCACATGTACAAGCAGAGTTTATTCAAGGTTCAAGTGGCATTTGTAGTGAGCCAATGAGATGAAGGCAGAGCCTTAACATCAACCACAAATTAAACTATCAAAAAGATCCATTCACTTCCTCACAGGTTGCCCTCCTAATAAAGGAATAATTTTTGAACTGTTTGATGAGCTAATGGCTAGTGTTGAGCCACTGGAAGAGCATGAGGTGTTAGAAGAGAAGGGTGAGGAAAACTAGGACCCGCCCAAAGTCAAGAGGGATCAACAGCCAGTCAGAGAGCAGGAAGACCACACAAATCTAAGGTCAAGGTTGAAAGGTCAGATACAAAGCAGAGGAAGGGAGGAGACTGTCCTACTCAACATCCAGAAGTGAGGTAGCAGTGGGAAGAGCTAACGGGGTACACTAGAGGAAGTGGACAGCTGTTTTGATTTTTGAACTCTATTTTTTTTCCTTGAAAAGAGTAAAAACTCCTGCAACACTAGAGAGAATCAGACAGTAGGCAGAGGTGATCCATCTGATTTTCTTTCAGAGAAATGTGACTTGAGAGAGCCAGCTACCCCAGGGAGGGGATGGCTGACAAAGCATTGCAAAGTCATGTATCCCCAACAGCAGTAACAGAAGACACGAGTGCCCGGAATCCTAAGCAGTAGGGACAAGAGTGACATCAGTCAAGATGGCATAGGGAAGACCTCTAAAAGTTCAGCCTTTCATAAAAAATAGGATGTAATCAGAATCAGAATCAACATTTTTAGATTTCTGGAAATTAACCCAAAGCTTCTAGAATCCTTGAAAGATTTAATCAGAAATTATGGCTTAATCTTGCTAAGAATAGTAAGTATGTGGCACTGAGCTTACTGGAGTCCTGCTTCTTCCCAGCTCAGTGAAAAATGGGAGTCTGTGTTCTTAATACCAGAGGGAGCAGAATGGACTTCATTTCCAGAAAGGTGTATTATTTGATATTATCCAACTGGAAGATTTGTCTTGAAAAACTCCACCCAAAGTGCTCATAGACCTTAAGAAGGAAAGAAAGGAGGCTGGGTTTTGTTGTTTGTTTTTTAGGTTTTCATGTCACAGTTGACTGAGTTGCTAGGTAACAGTTGAGGCCGACAGGAGACTAACCAATAGGCATAGACACAGAGGCTGGGTGACATATGGAGGGGGATGTAGGAGCTTTGAATTTTTATGACATCCCTGACCATCTGAAAGGTCACAGGTGTGCCAAAGACCAAATAAGTAACTGTGAGGATCCTCAGGAGAGATCAGAGAAACCACTAAGTACTCAGCTCCTAAGGACCTTCCAGGGTCTGCACAGGGAGGAGCAAAGATGGAAGCCAAGTTGCTGAGCTATGACCCAATACATTGAAGCACAAAGACAGAGCTCTGGCAAATATTTACCTTGGGTGCTTAAGGAGCTCTCCCACAACTCCTCTACCACTAAGCTGAGAAGAGACATCAATAATCACATGCAGCAAAGGCACAGCCATATGCAATTCCTTCAACGTCCCCTGTAACATTCAACAGTAACAACAAACCCAGAGGAGGGCAGGAATCTGGGTCCCACAGTTTGTGTATTCTATTATTTTAAATGATTGTCTGCTACAAAATATTTTTATTAATTATTCCATTCATTTGTATCTCAAATGATACCTCACTTCTCAGTTACCTGTCCACCGACTCCCCTATCCCACATCTGCCCTCCCTCTCCCCTTTGCCTGTGTGAGGGTGCTCCCTCAACTACCCACCTTCTCCCTGTGCTGGGGCATCAAAACTCCCAGGGACCAAGGACTTCCCCTCCCATTGCTGTCAGGCAAGGCCATCCTCTATTACATATGTATCTGGAGCCATGGGTCCCTCCGGGTTGGTGGTCTAGACTTTGGGAGAACTGGGAAGTCAGGCCAGCCTATGTTGTTCTTCCAATGGGGTTGCAATCCCCCTCAGCTCCTCCAGTCCCTCCGCCAGCTCCCCACCAGGGTCCCTGAGCTCAGGCTGATGGTCGGCTCCAAGGATCCACATCTGCACTGGTCAGTTGCTGTCTGAACCTCCCAAGGAACAGCCACACTGGGTTATTGCCAGCAAGCACCTCTTGACCACGGCACCAGTGTCGGGGTTGGTGTCTGCAGGTAAAGTCAGACAAAGGAATGAGAAAGTCAATAGGACCCACACACAGGAAAAACTACCACAGAGGAAACAGACACTGGATTTACTAGACATGGGCCTAAAGAAACCATTGTGGGTATCTTTAAAGAGCCTATAGGAAGTATGAAAACAACATTTAAACAAAACAAAGACTATTAATCAAGATAAACAAACTATAAAGGAAGTCAATTAGAGATTCTGTAGTTGCAAAAACTGCCCTGCATGCTAGCAAATGCCTAGAATCTCAACACTTAAGGAGTAGGGAGATCATGAGTTGGAGGCTAACCTGGGCTAGAGTAAGTTCCAGGTCACCTGCTGGGCTACACAGCAGACCCTGTGTTGTGTGACTTTTCCTAGGAAGCTGCCAATGAATGTTTATTCACCCCAGATAGGGCTTCTCCCTCCCAAGCATAAGCACCAAAGACTGCTGAGAGTTACTCTCAGCCCAGTCCAGCTCCCTTCAAGAAGCAGAAACCAGCTGAGCTTCCTAGAACAGGTTCAGTCTAACTGAGACACCAGGAAAAGACACCTGGAAAAGACACCTGTTCAGCTGTCTTCAGGCTGCACAGTGTGCTCCAGGTTCCCTGCTTTTGTGAGCCGTCATCCATGCTGATGTGAACAGTGGTGATGTAACTCTGTCTTTAAGTAGCTTCTGCTCCTATAAATAATCCCTCACACACATTCTTCTGAGTGTAAGACTCATCAGTTCACCAAATTAGACTTTGGGGATACCAATACTTTGGTCTGTTATGGGCTTCCTATCTGAGGTGAGTAGACTTGCATAGGTTGTGCCTTTCCAGGAAACGTCTTGATACTTAAGGACTTGCTCAGCTTCCTTTCTTTTTATCCCAGGACCACCTGCCCAGGGATGGCATCATCCACTATGAGCTGAGCCCTCTTACATAAATAATTAACCAAGAAAATGCACTACAGACTTGTCTACCAGTCAATACTGTGGAACTGTGGAGACATTTTCTCAATCAGTCTTTAATTTAATATATGTATAATATGTTACTATATGTATAGTCATATAAATGACTAAAATAATTGGTGTTTTCAAAATAAGACACGATAAAACTAAATTTAAACTTAATTACATTGGTCTAACAAATTTGCTTAAGTTTAAAAGTTTTAATTAAAAATTTTAAAATGTAAATGCGTAGTTTTAATAGAGAGATATAAAATGTCCATGTCTCCAGACTTCAGTAGAGACTTTGATGGTGCTTACCAAATAGCATATTATTGGCACTCTAGGGAGAAGGAGAGGAAATGGTGAGCTCAGTGGCAGTAAGTCAGGCACTGCCTATAAGCCACAGCGTGAGCAGGAACAGCTGAGAGAAGCAGATTACCATTTGTAACAAGCACATATGGGACACCCCTTGGGAGCCCCCAGAAATAACCAACCTTGGCACGGATTACAGCCATTAAAGGGACGGGGGCTAATGAGCTAGTTTAATTGGTTACTAATTGTCAATATGACCTCATTTGTACCTACAGCCCAGTGAGACCTAGGGACATCCAGGTTACAATTAATAATGGTCTGAGTGACATTTCACATCATAAATATCAAAATAGCCTGGTAATGTACACAACCAAAAGGGTGAGGCCATCTGCTCAGAGTGAACGAAGCCAGTAGGCCTACCCCCAGCTCAGTGTTGTCAGGAGAGGCCTTGGGATAAGCACCATGTTGTTGTATGAGTCGTCAGAAACCTGGGCTCTTCCTCCACACTGTGTGTTGCTAGGTGTCATGACCAGGGCAGTCACGGAGTTGTTCTTTAGTAAAGCAGTTGCATACGGTAAAACACAGTACCAGGCCAGAACCTACCATCTGTGCTGTTGACTAGAGGCTTCCTGTTGCTCACAACTATCCACCTTCTCTGTCAGCCTACCCTCAGCTGACAGATCTGTCACAACCAGGAAGTCACAGGTCCCTTTTCCACCCCAGGCAGCTTCCAGATAACAACTGACTACATCCCAGGTGCAAGATTAGCTGTTCCAAGAGGAGACTTGTACAAGACAGCTGCAGAACTTCCCTCTCTGTTCACACAGGAGGCCACAGCTGTGCTTTGAGTCTAGCTCCCCCCCCCCACTTCCTGGGGGTAGCTCCTGTAACATTTCACAAATTCCAGAACCCCTCCTTGCCTAACCTCTGCTTCATGCAAACACAACACAGAGTGCTGACTCCTGACTGATCTATTTTATAGGATTGCTGTCATGGCACTGGGGCTGGACTGAGCTGTAGGTGTAGACATGTAGGTTTGGCTAGCCAGGATGTTAAAGGGAGTGGGTGGGTGTAGCTGCTTGTGCCTCTAGTTCCAGAGTTTAGGAGGTAGACAGAGAAGAACCAGGAATTCAGAGTCAGCCTGGGCTACAAGAAAGGACGAATTCCCAGACTGAACCACTATACTCTTAGGGGTGAGGAGCGTGGGTTTCAGTGTGTTGGCCTTAGAGATGTTCTATTCTAGGGGCCCTGAGCAGAACAGGGTTTAATCCAGTAGAGCTTGTGTATTGTGCTAGAATCTTTTAAAAATAAAAATACACCTTCAATTGTGATTACACACCAGCAAAGTGAATGTTAACCCTGAAAGAAAAACTAAGCCGTGTCCGAGCACATCTCATATTGTAACAGAACTCCTAACTTGGGTAATTTTTAAATTTTATCTTTGTATCTATGTGTTTGTGTACCTATGTGTTGTACACTCATGTGTGCAAGTGCATATGCCTGAGTGTGAAGAGTAGAGTGAACCAGGTGCTGTCTTCACCTCTTAGGTGTTAGAATATCAGGGGTGTATACCAAGCTTCTTGGGTAAGTTCGAGGAACTAAACTTGGTCCTTACGCTTGCACAGAACTGTTGATGTCCCACTCTGGCTCCAACCCTGGGTAATTTATAATGGACAGAAGTATATTGGCTCCCAGGTTTGGAGGCTGGAAAGTCCAAGGTCAAGGTACTGACAGTTTCAGAATATTCTTCTTGCCGTGCCGTTATAGAGGAGGTGGGCAGGTGAGAGACGGTGGTTGGGGCTAATTTTACACTTTGGTGGTATCAGTGTCATCCATCAGCACAGAGCCCTCGTGCCTTAACTACGTCTTGAAGACTCCAATTCTCAATGCTGAGCTAATACAGTTAAACTTCTGCCTGAGTTGTAGAAGAGACAATTAGCAGCCTGCCGTAACCAACTGGGTTTGTCGGCCAACTCAGACATGTAAAGCACATTAGGTTGGGTCCTCACAAGCGCACTCTGATGTCTGGGTTTTCCAGAGTGTGGAGTGGTGAGAAATGAAGACATTGTCTACTCTGCAAGAATGGTGACTACAGCTTCTTTCATCCCAGGGCAAGCATGCTGGGCCTGTAGTAGGCACTCACACCATGCCTGAGAGTCTGGCCCAGGCTCTGCAACTGTTCTGAAGTTTCTTGATTTTTGAGCTCAGGGCAGAGGGACAGCATCTTATGCTTCTTTCTGCTGAGGATCTGTTTCATTGGCAACCTCTAACACTTTGTTGTTGTTGTTTGACCAATGACTAAGAGAAAGACAAAATGGAGGTACTATGCATCGAGAGGAATCTTCCTGGACCTTCGTGCTAAACCCTAGCCTACTGAACCCCAACAACGCTGTGTGGGGTAGCAGCACACCCAACTCCTGACCCTTGAAGTCAGAACAACAACTTACAATTGGGTTGACATCCCCATCATGTGGGTGTGGCCCACTGTACAGCAACAGATGGCTGAAAGGAATCAGTGTGACAGAGTTATGAGCTAGGAACTTCATCAGCCACTGTGTCTCTGGGGATTCTGGGTGAACTGGCCTCGGAGTATCTTACCTGAGATGTAAAGAAGCTGTGGGCTTCTCACTAGCATCCACAGTGCAGGGAGGAAGGCTCCCCTTCGTGGTGCTGAGTCCATGTGTATGAGGACAGTGCCTTCAGGCAGCCACAGAGAAGGGGATGCTCTTACAAGTACAAGAGCTGTGAGGGTCTTGGTTACTCTGAGTGGGACACAGCGGCATGGGCAGCTCTTACCTCATTTTTCTCAGCACAGCAGGTCCTCACTGTTCAAACTCCACATGTCTGACCAGGGCTCCTTTACCTGCCCCTGATAGTTCAAGCACTGGTTGTGGAAGCATGTAGGTTTTTGGGTGGGATAAGCTCATTCCTTTTCATCCATCTAACCCCTACTCTTACTGCCGAAGGTCTTTTGGAACATCAGGCCCTTAGAAAGCTTCAGTACCCAATAAATGCCTTTCAGTTATGCATTTAGAAACCAAAATGTTCAACTAAAGTGGGTTCCGGAGGTGTTGACACACAGGCTCTGCTGACCTCTGGATCCAGCTCTATTTGTGTCTATGGAGTGAGTCCATTTCAACAGCCTCTGCCACAACTTACCATCTTCTAATTCCGAAGGAAGGGAGATCTTCTCCGTAGCAGGGGCAGTTTGCTCATTTTTGAGCTAACATAGGCAGAGGGAGGCATGTGCAGGTTGACTCCAGTTGTCATATGCTCTGCCAAGTGGCTTAGGCCTCACTGGACCAGTGAATGACAGAGTAATTCCTAAGTAAAATTCAGGGGCTGGTGCTGATTGTCCAGGCTGCATAGAAGCAACTCTCCTGGGCCACTGTCCTGAACCACTGTGAACTCTTATCTGCCTGTTCTGCTACTGTGTTGCCCTCCAGTGATGCCCTACGCAAACCTCAATCTTGGTCTCCAGAGTTCATGTGCCTGTCTATCTTTCTGTATACTGACCTCCATAGGCATGCAAATTTGTCCATTACTCAAGAAATGCTCTTGTGAAGAATGAATGAGTTCAAGTTATTATGCAAACACTCAGTATTTGAATAAACACAAACACAGGAAAACGGTTAGACTGAAGCAAATGTACTGAGTTTTGTTTTGCTGGCATAAAATTATAAAATTGATACAGCTCACAAAAAAAGTACATGAATCATAACCAATCAATGAATACTCACAAACCGTGCACTTATGCAGACAGAACCCAAACCACGAGACACCATCAGAGCTCATGAAGCTTCTATTCCCTATGCAGCTCCAAGGAGTGCCTTGCACCAAGGCTAGTTTGTACTGTCTCTGAATTTCACAGTTATCATTCTCATGGTTGTATACTGTTTCACTGTGGGAGCATGCCACATTTTATCTATTCTGTTGTTGATGAGACTTCAGACGCCTTCCATTTGTGGGTTATTACAATAATGTGCAATGGATGTCCTAACATGTGTTCCATTAGCACACACGTGGGCACAGTTCTCTTGAATATATATACCTAGGAGTAAAATTACAAAGGTAGACATAATTGCAAGACAGCTGTAGAGGGAGAGCGAGGAGGTGTTTGCAGTTCCACAATAAGCCTCATCAACCATCCTTGTAAAGATAGGATTAATGGAATTTGCAGGTTTGATCTATGGAACCCAGACATACTTTTGAGGTTTTGTCCCACAACCTTGAACACAATAGCCTTCTGACAATCCTCAACGGGTGAGTGAATGAATGAAGTACCACACAGAAGAAGTCTGAAGAGTCACAGAATTGATGAAAGTAAACTTTCTCCTGCCTTGACTACATCGTGAATTAAACGAGAGACTTTGTGGAGGATTTCCTTCATAATCCCTTCAAAATGAGTTAGTCCTGCTCTGTACTAAATGGATTATGGAGGAATCCCAAAGCAAATCCAACTGCAATTAATGTTTTAATAAACCAGTTGCTAGTGTATGCAATACCCACAACTTGTCAGGGGGGATTTTGTCATATTTATAAACATTAATTAGTTGTTTGTTATTGTTGAACTAAATTTAAAATAAATCCACAGTACTGGCGGCCACTTGGGTGAGAATATCTCAGTGGTAACTGTAATTAGAAGATAGATGTAGGGAATCGCCTTAATTAGTTAGCTAATGATGAACTCTCTGCTAATTGAAATGAGGAGGCACTGTATTATAGCATGATAAAATATCTTATGTATGGGAGTAAGACATGAGCTCCTTTGAGCATTAATAACAAATCAAAACAGTTAACTCTTTCTTTATGGCCTTTTCATATAACCCATAATTCTCATTGTCAACTTAATGTAAAATACTAAGTAAATACTAAGTTCCTTTTTAATTTTTTTTCATTTTTCATGATCATAGGCTTTATTTGCAGATTGCTAGGGAAGGGGGAAGCTCAAACAGGTAGGTGGGTTGACGGAAGGTAAGAACTTTTGCTTTAAAATCTAGGGCATGTTGCCTGAAGGTTAGCATGTACGAGAACAGATGTGGAAATGAATATATATTTTTGTATTTACAGCCAACCAATACCACCTTAGCACTGGGGCCAAACACCTGAGTCACTCCTTGCCACTTTCCGAGGACACTATCTAGTCTTTCTGGTCGGTTAATGTCAAAGCAGACGAACACAGCATCAGAATCTGGGAAGGCCAGAGGCTGGACATTGTCATGTTGAGCTCAGTTGAGCCCTTGTTGATCTGGAGGCTGAAAGTGTAGTTCTCAAACACCAGGGGGGACCATAACTCTGCTTCGGTGGCGCCAATAAGGGGAAGCTGCAGAGTCCGTGGGCCGTACCTTCCGGTCCTGGGTCCCAGTCCGCTGAAGCTGTGTGAGCCAGGCTTCCCCAACCTCAGGGGCCTCCAGGGGCTATGACCAGCTGCCGCCTCTGCAGGTCACCCACCCGCAGACACTAAGTTCCTTTTTAAAAAAATTAAGGTGCAACCAATCCTGCTTTTGCCAAAATACTAATGGTCTCCTGCTGTTAGATTTGGATCTGCTCCTTTTCCTCTAAAGTGGACGACACCCCCCCCCCCCGCGCGCGCGCACACCTTCCAAGCTCTTCCGTTACTAAGGACATGCTCAACTCCATAGTTTCTTCTTCAAACCAGCCCTTCAGCATTGTTATCCAACTTCGAGAAAGAAAAATTTATTTCGTTTTTATTTAGCGCTGGTGTACCGCATGTGTGTAGGTGCCCTTGGAAGCCAGAAGAGGGCATCAGAATCCCCGAAGTTGGCCTTCAGGTGGTATTGAGCCTGAAACCACCATGGGGGTGCTGAGAACTGAGCTGAGGTCTTCAGAAAGAGCACACGCTCTCTTCAACAGAACCATCTCTCCAGCCCCGACTCCCCTCTAGTCATATCTGACTCCCTCCCACGATGGTGGCTGTCACTGCCTTCACTTTAAACTATCATACGTGCCAGGTTCTCTGACTCTGCCCTCGTTGAGGCTCCAGCAGACTTAAGATGCATTCATCCCAGGCTTTGCTTCTATTTCCTTCCAGACGGCCCCGGAGTGAGTTTAGGGAGTTTGTTGTGACTCTGCTCTGTACCTTCAGCCCCTTCCACGCTCTCCTTGCTCTCCTCAGCCTGTCTCTGCCTGTAGTTCTACCTGCCTACTCCCGGTTGCAAGAGGATCTATGACGCGATAGGTGTGCGTGCCACTTCAGGCTGGCCAGATGGATGGAACTTTCCCCGTCTTTCCTCTTTACACCTAGCTGAGGAGAACACTGAAGTTCCCAGAACCCTGAAACTGCAAAGATGAAAATATCTGGTTCACTGCCGGTGGAAAATCCCCTCAGTGAGCAGAAACGCACTCCCTTGGGACGAGCAGATGAATAAGGAACTCGCCTTTGTCTTCCCGAGTTGAGATTTGGGGATTTGCTTATCTCTGATGCCAATGTTCCTTTGCTGACTATCACTCCTATACCATTACTCAGGTCCAGATTTCAGGTCATCTTTACCAAGAATGTCAAATGAGCTCCTGAAAGGGTCTCCCTTCTCCTCACCTTTCACAAAGCTGCCCTTGGTCATCTTGGTACGATAAACCTCCAGACCTTAGTAGGTCCACAGACCTCAACACATCTGATACTATAATGGACTCATCACTTAGGCCTTGGAACCGAGCACATAGTCAGCACCACCCACCAAAACAAGAGCAAAAAGCTACCCCATCAGCCTCCACGGTGCCGGGAAAGTACATGTACCAGCCTTGCTTTTTTGGCTTCCGTAGTTCTGCTTTCTGGCTAGGTGTTCTTGCTACTGGAGGCATGTCAACCCAGGCTGTGGATTTTGTGTTTAAAAGCTCACCCTGAAAAAGACTCTGGACAACGATCAGGTGCCGAACAAGTACTTTCCAGATGGACAATTCTGGCTTTCTATTGACTTAAGTTCGAATCCAAAGTAGCTTCTCTGGTGGGTACCTCACACCAGGAGGGCAATCTAATGGAAATGAAACTCAACCCTGAATTCCTGTTGTGGGAAAGTCTAAAGCAAGCCTAGAGGATAAAGCTAAGTTTCTCAGCAGTTTAATTTAAAGACACCCATGATTGACAGCTCCTCTCCCCATCACACGTCTATCATAATGGCCTGGCTGCCGCCTCCTCCCGGAAGTACCCCTGTTTTACTCATGCCTGCATTGCTCTTCCTCACACCTGACACCTTTAGCTTGAGCAAGAAGCTACCTCTGCATTCTCCTGGGCTGTATCAGAATCTTCATCAGGAGCCTCTCTCGGAGGCGTGGGCTTCAGGCAGGAATTCACCCAGCTCCTCCCTGCCACATCAGGCTATCTAGTTGCTAAAAATAACAGGGCTGGCTTTGGTCTTCAGGAACTTCTTGTCGGCAGTACTAATTATAAGCTCATCGAGCCAACTTTTTCAATCTTTCCCCAAATTCATAGATAGTGTTCCATTTCAACAGTCAAGGAAGGAATGTGGGGACAGAGGAGAATGACATCTTGACATTTTCTTGGCATTGCTGGGGTGGGCTGAGTGACAAACTTGACAGCAATAAAGTGACAATCATGAGAGAAGTCACAAAGCAGGCATTGCTGGAAGGGAAAAGAGGTCACAGCTAGAGAAAGGATTCAGGCCCCAAATCCTTAGTTGCTGCAGAAGGAAATGTTGCTAAGTCTGTCCAAGAGTTCATTCCACACTGGGGATGTGGTTCCATTGATAGGTGCTTGTCAAAGACCATCCTGCCCATCAGGGCTGGTCACAGAGTCTGGCCTCTCAGCCTGCCTCTCTGTTGTGCAGGAGCGCACATTGAAACTTTCTTCTCCCACAGAATTCTGGGGACAATCTGGCAGCAGGCACTGAGGCCCTGCATGCTTTGGCAGGAGCCCGGTTTTTCCCTAACCCCATACCATGCATTTGAAATCCTATTCTCATCTCTCATTCTGGCTCTGGCAGATTTCAGGAAAAGTCCCTCTATCTGTAAGTCTTACATTAGGGTGGGGGAAGCATTTAAAGAAAAATGTATCCTTTGGAATGAGTAAATAACGAACGTCCCTGTTTTGGCTGCTTGCTGTCTCTAGTTTAGTGAGATGTAGCAGACAAGGGAATTTCTGTAGGGAGCTCTAAATCACTAGATGGTGAAAGGGCTTCCCAGATGGCTTTATCAGTGTCCATGTAAAACTGAGATACCTGCACCAACTAATAAATTCGCCTTGAGGAATGCTTTTCTGACATTCACCCAAATCCTCAGAGAACCTCTGTTACTGTATATCCTTGTACAGTATTTGAATTCTCAATTGTTACGCCTAGTTAGCTGCCTGCCGAGACAGGAAATAAAACTCCATAATAGAATGTCACTTAAAAAAAAACAAAACTCTCTCTCTCTCTCTCTCTCTCTCTCTCTCTCTCTGTGTGTGTGTGTGTGTGTGTGTGTGTGTGTGTGTGTGCTTCTTCCTCCCTCCCTTCCTCTCTTATTCTCCAGAAAAAAATTTCATTTACATTATTGTCCCTTGTGGGATTTGTATGTCCTGGTGCATGATAAAGATGCAGAAGGGAATTAGGTCACTAGGCAAGTTTTTTTTTTCTTTTAATAACTGCATCCAACCTCCTCCTCCTTAATCCCATGCAGACAAAAGCAACAGAAGCTAAGCCTTCCAGCCCTGTGATAGGCAAGGCGGGTGAGCAAACCCAACAGCACTCCTCTTTTTGCTCATCATGGATGTGTCTAATTAATCCCATGTGGACTGGCCTTATTCAAACAAAACTGTATTTTATAAACTGCTGCCTTGTTTTCTGGTCCTCGTAGTGACCCCTGACTGAGACAGCTGCGTTGTCTTAGGAAGTAGGCTATTATGGGAACAGGTTTCTTTCTGCTAATGGCGTCATGCAGGAAAGAATCTGTATTCAGTGCATGGAGGAAACATCCCAGTGGGCAGGGAATTAAGAGACCATTAGAAGGGTATAAAGCAGTGGCGACAGCAGAGGAGGGGTGGATGGGCAGGTGAGGAGGAGGTAGAATGTGGTCCCAGATGCAACCCTGGACAGGTGGTAAAGCCAGGACTGGTACCCACATGGGGAGATTCTCAGAGTGCCAGGCAGGGTTCTAGGAAAGCATGTCATTCAGGTTCTTTGAAATCCTCTACCTACCTGGCATTTTCTACCCTGGACAAACCCACATCCATGAATACAAGTCCAGTTGCCAGCATGTCAATAGTAGAGAACTCAGCTGTGTAGAATATGCAAGTCAAGCATCCTCCTGGCATCTCATGCTTTTCAAGGGAAAAGCCCTTAAGGTAGTCATTGCTATCATCTAATATGTACAGGGAAATGGAAGCTTGGGACAATGAGAAACATATCCAGTATCAGCGACCACCCAGCACCTCTAGAGCTCAGACTGAACCACTGTGGCCGAGAAACTGATTAAGCAGTACGTGATTCTGGAAACCTAAAGGTTTGGTGTCATTCTAGCCCAGACACAAACAATGGGATGTTCCTTTCAGAAATGTGTCACGAGCACACCCAAGGTCATGTTTTGTACTTTCCATTATGGCAACAGTAGTTCACCCTGACACCTACCCAGAGGCCACTTGTCACCCGGTGCAGCCAACAGATTCTGGCAGAGGTACGGAATGTCTCCAGAAGTTTCCAGGACATCAGAAAGAGAGCCCAGAACTACTCGTATCTATGTGGATGAACCTAACAAATTGAGAGAAAGGTGTCTGACACAAAAGAACATGCTGCTTTTCCATCTGAATTTCAAAAACAGGCCAAGTGACTGGCTACCACCAGCTGGGTGTGCTGCCCCACACCTATAATCCCATCATCTGGGGAGCGGGGTTAGGAGTGGCACAAACTCAAGGTGACTTTGAGCTGCCTAGTGGGATCAAGACTAGCCTAGGCTCACTATTCATGGTGAGATGTTGTCAAAACAACAACAAAGAAGATGGATGAAGAGATGACCCAACAGACCAAAGTTCTGACAAACTGAGTTAAATCCTGAAATACAAGATAGGAGAAGAGTCAACTTTTCTGAATTCTACATGCTTTCTATGACATATGTATGCTTACTTACAAACACACACACACACACACACACACACACACAGAAAGAGGGGGGCATAGTGGGTATTAATTATTTTAGGAAGTTGGTTGTACAGAAGTGTCTTGTTTATACAAGTTTATTGGGTGGACGTGCAGCCATGCATTTTTTTAATTATGTATGTTTTACTTGATCAAAAAAGACAAAGATTTTAAAAATAAATAATCCAATAGTCTTACAAAAACCTTTAGAATGAATTATCAAACATCATTTGTAAACGCAAATGCAGTGTTCACCAGAACTGACCTAAGGCTAGTAACTCAAGAACACGGATGGTTTCAGATGGTAGAAAGTTCCCCTTGCTTATTACCAAGGGGCCTCATCCATACTCTGCTGATCAGCTAATGAACTGATGGCCTTTGTTGGGTACCATCACCTGGATTAACACAGCTTAAGTCTATCAAAAGTACTAATGGCAACGAGGCCCAGAGGTGGTTGAAAGGTCAGCTCCTTGAGAAGCTCTGATGGTCATCTATCCAAAAGCTCACCCTGGACAGAGAGCACGTCAGGGAGAAATACTTCTGAATTAAGTGTTGTGGTTCCCACAGGGAGACTTCCAAACTCAGCATGACTGAGGCAGCCGCCAATGCTCAAAGCAGAGAGAATGAGCTTTAGGTTGGTGTGACGAGGTACCCAAGATAAACAATTTGAGTGATGAAGGACCTGCTGTGGCTCATAGTTCCAGAGGCTCCAGTCCATAGCAGGTTAGCCATGTTGCTTGCTTTTGTGGTGAGACAATGCATCATGACAGAAGGGCATGGCAGAGGCATGTCACTTATAACAACCAGAAAGGGAAAAGAGGGAGAGAAGGTGTCAAGAGTACTGACATGTCACTCAAGAGCATATTCCCAATGACCTAGCTTCTCACAGGGTCCCGCCTCCTATACCTTCTACCACCTCCCGACAACCAACCAGCAAGGGACCAAGCCTTCAATGTGTGGTCCGTAGGGACATTCTAAACCCAAGCCAGCCTTTTTCCTTTTGCACTTAGCATTCACATTTTCATCCCATTGTGGGACCATAGTGGGTCAAGGTTACAGAAGAAGGGAGCTTCAACCTGAGATACCTCAAACCTGAGGACGGCAGGAGTTGGCTACCTGCCCCTTCCCAACCTGGTGCCCTAAAGCCAGGTCCTCCCCACCATCAACCCCAGCAGAGATTTATCACCCTGACAGTTATCAGGTTTCACCCCTTGTTAGACCTTATAAGCACCACCCTTAGTAGAGCCCCTGAGTATGTAGATGACGTAGCTTCCAACACCCTACCCTGCCTAACAGTACACAGCTACATAAACCTTGCCGCAGAGACCCTGGCCACCTCTCCAGGAGCATAAATACCTCCCCCCACCCCGTCCATAAATGATCCAGTTCTCAGAAGCTGTTCCCAGTGTGTTGTTGCCAACTGAGATCCTGCACTGCACACACTCGTGCCCAGTTGAGCTTCCTTCCTCCAGTCCAGCTCTGTGTGCAATGGGCCTGGCTACCCTGAAGGAGAAGAGGACACGGGGCAGCACGCCAGGGCTCTTACTCCATGTTTCACAACCATTTTCTACAGTACCATCTCTCTAGTCTCACAAGATTTCCATGCCTAGAAACTCAGACACCGCTTGTGCCCTGAAGTGTGTGTGCTCTTTTCTGTAGACAAAAATTGCTTCATGGAGATTTTTTTTTTTAAGTCGAGAAAAGAAATTCTATGTGCTTTTTAATGTATGTGACTTTGTATTTCAACACAGTTGGAGGTTTGAGCTTTTATAGCTACACATGCCACCATCTCTAGCTCCTCACATTTCTTTCCACACTCTACCAAGGAAACTTGCTGCCCTGACATGTTTTCTCCCTCTCCAAAAATTTCCCCAAACTTTATTTATTGATATGTGTGTTTTGTCTGTAGGTATGTCTGTGCACAATATGTGTGCCTGGTGTCTAGAGAGACCAAGACATTGGATCCTGTGGCTGCAGTTACAGATGATTTATGAGCCACCATGCAGGTGCTGAGAATCAAACTTTAGTTCACTGGGGGGTAGGTGCAGCTAGTTAGTAGTCTTAACCACTGAGCCATCTCAGCCCCTCTCTCTGAATCTCTATGTGAATGAGATTCTGTGTTATCCACTGTTGTGTGTCCAGCTTTGCTGAGCTTTATGATTGTGAGACTCACCACAGTGTTGCTGTACTCACAGCTGGCTGTTCATTCTCACTTCTGGGTCCTGCTTCACCCTGTGGGTTGCCCAAATTTGTTAACTTAGTTTCCAGTTGCGTTACTGTGGGAAGGCGGACTGTGAAAGGTATCCTTGTTCCTGGTCGAGATAAGGTTGAAATTCCATTGACCCTAAGGGACCATAGGCATTTTCCTAAACTCCCAGAAGTCCAGGTCCCTCTCTAGCTACAGCCTCCCACTACCACTCCCCCACCCCCCATAGAGATGTTTGTGGCCCTCAGTCACTGGTAGAAGCAGGACCACACCCTCAAATATGTAGATGAGGTGTTCCCAAGCTCTCAGGCCAAGCCAATAGGAAGTGCCTACTGTCAAACACTGGCCCACCCCGAAACTGTATATAAGAGTCCTTTCCAGAAGGAATAGAGGTGTGCAAGAAATACTCTGTCTTCCGAGAGCTTCCGTCATGAGAGCTGTAACACTACCATTTGGGAAAGAGATCTGTTCTCCAAAAACTGCCACCAGAAACTCCTTTGCACCCCTCACTGGCTAGTCAGCCTACTGCTGACTCAGCTCAGCTGATGTCTTGGAGCAGCAGCAGGAGAAAGAAGGCAGAACAGCACCAGCAGTGGAGGGGGCTGCACAAATTCTCTCCCCTTCGCCTAAACTCACACACCTGGCCCAGTCAGAGATCTCCGTGGAAAGCCTCTAGTACGCAGACCCACGTGTTACACGTGTTTGGGATTAGTATAAGCAAAGTTGCTCTTACTTTTTATACATATATATCTTTGGATGGACAGATACACTATTTTTTCCTGGGTGTATACCTAGGAGTAGACTTTGAGTTTGCATGATTTCCATAGGTTGACATTGCCAAATGTTCTTCCAAAGGGCTGCAATGATCAACACCCTCATCAGAACCACTTGTCTCACAAACACTGGCTGTTTGACCCTGATGCAGCTGTTCTATTTCTGTCCTGCATCCTCTGACCAGCCTTCATGTACATCATCCACTGACCTTCTCAGACTCCAGCTTAGTAAGGTTGATCCTTGATTGTCTAAACACAAAATCTGTATTCAAAATCTATGCACTTCTTGGGTTACCTCCGATCCAAGCTGAAGGCATCCATTGCCCCAAATGCAGCCCATGGCATGCAATATTATCTAACAGTAAAGAGTGATAGTCATCAGCCTCAGGTTTCAGTGCCTACAGTTGGTAAAACAAACTGAGAAACAACAAAAACCTCATCACTACCATGAGAAAGATGGTGCAGATTCACATTCAAGTAAGGAGATATGGGGTGGAGGGCTTATACCAATTAGATGGCCTCCTGCCAAATCAGCATGCAACACGAGTGCTTTTGTTACCATTCCTGCCCCACCCCCGCCCCAGCAGCCCATGACGTCACAGCAAAATGCAGTAGGCTTCCTACAGCCATTTTAGGCCAGCGTCACGTGCTTGACCAGTGCCCCCACGGCAACAGCAGGATGACCTGAGTTGCCACTGCGACTTTCATGAGTGCTAACCTCCCAGGTGCCAGCTCACTTGGAGAATTCACACAGAGATGGACTGCAAGCATGCCCCCCCCTTCTTTCTCTCTCTTTTTGAGCAGTTGTTACCAAGGGTCATCTTACCCACTGGGCAGAATTATGTTTTGTCTGGTTTTCTGATAAGAGCACAGGGGACTTAAAGGGCTGACCTGGACTTAACAGTGTTTCCGAGCCTGAGCTGTCCACCTTGAGCTGCCATTAGAACACGTCATCGGTATGGGACTCAGTGCCTAAGGTTCGGTTGGCTGTTCAAAAATCATTCCTGCCTTCATCATCATGGTAATGAAGTCTAATGGCTGGTTAGTCCTGGTGAGTATACACTCGCATCCTAGCATCCTAAATTTCTCTTATCTCTAACGGACCCGGTGAGCATAATCCTTACCTTGGGGATACTGCGGAGAGCAGCATTTCTTTAGCTAAATTCCATGCATGTGGCTTAATGTCTCCTAAGTAAATTTTTAGTAAATCACTTATAGTACCAATTCTGTATTCTGAGGTTTTGCTACAGCAGAATCAAACTACGAAAGAGTCTCATCGCCTTTCAGATTTCCTTACATCACGTGATGGGGTGATATGGCCAGAATAAAACATCAGTGAACATTCATTACTCTGAGGAGTGTCCCGTGGGAGAAAGAATGGACAAGGGGGGAAATGACCATTCAGGTAAGTGACATTGAGGTTTATCCACTCCACTCCTATTCATTATTGAAGCGTTACTCTTAAAGAATGAAAAAGAACATGAGGTGTCACTGGCAAAAGTGGAAGAAACCATCACATCCATACACCCATGGGTCAAGAAGGAATATGACCACAAGAAATGAAAAAAAAAAAAAAAAAAAAAAAAAGATGCTTATGTAGCTCAGTACAGTAGTTTTGAAATTCACCCACTTTTTGCATATACCAATAGTTTGCTCCCTTCATGGTTGAGTATTATCTCACCTGAAAGAAAAGCACAATATGGCTGTTTTCACTTGAGGGACCATCTGAATAAATGTGCTATAGTTTAATAGTGTTTTTGTTACTCTTGGTATCCACGTATCTAAGAGCAGAGGGAGTATCTTAAAGCATTCAGTTATAGAATTTTACATCCTCACAGGCGCAGCTGTAGAGTATCACATAGTCTATCTTCTTGCTTTCAGATCTTCCCATCTGCATCGCTGGATGAGATGCTTTCTAAAGAAGATGGCTTGAGCAGTTGGTTCAAGCATTCCTGACTCCACTAGTTTGACGTGCCTTATTGATGCTTGTGCTCAGTCATGTGACTTAGCCTCACCAGTGCAAGGTTAACGAGCACGGGAAGAGCAAGAACACAGAATGACCTGTGTGACCAGCTTTGCCTTACCTTCTTACCTTTCTCCCAATGCTCTGAGAATAGCACTGACCAGCTCAAGATAATCCACTGGTCCAGCAAGGAGAGATTTCAGGAGGCAGGATGCAGACTGCTGCTCAGAGCCTACCACAGAAGCATCTAGACAACTTGGACATTTTAAGCATGACTTGCTCTACAACACTACTGTGGTAGAGACTGATTACTATCATGGAGACCGTTGTTTTGTCCTTGAAAAGCTTGTCAAACAGCTTGGAAGTACAACTGTCCCATAGCCAGTGCCAACTACTGAAAGTTTGCATTAGTCAGTACAGTGAATGACTGCATTCGAACAACTCTAGGTAACATTGAGCTCAGTTCACTCAATATTTACCAAAGGTTTGACTAAAAGAAATAATATTTACCAAGAACTGACAGAAATTCTGCCATGTACTCAGCCCAAGTCCCCTAAAATGTCTTTGTATTAATTCCAAGTAGCTGTGTCTTAGGACTGAGTTGGTTTTGCTCCACCAGGATGATTTCTATCATGGTATGATGTGACATGACCTTACCATGGCCTGTGTTTGCCTCTGCTGCCAGAACATGGTTAGGAATGCTCTGGGAGATGAGAAGAGGGCATGGGATAAGGGAATGTTTTTAAATTTCAATGAACGGGACAATTATGAATCTTCTAAATCTTCTGAGTTCTTGTCACAGCAAAAGCCATGTGGTCCGATTCTTTTATCTTACCATCTCCCTTTCAGTTTAAACTTTGAGATGCCTCTTAGAAACCATCTTCACTCCTGAATATCCCTAATTTTCTCACCCAAGTTATTGAAATGTTACTTAGTCTTCTCTTTGTGTGTAAGTTCGGTTAAGGACGTGGTTGTATAATATGGTGAGAGTCACTCGTGGTTCTCCCATCTACACAGCCACCTGGTTCCACCGTGGGGTCTTCCTGCTTCTCTGCATCTTCCACTTGTCATCCAAGCACCATTGCTCTGTCCTTAGTACCCCAGTGAGACTGTACTAGGCAATCCCATGTCACCCGTGTCCCCAATGTCACCCATATCCAAGGCCTTGATACAAACATGTGTTTGCTGGGAATTGAACTCAAGACCTCTGGAAGAGCAATTATGCTCTTAATTGCTGAGCCATCTCTCCAGCACCAGCATTTTCTTTAGTTGCTTCCACACGTTAATTTTTGAGGTGGTTAGCAGGGCAGCCTTTGAGCCCCACAATTCTTCCTGTCTCCATCTTTCTGGTCCAGATTGTTGTAACTCGCCATTGGAGCCTGGCCTCATTTTCCCCTCTCCCACTTTTTTGCTAAAGAACTCCTTCCTCATATCCATTGTGGTTCTTAACCACGCCCAAGAACGTTCTATCTGAGCTATCTTTACTTTGAAAACATCCTGTTTTGTACACTGAGACTGCACCTGACCTCCCCAGGCTTTGTTTTTCACCCCATATAAAAACAGTCTTGAGTAAAGCCTGGGTGGCATTCACCCATTGTTGAGTGACCCATGTGTGTGTCTGTGTGTGTTTCTTTTTCAATCCCCCAGGCCTCTGTCCAAGGCTTGGTGACAGTGATGGCGTCACAGATACCTTACAGGAACATGCTGTTATGCTGGGCTAGTTTTGGTGTGAGCACTAGACATATAAATGCAGACACTTGTTTGCATAGCAAGTGCTTAACATTCTGAGCCATCCTGAGACTTAAAAATCTTCTAAAAGTTTAATCCTAAGGAGCTGGAAACACGTCTTAAAGGTTTTCTTTTTGTTTTTTCTTCTTTTGGAAAGAAAAAACAACATTGTTTGAGATACCTTAGAACCATTTAGAATGTTTTTTATACCCATCCAGGCAGTAGCCATGTCTTGGAATGCTTACATTGGTCTCTTGGAAAGGAGAGCCAGCATGTAAATGCTCTCTGGTAGACAAGGAGTGAAGGGTAGACCCCACATTTTAGAGCAAAATTCTCTTTCATTTGAATTAGAAATAATTTTTAAGTCCCATTGTGATTAAACTGAGTAAACACAGTCTTAAAGCAGCAAGTTCTTCCAGAAGAATCTTTGTCTTGACAAAATTGCTTTATAGATAGAGCAGGCAGACTACCCCTCAAGAACCACATGACTTTTCACAGTGCCTTGTCTTTTTATTCTTAACAACAGTCATATATCTGGCACCTGCCCTGTATGTCTCACTGAATCATATCTGGCACCTGCCCTGTATGTCTCACTGAATCATAGGCTATCCATATTTTCAACGTCTTGGAGGGATTCTGTGAGTGGTTTCAAGGCCATTGGATGGATGGTAGTTTTGGTTGTGCAGGTGGTTCAAAGATGGAGGGCAGCACACACAACCACACCACATGCATGGTCCTTGCCTTGCACTATATTTGAGGTTGTGGCTCAGCACAGGGAGGGTCTCTGATCCAGTCAGGTCCAAGGATTGAAGCAGTAACAATTCTTAAGGGGTTCTAATGACACTGGCCCCAGGTACCTGTTTTTAAGAAATTACTTTAGGAAGTTTGAATCACACATGTCTGATCAGGGCTTCAACCTTGCCTTGCAGTGAGTTACTTTGAATTAAATGGTTACTGTCTCCCCAAGATCTCTGATCTTGGCCCCAAACATCATTCTCTTGTGCTCCTGGCACAACCCTGGTGTTCTGCTGTAAGAAGCCTTTAGATTTTCCCTTGGGAAACAGTGTTCTTATAACTACAATGCTACAAGAATTGAGAAGTTAGCAGTATAGAAATTCCAAGAGCAGAGTCCCAAGCTGCCAGGTTTGAGGCCCACCCCCAAGATCATACATGACCTTGGGCACAAGGTAAACGACATTAGGTGAGTTACTTACCTTCTCTGAGCTTTACTTTCCTCATCAGCAAACTGAGGAAAGTGACTGCAGAGCGGCCACTGAGTAGCTGAACCGACACGCCTGCCACTTGTGAAGAGCTCAATCTAAGTAGCACATTTCATTGTCACTCTTGCTCATATGTTCAACCTTGACAGGAATGTCACTCAACATATCCTACCTATTCCACAGAGTGGGCAGACATGTGACCACTTCTAAGTATTGACTAACCAATGGGGGCATTGGAGTCTGTAAGATTATCCTAAAGTGCACTATACATACAATCCCAGGGGTTCCCAGTGGGGCTGAATACTCCCTTTTCTATGTCACCTCAATATTTTCCTCTAGAGCTGAGTAGTGAATTGGGGTTTTCTGGTCCCACTGAAGACTCAGTTGTGTCCTGTGATATTTTTCTGGAAGCTGTCTTATGAGAGGATGTTTTGCTGAAACAAACATGTAGTATTTTTTCTGGAAGTTGTCTAGTGATGTTTTGCTGGAGTGGACACTTGAGAGGACACTTGATGTTTGGAAAGAGTATAACCCAATAGACAGTGGATGATGCCCTGGCATTGGTTCGCCTCGCTTTCTTTGCTGATCTTTATTTGTTGTGACTCCGCAGAGAGAAACACACCAAAAAACTCCTAGTGATTTTTTCTGGCTGCTTTTGGCCACTTCAGCAGAGTCTCTCGGTTTCTCCTGGATCCAATCACTGCTGATGCACGTGTGGTGGTTAGCTAGTGGACTATACTACTGATAACCAAGATTGGAATTGCCCCCAAGGAACTACTTCTAAACAGATCCACACCCCCTTGTCTTATTAGCCATCTTCCTCCCCTACCTTTGGTTGGTAGGCTTTAAAGGAGGGTAAAGTGTTTAAGGACCCTATTTAAAGTAGGTTTTGAAAATTATAGGCCTATAGTCTAGCACTATTGCTAAGTAAATGTCTTGTATTCAAACTCATTTTAGGATCAGAGTCTAATCCTAACCCTAAGCTATCCCTAGCATCTCAGAAAAATGGGAAAATGTTGGGTAGTGAGATGTTAATAAAAGAGCTTCTCATAAGGAGGACTTGACATTTTAGGCTTATCTCTGTGTTAGGGTCATTGGTGTTTGTTGTGACAGTGATCAGTCCTTAGAATGGCCATGTTCAGATTGCCTGTCTTAAGCTGTGGGTCACTAAAACCTGTTTGACAATCCATTGACAGCTAAATTTAAAGCTATAAAGATCTTTGATCCTTTAAGAGTCTGCTGCCTAAAGAGGAGATGATGGCAGCTCCACCTTGTGGACAATGTAAATACCAAGCATTCCTAATACTCTTAAAACAATGCAAGTGGTGACTATTAAAACAACCCCTCATTCTTATCTGAACTCTAGAACTGGTCCACGACAGAGCTCTCTGCTTCACATTTGCCTTCCCGTACATATTCTCTGCATCACTACTTAGAGTGTTAGGTGCTAACTGTTTAAATCAACTCAAGCCAGTCCTCACAATAAAAGCTTAAGCCAAAGTTATATTTTGAGTCATTCATGTGACAGAAACCCATCAGGACTGAAACTGGACTAAGGTTGTCCATTGTCTCAGAACCTACACCCAACATCCTTTCATGCCCTAGCTCCCCTGACTGATGTGACCTCAGCCATGGCAGGCTTGCACTCAGGTCACAGAGTGGGATATGTGTTTATTTCCATTTGCTGTTAGTGGGGTCTCTTCCACAGAAAGCCAATACCGAAGCTTTAGTCTGTTTGGACCAAAAAGAAGATACTTGAAAGAGAAAAGACATGAATGCTTGTGGCCAAGAACATCAGAAAATGTTGACCTTGCCCACCTGAGTGTGCAGAACTTCTACCAGTTACTCATTTTAGAAAGTTTAAGTCTTAAATTCTTTTTCCCCCTCTCCTCCAATATCCGTGACTTTTTTGTTGCCTGCCCTCCTAAAACTCTCTCCAATCTGCCCTTTGATTCCTTTCCAGTCGTTAATGTCTTTATCTTGTCTTGGTCATTCCAAAGAGCTTCCAGCCGTCAGTAGGAGACAGAATTCCGATCCGACTTTATTTATTCTGACCAAGTTGATGTACTTTAAACAGTTGTTCACATCGCAACTTAACAGGGTCAAACACAAGGGATACATGTGAACTACAGGAAGCTTCCAGAAGTTGGGAGATAAAAAAGCAAGAGGTTGTAGCTATTGAGACTCAAAGACATGGGGAGGGTGCTTGAGAAGCTCAAGTCCAGAAGGTAGACTGGTATCTCCCAGACAGGCGGGGTAAGATCCTAAAGTGCTTTGAGAACTGTTGGTTGTTTTCATGGGAGGAGCTAGCACTGCTTCCAGGGAGCAGAAGCAGGGTTGATCAGGTGCTACCCCAAACAGGAAGTGCTCAAAACCAATAACTACTTGGGAATCCAGTTTCTGAGCTGCTCATGTGAACAGTGAGCCAACTGGAAGTCCTAGGCTCCTTCTCATGCCAACCTTGCAGTTCTCTGAGTGCCCAATACTGTCAGAACTTAGAACTCCACCTCCTTAAGACTGATTGGTAAGGGTTCTCTGTTGGTTTTGGTTTTGGAATGGTTTCTCTCAAGTTCCTGGGTTCAAGAAGCCTCCTGTTTTCTTAGTAGCTAGAACTGCAGGCACACACCATTATAAGCAGCTCAAATTTGTTGTTTTTGTACCCGTTTTTCCGTTGAGTATGGTGAGATTCAGAAATGCTGGTGACACTCTCAGACCAGGGAGCAATTCATTTCGGCAGGTGTAGAGGGTCTGTGCCTTACTTCCTGATGTACTAGGGAACACTGCTCCTGCCAGTCTCATAGTAGCTAGAAAATGGGGTAGACTGAACTTTGTGTTCCTGATTTCTGAGTCAAATGCCTCATCTGCATATCTGTCTGGTAGGTGAGGCTGTAGGCCAAGAGGGAATAACCCACCCCACATCAGACACTGTTCTCATGAACCGTGGACTGGAGGTGTTCGCAGGTCCTAGTTCATCTGGGAGATGTAAAACTATGCAGCAATCCCCAGATGGCCATTATCGCTTTATCTGAAAAGGACAAACACCTCCTGCCCTGTAAATTATATCTCATTTCTTTAAAAAATGTGTGTGGATGGAGAAGGGACCGAGGGATGTACGGGAGGGGAGTGGGGAAGGGAAGCAGCCAGGAAGGGTCAGTAGATAAAATGAATGGCCTTGGCGCATGCCTTTTGACTGTTTTGCTTTGCTCTATTGATTTGGATTTTTCCCCTCTACCCTGGGAGTAATCAATTTTTCAGTGGATAGGCAGAATACAATAATTTCAAGCAAACTCTTCAAATGGGTTGTCATTAATTTGCCTTTTGGTGGTCCTTGTTCACTGGGAGTAAGACGTGTTTAGCTTTCTCCAAACACTATTGGAGGGGGACCCTGGGGATTTGCTGGTGCTGATTGGCACAGGCCAGGGAATGCAGGCTTGGGAGAGGCGGGGAGAGCTGCTGTGGACTAATGAAGGCACAGTGTTTGCTCATCTTTACGGAGTCACTTATTACTGCTAATTGGGAGGGATAGTTCAAATAAGCACAGAGGAGCAGTTGTCACACAAGCGTGACATGGTTTTAAAGAGGCCTCCCCGACTCCCTGAACTCCCGAGGCAGGCTGGCTGGGCGCCTGGGCTCCGTAGCCCCTACAGAGTGGAGGCTTTGTCAGGGGACCCCATAGAAGTCAGCAGTCTTAAGAAACCTAGGTTTGGCAAGGCATCGCAGGGAATCTCAGACAGACACGCAGCTGCCTGGAACACTTAGAAAGTCAACAGCTGACGGAAGGGGAGGACGCCGAGCTTGGCTGCAAAGGGACGGGAAGATGTGATTGGAATTAATTTGAAGAACATAGTTAGAGGTTGTTTTCTTTAAAGGGCCTAATTGGTTTGAAGAACATTCATTTGTATGAGTGCTAAAATATTAATAACCGACATACATCTTCTAGGGTACTGCCACTTTATCTTTTGTTTATTTCCTCTCTGAGAAGACATTAATTTCCTCTGAGTCCTATTAAATAGATATGAGTGACTGTACCATGCTGGTCCCAAAGTATGGCCAGTATTTCCAAATTAGTCAATCACATGTATGACAACTAATTCATTGTTAGCGATCAGAGTCAAAAGTCACTATGATTTTCCTGATGTCCACAAGGAAAGAATCACACTGGCCCACAATTCTTCATTTTTCAAAGGAGTTGGGTGTTTAAAATAGACCAGGATCTACTTTAGATGTAAGGACCACAAAGTGGAGTCTTTGTGTCATGCATGTCTCTTCAGGTGGAAAGAGGCACACTGAAACTGAGCAGGGGATGACTGTTGGGATTCTGTAAACCCCACCTCTCAGTTACCTGGCAACAGTCAGGTATGCTCTGCCTCAGTGACCTGACACTATAAAAGGGGCTCCTTGTCCCCCTCCTCTCTCTCTCTCTCTCTCTCTCTCTCTCTCTCTCTCTCTCTCTCTCTCTCTCTATCTCTCTCTCTCTATCTCTCTCTCTCTCTTTCTCTAGCTCTCTAGCTCTCTTGCTCCTTTGTCTCTATCCCTTACCCCTCCTCTTCCCCTTCTCTTCCCCCCTCCCTCCATGTGTTCATGGCGGCCTCTACTCTGTTCCTCTCTCCCCCCTCTCTCTCTGCCTCTACTACCCTCTTAACTCCCCCCCCCCATGACCTGAATAAACTCTATTCTGTACTATGCCATCGTGTGGCTTCCCCTCAGGAGGAAGGGATTCCCAACATGGATTCCCCAGAGGCATCTCCCTCACCTTCAGGCCTAATAGCACCTCCATGGGACATATCCCCCCACACGCACTCTCTTCATTCTTTTCCTAACATTGATGCCTGGGACATCATCTTTTAACAACATTGGTGCCCCTTGTGAGGAGATTAGATTTCCTCATGACCAGATATCTCTTTTTCCTTTCAATGACCAAGGTCATCTCATGTAAGGACAGTAAAGCAGGGTCTTGCGTGTCCATACCAGCATTTCCCTTGGCTTTTTTAGACTTTTGCACTTGCTTATATTTATAGAAAACAGGTATATGGTGGACAGAGTTCATTGTACTGAGGGAATCCTGTATAAGGCTTTTTGGTTTTAGATACATAAAATATCTGACTTGAGATATAATCTTTATCCTAGGGGTATTTGTGAGAGGTTCTACTGATAGGTCATTGTCAAGTGAGAAAACATAAGACAAGAGTGTGGCGCCAAGCCATGGTGTCTACTTATGGTGCCATTCTAGGACCCAGACTTCCTTAAATGTCATTGAACACCCATGATGTATTCTACTTAAAAGGCAGGTGTAAAACCAAGGTTCTAGTGTAAAATCTTCATGGACTTCAATGTTATGGAATATACAGTAGGCTGAGAGTTCATTGGTGATTGAGATGAGGAGAGAGGGGCTGGGGTCGGAGTAGAGTCTGGCTTTATCCTTGCTCTATCTTGTTCGCCATGACTTACATTTTAGGCACAGGGACATATATCATTTCTCCCTCCCTCCCTCTCTCTCTCTCTCTCTCTCTCTCTCTCTCTCTCTCTCTCTCTCTTTCTCTCTCTCTCTCTCTCTCTCTCTCTCTCTCTCTCTCTCTCACACACACACACACACACACATGCCAATATGCAATTATAAATGGCGGTACCTTAAAAGAAAAAAGAAAAGTCCTCATTCTTTTTCTGAGCAGAAACTATGTTATCTATTTGGGACACCCAGGGATAATATCTTCAAAAAAGTTACATGCCTTTCTCAGTGAAGACAGTAGACCTGAAGAAGTAATCTTGCTTTATGTAATGTATATAAAGTCATCCAAAATTTTAAATTTAAATTTATGTTCTAAAATTTAAGTAGGAACATTAAACTGTGAAATTGGGCTAGTAGGTAGGCAGCCAAATGCTTTTCTGCAAAAGGTAAACCATGGGCTCAGTGAGAAATTAGGTTTAGGTCCCTCAGCTTGGAAAATGGGAAATAATTTTCTCCTGTGTGAGATATTCTGTGAAGTATTAAGAGTGAATTTGCTGTTCATTCTACCTTCCAAGAGACTTCAACATGAAGCAAACAATGCCCCCTTCACTTCTGCATGAATGTGTTCAATTCTTTCTTCACATGCATAACTCATTTATTTTGCCCTGAGACATCTGCAGGGGCTATCAACGTGAGACAGAGGGGAGCTGACAAGCATGCATGGCCTCCTTCAGACTGTGATCCCCTTGGTGAAATCTGGTTTTGTTAAAGTCAAGAGGGTAACCTGCCTCCATGATGGGTCATGAGAACAGGTTGACCAATTAAGAACTGGATCCAATAGCCTTTTTAAAAATTCTGGGAAAATGAATTGTTGTTGCTAAACCAAATCCCACAAGAGAATACTTGGCTCAACTCTGTGGGATTTCATTCTTAAAGGGTCTAACCAGACTGAGGTGTGTGTGTGTCCCACAGATGTGTGACATGAAAAAATTTATTGTTCTTAAATAATTCTATGTGATGGTTCTTTGTATCAGTTAGATGGAGCCCTTGAGAATTTGCTACCTACAAATGCTGACAGTGCATTCCAACAGGATCCAGGTTGTTGCAGATTCAGACCTCTGCTTTTGATGAGAACGTGGTGAACGAGGGTGGTCCTCTCATCCATGTCAGAGATAAACCATCATCAAATGAGGAACAGTGATGAAATGAAGGAGTTAAGGCTCCATGACAGCCTCTCTTTCCTTGTGTTCTTGTAAAAATTTTCTAGATACAACAGCACTGCCCTTTCATGGCAGCCTCAGTTGACACATAAAAGCTTTTGTGAGACTAAAGGTGCTAATTCTGGTGGCAGGAAGAGAACGTTTCAAAAGCCATTTCTTGTTGAAGCTTAGGAAGGGATGGGCAAAGGCTGACTTGGCCTGTGATGTAATTTTAACCAGAGCCTGCCCTTTTGAGAACCCAAGAAGGGCTCTGCATGGCTGAGGAAAATGTGGTTGTGTCATGGGAGTGGTTCCCAACGAAGTCAAATCCTTGCAGGCTTTTGAAGAGGACATGCTAGAGGGCAGGGAGAACCAGGTGAAACTGACGTACAACAGAAAAGGTGGTGATGGGGTGAACTATAGAGATAATTATAGTGGAGTCAAAAAATGTCATAGAAGAGAAAGTTGCACTCTGGGGAATCAAGAGATGAGACTGAGTTTGGTCCACATGGCAGCTAGTATGTCACTGGCTTACAGCCAATCTGACGCAGTAATGGTGTGTGGTATTAACAACTGACAACTGAACCATTTTACTTGATAGCCAGGAGCTTTTTCTAGCCCCAGGAGAGGAATCACATACTTCTGAGCCAGAAACCAGATGTATTAATATTGGCCTACTAGGAGTAAGATGGCAGTGGGCAGCAGAGGTCAACAATCATGGTATATGACAGAAAGATTCAAGAACATAAATTGTGGGGGTTTCCTGCTTCAAGAGAGTACCCAGAGAGGGAAGGATAGCACAGAGTCAGGCTAAAAACATGGAGAAAGAAAGTCAGGGTAGGCTTACTTCCCATAAGTCACAATGAGGAATTTTAGGGAATTTGTTTATTTACTCACTCAACAGGTACTGACCAAATATTCAGAATATGCCAGCTACAGATCTACACATGTGGGAAACATCCATGTATCACACAAAAAGCTTTGTCCCCACTGTTATGACATTCCCCAGGACAGAAAGAAAGACACAGAAATAAACATAGATCACTATGGGGAAGAACTTCTCAAAGTAAAGGAAGTATAAAGAGCTAGGGGAACTGGGGTAAACTATAATTTAACATGTTGACAGGTTATAGTGAAGAGAAGGAAGGGGTGATGGAGGGGGCAGTGGAGCCCAAAGAGTTTCCACCCCCCCCCATGGCTGTTCAGAAATGCCCTTGTTTGTGGCGGATACCCTGCCTATGACCTGGCACAACGAAATTTGTTTGTATCTTCAAGATTCTCTTTATCCCTCTATTATTCCTATTGATAATCCAGAACATCCCCAAAATAGAGGAAGAGGAATGGAGTCGTTGAGAGGTTGGAATAGCATGTAAAAAGCCTCAATAAAGATTTGAGCAGAAGGGGAAAGAAACACAGTATAAGGCTGCCTCTGAGCCAGGCATGGTGGTACAGACATGTGACCCCAGCATCTGCTTTGGGTTACATTGTGTTTTTTTCCCAAGTTTATTTAACATTGGGTTATTACAGTGTGTACCAGTTACACTACATATTTGTCATTTTCTCAGTAGAGGTTCTGTTAATTGCTCTATACATGAAGTCACATATTTACTACAAATAAAGTTGACTTTTCATAAATTTGTAAATGGACAATCACTATAAGAGGTCTAATTTCCTCAATTTTTCTGAGATTACCTTGATGTAGAAAGTTCGCATGCTGGGATTTTTTGCACATATCCTGGGGAGGCAAGGGATCTCTGAGTTTGAGGTCACCTTGGCCTCATAGTGAACTCCAGGACAGTTAGGGTTACATAGTGAGGCCCTGACTCAATAAAGAAAGAGGAAAGGGGAGAGGAAGAGTGGAAGCAAGCATAGCTTCTCATTCGTTCTCCATAGCAAAATGAGAATGTCCATAGTTCTTGCTGTAAAACAAATTCTGAGTACAGGAATGTTTCAATCTCCGTTTTGTGATTTTCACAGTGTTTATGTTTTAGTCAAAGGGGATAACTGCTTCATTACATTTCTATTTTCTGGAAGAAATGGAAGAAAGCTACTTTAAGCAACATTCCTACACTAGAAGTTCAATATCTTTTGGTCTGACACTCACACAAAAGCTTAGTCTAGAAAACGGTTACTGACCAGTTGTGACCAAATGTCTTACGTTTTGACTTAGAACATATGCCCCCGGCACATGTGTAGACATATGCCCTGGCACATGTGTTCAACTTTCAGATTTTTCCTTTTATGGATCCTCAAGAACATTTGAGCTTCTCTATTCTTGCTTTGGAAATAACCCCAGTGACCAGCAAACATCTCCAGGGGTGGGATAGGGTGGCCAGAATCATTTTTCTCAAGTCCCTACAAGCCTTATTTTCATTGCTATTAGAATCTTTCTTTCATGCGATTGTAGGGCTTTGTTCAGTAACACTTGTGGTGGTTCCTTCTATATCTGTCTAGCCAGTTTAGTGGTCAAGAGCATAGGCTAAGACATGCTGGAGCTCAGCTGTATTTCTGAATGGGCTTCCACTCCATTTTTGACTTCTGTTTTTATAGCTATTTCCCCCATGGGGTATTAAACACAGAATAATCTTGATTTAGTGGTGCCATAATGCCAAATGGACAGTCTGAGCCTAGCTCACAGAGTACATAGTGTGTAAGTTCATATAAGTTAAGCCTTCTCCTGTTGCAAATATCCCCATCTGCTCATGACTACCTGTCATGATGGTAACTCATGCTATCCCAGCCACAACGAGCAGAACTGTGCAGGTAAAGAGCTGGAAGATATGTGTGTTCCCACGTCAGCCTCCCTTCTCTTGCGCTCTTAGCCTCCTAATCTGTTCAGCATGGTCTACGGGCCTTTTTAAAATTCTGAATGAATATTCCACATGGCAGCACGAAATGTATCAGTTGAGTCTTTTCTTTATACACCAGCAGGCTCCATTATGCTATAAAGTGTGCCTACCTACCAGGAGAAAGAAAGGCAAAATGGCGTACGGGGAAAGTGAAGCATTAATCCAGGTAGATCTGGCAGCAGATTCTTGCCAAGGATAAGGTTTGAGACACAGGTTCAAGAGAGCATCCTCTGCAGTGCAGGTATGTTAATGATTCGACTTTTGCATCATTGTAACAAAAAAAAATCTGACAGAACCAGCTTAAGGGAGAAAAGACATCTAAGCTCACAGGTTCAGAGAGTTTCGGTCGATCACAGTGAGGAGAGTGTGAAGGAGCTCGGGTCATGGTGGTGGCATCATGTGGTAGTGGCTGTTCGCATCACAGCAGACCAGGAAGCACAAAGTGTCACAAGAGTCAGAGCACGTTATGATCATCCAAAGTCTTCCCTTAGTGACCTTCTTCCAACTAGCCCCATCTCCCAAAGGCCTAACAAATGAAGTATATCAGCTGGGGACCAACCATTTGAACAGCAAACCTGTGGGGATATCTCAGTTTTAAACCACAAGAGGACAGTACTGTCAGGATTAAATGAAAAAAAATCGGAGAGCTACTCACATGTAGCCCAGCACAGAGTCAAAGTTAATAAATAATGCTATTTAATGGTGGGAAATTTATCTTATTTTTGATTGTGTATGTGTGTGCATGCACACATGCATATTTATTTGCATGTGTGTGCCTGTGCCTAAAAGTCCAAAGGGCATCAGATCCCCTAGAGCTGGAGTTACAGACAGCTGTGAGCTGACCAAGATGAGTTCTGGGAACTAAACTCGAGTTCTCTGGAAGAGCCACAAGTGCTCTTAACCTCTGACCCATTCAATTCCCACCTCCAATCGTGATTATTTTTAATGTTATAATTTAATTTGACTCAGTAAAAAGGTTCATTCTTTGCCCAAAATGTCTGTGGGTACATGCTAAAAGCTGCCCTTGGTAGGAAAACTCTAGCCTGAGCAAGAAGGTGTGAACTTTAACACAGGTATTCCAGTGTACACCATCCTCTCATTATGGGGCCCTTGATCCCTCAGAGCCTTCATATCTCAACTAAAACTGGCTGGTGCTGTCTCCTTAACCTACCTCATACTGCACTGCACGATCCTTTCTGTTCTCAGACGTCCAAGCAAAGCCATAGGCCCAGAACAACCTTCCCTGGTGGAATGTGTGCAACATGCTGGGAGTGTTCTGCCAAACCACACTCCCCTTCCTCAATCCAAGCAGATGAGACACAGAGAAGGTCACGAAGAGAAGGCTTATCCTGAAAACAGCTATTTCCAGGCCTTCCCATTCAATTTCAAGAAAAACTTATTAAGTACATATGTTGTTAAGTGTGTAATATATGTCCAGCCAGAATTGTCCAGTGTGGTTTCGTGTGATAATGAGAATGTTCTATATTTACCATGTCCAATATGGCTGACATCAGGTAAGGATCTATATTTACCATGTCCAATATGGCTGCCATCAGGTCACGTGGCTCCTGAGCATTTGAAATGTGGTTACTATGACTAAAAAAAAAAAAAAAAAAAAAAAAAAAAAAAAAAAAAAAAAAAAAAAACAAAAACAAAAAAACCCTGAATTTTCATTTGTTTACTATTAATTGATTTTAAATTAAAATTTAATAGTTACCATTCTCTGCCTGTGTGTTATGCTGAAAGCTGTACTTATTAGGAAAACTCTGGCCTACCGTTGCTGTGGCTACTATTTTGGGCTGCACAAGAAGACTAAACAACAAGACTCCACAATGGATAGAATAACTAAAGAACCATGCTTCCTCCTTTTAACTAGAAACCAGTGTGCATGTGTGTAAATGGAAGTGTGTGTATGTGCACTTGTGAGTTTGCATGCCACTGTATGCATGTAGAGGTCAGAAGCTAACTTTGTGGAGTCGGTTCCACATTACCTGGGTCGTAGGGACTGATTACCAGGCTTACCTGGCCAGTACTTTTCTCCACCGAACCTTCTCACTGGCCCAAGACTTCCTTCTTGAAGTGCACAGTCTATGGTTTTAAAGGGACAGGAACAGACCAAAAGTAATCGGCATGGGCAGAGAGGGGAGGCTACACAAGGAAAAAGGAAGAAAGAAAGCCAGAGCGGAGTTAGGAAAGGTCAGAATTGTAAAGGTGGCACTGTCTTCATCCCTAGGGCAGGTCTTGGGAAGGCAGACCTCCGAGACTTTACTTTGGTACCAACTGCAGCAAACTGTAGGGTCCTCAGACACTGAGTGTGAATCATCTATGAATCAGGTCTGATTTGGATGATTGCTTTTATCCTTCTCAGCTCTGTGCTCAGAATGCACTTCTCACTCGCTCCGATAATGAGGAATAATGTGTGTCTTAATGGAGCTTCTCCATTAAAAGGTTTTGGAAATAATATATAAAATTAATGGTTTACAAGAATAGTTTTAGACACTTGAAAACACAGCTAACCTAAAGACCTTCCATATACCATGAATACATTCACTCCCTGACTAAAAATGAATCCTAAAATTGGTTTTGATTTTTATTTAAAATTCAAATGTCTGATGTCCTTAAATTGAACAAATGATATTTTAAAATATCTCTATCAGCCTCCAGCATCTGCAGATTGCGATTTGCATTTTGAAATTGGCTGCTTGAAATGAAGGAGACTGAACGCCCGTCCTTCTTCTCCCATTCCCCCCTGTTATTTAACGAAACACGAAACACGAGAGGTCAACCCTTTGTCCTTAAATTAGTTCCCATAAAAATCTTTTTGTATTTTGCAGCTTGTTATGATGCCTTGAGGCTGGAGAAATCGTTGCCATTAATTAGGTCTTTGTTGAATATGGATATCTATTCAGAGTTAGTTGAACAGTTTCAAACAAAATTAGCATCCGGCGACACTCAGCTAGCTTTGGGCTGGTTATCAAGACTATTTTTCTCTTTTCTCCCCCTTTTCTTTTTCTCTTTAATTTTTTTTTAAGCTGAGAGAATGCTGTTCAGCAAGTGTGTATTATCTAATATATTCAGCTTTCGGTTGCCACTTTTTCCAGATGAAGGTGAGCTTAATTGAGGTTGTCCTTTTAAGTTTGTAGAGCCCTTCAGCATCCCAGACAAAAGCATGTAGAGGCTTTTCATTTGCCTTGAGTATGTTTCAGATGTACAAATATTATTTACTTTAAGCTCTGAATCAAAAGGTATGCTGTAACTCTGTTAAATAAAACATTACTCAGGGCTGAAATATATATATATTTAAATCGAAAGCAAGCCTTTCCCCACTCATTATCAACTGTTTCTATGTGATAGGAACCAATGAACAAATTTTAGAATTTATCCTGGGGGAACTGTTTGGCAACACAGTTCCAACAAGAAGCAAGCACTTAGTAAAGAAATTTATTCTCAGTTCCACTGAGGATAAATATTACAAATCCACTGTGCAACTAAGCTCTAAAGTTAGTTCCTGTTCGACTATCCTGGTGATTGGCTAAGACAAAGATAGAGCTTAATCCTGAAGAAATGAAGTTCATGGGTGGAACACACTCAAGTGTATACATTCACGGGGGAATTTTTGGAGAGAGAGAGAGAGACTTGGCTACAACTTCAGTCTATTCACACCGGTTTATAGGGTGAGAGTCACAAAGGCAGACGAAGGAATTTTATTTCACGAGCGTCTAAATCAAAATATTAGAAATTATTCTTCATTCTAGGCCATATGGGGAAAAATTAAAAAATAAGATAAGATCTCTCTTTTTTTATGGTTTTAATAATACTAACAAGAAGTCCACAAGTATGGCACTAGCAAGAGAAGATTAATTGGCTTTGGAATGAAAATTCAAACAGTCCAGCGGATGAAAATGATTCCCTTTTATAGAGAAGACAAAGGGTACAGGACTTTGACGAGGGCCTTGTATATCTTTAAAATATTTCGTGTGAATTTTGCTTCCTTTCATTTACTTCTCTCTCCTTCCCCGAGTAGGAACCCAGTGCTGATTGTTGTTAAGCATTCCCTGGGAAGAGGCGCTAACCTTGCATTGCTTTTAAGTATAATGTACATTTTTCATTTTAAATGGGGCTCATAATGACATTGTGTAGAAGGGATTCCAGGCCTCCTGGTTATCACCATGTCTCCTTGAGCCGTGCTTCTGGGGGAAAAAAAATTCGAAGGTAGCTCTCTGGAATGAATAAATTCTGTAGCCTGCCTGTAATTGTTTATTAAAATAGATTAAAGAAATAGACTAAAAAGGAACCTGCCACCCGTGTTAAAGAGAACATAATAAGAGTACATAGAAAAGGAAAATTAACACTAGGGAGGAAGGAATGTAAGATATGTGTGTTCAATAATACAACCATCTCTGCATTGTTGGCTCACAGGCAGACACACTCCTGGGCTTTTCCTTTGGCAGGGTAGGCTGTGCTAATGAAAATGTGGGTTACTAATACGGATGTGCATGTCTCTAATTAACATTAGAATTGAGTGGTAAACATAACCAGGAGAGAATTCAACAGAGAAATGGGCTAAAAGAAACCAGTGTATCAGCCGGGAGGGAAGGAGGCGGGTTCGAAAGAAGAACTCGTCAGCCTTTCTTCAGATGGGTTTAATTTTGTCACTCGAGTCAAAATTGGAAACCCGTTTTCTAGTACAATTGCTTCTGTGTTTAGTGGGTGTTGCAGACTCTTTATTACAGGGGAATTTTATAAACTGGGCACCTCATCATCAAGCCATCGTGGGGGTCAACTTCCCACTTGTGCTTTCAGCTCTGAAGCAAATACTTTTCCAACATCTTCTGATATGTAAGCTCACCGTAGATGAGCTTCCGAACATAATCCCCACCGAAGTACCCATTTGTCTCTTCACGTTTAAACAGCTACGTCCTGTTAACTTTGGTCAAATGCAATAGAATTCTTTAACATGGCATCAGGGTGAGTGTAGGTTTGTGTTGATTCTGTGTTTTGTTTTACTATTATTGTGGTGCCTGTTTGTGATGCTTGGGGCTGAGAACAGTAGGAACCGGAGAGGTTTCGCTTTATCGTCGATGCTGACATTATTAGTGTGTTCCTTTAAAAATACCAAACGTCTACTTGGAAATGCTATTTGTCGACAGTTGCATTAAACTGTTTTAAACCGTATTTAAATCATATTTAGCTAAAGAAAACAAAATACCTTGCCACCTATTTTTTTTCTCAAAAACAGAAATGCTAGCATCAATTTGTATTGTTTTAAATCAGCTCTGCCATGCTGTTTGGATAGAATAATGCACTATAATGCTTATTGTGAAAAAAAAAACAAACAGAATACAAAAGCACACAGTTAGAGGAAATGCTTCTTCTAAGAAAATGAACATTTTTTGTCTTTTATATATTTTGAAGACGATTTAATCAAAGCAATAACATGATTCATTGGAAATATCTTTAAAAAGTCTAATATCTAAAACAATTTTTAAATTGGCATTTAATTTCCTTTTGTATCCATAGGGCTAATGTAACTGACATGCTTTGGAGGCACAGAAAGAAAAAAAAAACTCTCTGCATTCTTTAGCCACAGGAATACTCGAGAATTTCAGCAAAGCTTAAGTATGATCCTCGTGTTTAATCAATTTAAGGACAACTCTCTTTCTTGGTAAGATTTACTGCTTAGCCCCAAAAATTGTATCAAAAGAAAATTTACATTTCCAGTGCAATAGGCCTTTCCTTGTTAATTTGTTGGGAAATGCATACAAATGTATCTAGAGAAATGCTTTGCATCTGCAGAATAATCACATGCAGGCGTGGCTGGCGCTGAGCTCTGCACACTGGACCGAGAGCTAGCGGCTTGCCAGTTTTGAGGCTCGGAAAAGCAGAGACCTCATGAAAATGCACAGCCTGGGTTCTCATCACAGCGGGTCGCCTCACCACAAAGTTATTGCCAGGAGGACAACGTTCATTAGCTTCGCCAATTCTGTACTCCTGTTTATCTGTCTACTACCATCTTAGCAAAGTAAATCATTCCTGTTTTTCCTAGATCCAGTCCCTTCTCCTCCCTCCAAAACCCAACATTTGTTACCTATATACAGAGAAAAGCTCCAGGACAAGGGTAATAGCTTAAATTGAATTTTCCTAATGATTTAGTGAATCCTAGCACACATTTTTACTTTGTTGTTTAGACTCAAGAAGGCATAAAATCTCCACCATCTATTTATCATGTAGTTATTTTAATGTAAACATGTGTCCATTTAGATGGAGTGTTTTCATTATTAAGCTAATTCCAGCATGTCTCAGATAGCCCATGAGAAGGGGGCAGAGCCCCGGCTGACAGTACCAAACCTGTCTTGGCTCAGCCTGCTGTCAGATACGTCTTCATTAGGTTTTGTCATTCACCGGTGGCAAACGCTGTATAAATGGAAGGACGATCAGGCCCGCCTTGATAACTTGTCTTATCTCATTAGTTTTCACATCAAAGTTAATCAGCAATGTGAATTGTAATTGCTAGAGGAGACAATGTGTAGATGGCTGGTCGCCCCCCCCCCCCCCATGGCATCTTGAAACATCAGCAGGCTGGTTGGAGCAGATAGGCTGGGAAGGAAAATGATGTGAAAGGCATAATAAGCAAGCTGCTCAGAATTAATGAGCTAACCCAATAAGAAAAGAATGGCCAATCAATGTGAGTTGGGCAAATATAATTTAGAAATAATTGCTTGATTGGTTGCCTATAGTAGACTGATTTGACCACACACAAGGATTAAGAATTAAGATGTCAAGGCAAAAAAATAATTTGGCAACTGAGGGCATGTAATTTTTGTGTCCTTCTTTTTATGATTGAAAGAGATGTGTGTTTGATATGCTATTCGCCAGAATGAAAACATTAGACACCCTCTTGTTCTCTTTCTGTCTCCCGCACAATGCAGGCCCATTCAGAACACAATTGTGATACTCCTGAACGGGACGTGAAGAAGGTGTGGAGAGGGGGGTGGGCGAGGCGGCTTCACTCAGAGGATGAATGGGTTTGTACACAAAGCATTTACCTCTATTTTGAGGATGGCGAACTGATGGATGCAGAGATGTGCAGAATATATCAATTGTCTGCCTTAGGTAGGCCCAAAGGGTTCTGCTCACAGCCTGCATGTTCCTAATGCCATATTTTTTCTGACAGCTATTCACCAATTAGCAAAGGGCCCTCGCTGTATTCTTCTGTCTAAACTCCGGGAAGGTTCAGCCAGAAGGTAAATTTGCTTTGATCTACATTACACCTAATTGAGTCACAAGCAATGTCTCTATCCCAACATCAAGAAATGTGAAAATGTTAGATTATTTCACTGGGGATTAAACCTAATTTTCGCGTGTTCTGCATTAACCTATTAGGCTGGCTAATCTGCATTGCTAATGTGGCTGAGGCAGCTGTCACAGCTAAAGAAAAACATGATCATGCAATCCTTGAATGAATGATTCCCGGCCTGATTAGTCTTAGTGAAGTTAGCTGAGCCCTGGTGATAAGGAAGGAAAATTCCCAGGTTGCCAATAGCTTTGAAAATTATCAGACTGTAGGCAAAAAATACACCTCATGATTCACAGGCTCCGGTCCAAATGCCGAGTTGAGTGACATTATTTAAGACTGACGAAGGCTAACTCGAATTGTCACTCGCATAAATGTTTGTGTTTATTTTTAAGAGACTGATGTAATGGACGAAGATTTAAATGCTAATAGAAGCCAGCCAGACACATAAAACCCCAGGCGTTGTTACACTGTTGGTCTTTTATTAACATAGATTAAATTGTAATATTTTCTAGATAAATTGGCAGAATCAGAAAGATGCATTGCCCCCCAGGATGCTGAAAAAGAACGGTTTCCGCAAGACTTCTGGGCTTCTCGTACTCGCAGCGATTTGTTTACAGGCCTACCATTTTCTTTCACTATCAAGTTTTAAAATGGAAATTAGAGGAAAATATATTCAGAAGGGCAAGCATTGTTTCCCCCTCAGCTCTCTGGCCAGAACCACCTTCTCATCCTGCCTGCCTAGTCTCAAGGATGCTGCAGTGAGTTCCTCCAGCACTGTGTTTTGTTTGCTGAGAGGCACGGTTTGCCTGTACTTCCCCATCTGATTTCAGCGGCAAAGGAACCGCCATGATGGGTCCCCTTCAGAAGTAGAGAATGTTCAGGGGACTTTGGGTGGCTGCAAACAGAGCCGCAAGTCCATTTAATCCGATTAGCAGTTCTGCACAATAGGCCTGCCCAGCCCATTGTGGACAGAGGCCCTTACTTTGTTTGTTTCTATTAGCCCAAGAATCAGTTATCAGAAAAGTGGAATTTTGCCCCCATCAGATTGCTCGGACAATCAGCAGAAAACCAACGAGGAAATTGTCTAATGTGTCAATATTTATTTTCTGGCCCTAATTGTTCCCAGAGAGAACTTGTTGAGTGTGCAAAGTTGGCAGTCTTGGTTTATCTGTAGACTTGATTGTTTTCCCATTGTGTATGCCCCAGAGCAGCTACTGCCTGGGTGATAACATCCAGGGGGAACAAGAGCACTGGCTAGCAAATAAAGGCATGTTAAGAGTCTAAGAAGAAAGAGTGGGAGAAGCTGGGAGACCCCTTAAGGATGAGGACGAAGACAGTTCCCAGTCACCAGCAAGCAAGAAGACATTTGGGACTGGGTTGCCAACACTGGGGAGAAGGAACCACACCCTTCGAGTCCTCCTTCCATTCCTAGGAAGCGTGCCCCTGTGGGTAGAACCCTTTCTCTTGCTTTTTGTTTCAGTTTGCCTCCTGCTAATGACAGGTTGTAATATCTAAACATATCCTGGCACTGCCTCCATGACAGTGGTAACCACTGGTAACCACTGGTAACCACTGGTAATAAAGCACTTTTGTTTTAAGGCAGGGCAGTTCTGGATTCCTGGAACTCACCAGCATAGCCCACCCTGGGCTGGATCTCACTGAGATCCACTAGCCTCTGCTTCTCCAATGCTGGGATCGGAGTGTCTGTGCCACAGCTGGAGCACTCCTTACCTGCCAGGCACTGTTCCGGAGACCTGTCCCTCCCTGGATGTCTCTTTTCTTAAGAGTCACCCAGGCCCAGAGGATAACTTACCCTAACTCACCAGAGGCTGTAGACTTAGAACTCAAATCTTTGTCTCCTAAGTGCCATCTACTGAATGGAGTCCCAATCTAGACCTAGAGAGCCAATGGCTTCTCAAATGCTGTGTCTCGAGCAGCCCATTTACTTTTAGTGCCCCTAAGAGTCCCATTCCCTAGAACCTTCTTCCTTTTTCTGTGACTGCCCCTCCTCCTCACGCCCACCACAATGGCAGAAACAGTGTGCAAGCCTGTAGTTCACAGCTCCATAGACCAAGTGTTTTCAATAATACTACGAGGCTCAGTCTTCACAGTCAGTATCTGTTCACAGAAGACAGGGCAGAAATTTCGATTAACCAAGCCTCCTTTAGGCCCCTCAGACCAGTGACACTTGAGTCAGTGACGCTCACTTGTGAGCAGTCACACCTCAGCAACTTATCTGAACTGGGAACAATGGCTGTGGACAGACCCTCTTGCCCCTGCTCAGCTGAAAGGCTGCCTCCCCTCTGGTTCCAAGATGAGCCATGGCTCCTGAATCTTTCTGAGGAAACAGCAATTGTATCTAATCACTCGACACAGCACCTGCTGTATTGGCTGCACAGTCATCATCTCCCCCAGAATTCTTCCTGACTCCAGCCTGTTGCACAAGTTAACGCTTCTTTGCTTTTCCAGCAGGATCAGATAGCATTTCAGAGAGTCTTTGTATGGCTCAATATCACAGGATCACTGTACCTGTGTGGGGATGTTAACAAACCTATGTTATGAAACCCTGATACTATCTTTCAGTAAATTAAATCTGTCTTCCCTATGAATAGCAGAGTTAAGAAAGCTGAGACACATTCCTTTTTAAAAAAAAAAAAAATACTTCTTTGAATTCTGTATTACTCATGTATCGATTTTCTAGTAATTCTACTGGGCTCATTCCTCCACTAATAATGTAATATCGTAATGCCAAACATATTTTTGAATTACGATAATAGCTTCTTAGAGGGTCATTAACCTCAGCATTGATCACAGGTCTAGTTGTATGCCGACAGGATGCTCAGGGATGTTTGACACGAGTGTAAATGTCTCACTGTTGCTGTAACCAGCTATCACAAATGCAGTGACTTACAACAGTAAAGATCTGCTTCCTGACAGTTCTGTAGGTCAGATGTTCTAAACAGGCCCTAAAGGACTGAACACCAAGGGAGATGCTAGACTCATTTCTTCTAGAAGTTTCAGAGGGAATTTGGGACAAGGTCTTCTGGATGTTGGAGATGATGTACATTTTGTGGCTGCCCTCCCTTCAGTCTTGGTCCGGATACTCACATTGCTCCCCTCTGGTGTTCTGTCTCATTCAGGCCGATTCAGACACTGCATTATAAGATGCTGAGCTTGATCACATCTAAGTGGCCTGGGGAGGTGTATAGTAGACAATGTAAGAGTAGGAAAAACCTCTATTGGTGAAGAGGCTAGTATCTCCAACCTTGGTGGAGACCTAACATTCTAGTTGGGCCAGGACAACCAGAAAGGCAAGAAACCAACCCTAGGATGACTGGCTCAGCTTAAGGCTGACCTTACCTTAAATCATGTATTCTTGTTAGTTTTCTGTTGCTGTGATTAAATGCCATGACCAAAAGCAACCCAGGAAGAAAAAGGTTTATTTAATTTTGTAGTTTACAGTGCAGTATGGAGTCAGGGTAGAAGCTCAAGGTAGGACCCAGAGGCAAGAACTGCAATAGAGACCATGGAGAAATGCTGCTTACTGCCTTAGTCTCTATGGCTTCCTCAGCCTGCTTTCTTATAAAGTCTGCCTAGGGATGACACTGCCCACAGTGGGCCAGAACCACCACATCAATCATTATGATTTGTTTTGGTTTTTTTTTAATGCCCCCCTAGACTTGGACAGAGGAAGAAGGAGCATTCTATTTCAGTTGACTTCTATCCCAATTGGTCATATGTTTCTGTATGAAATGCTGGTAGGCTACCACTTGCACATTTTCCCATATTCACACTAAAACATACCACTGTCATGGAACCCTAAGGTGATCACACATTACTGGTTGTAATAAAGAGAAGTCAAAGAAAATACGCATAGAGCATAAAGAACCAATACTGCCTATCTGTTGGTCTGCTTAGATCTGCTAATTCAGATATTCCTAGTCCTCAGGTAGTCTAGGTTGCTTGTTTGTGGGGCAGTATACACATCCATCTACACCAGAACAAAATCTATGTTTGTCCCATCCTTAACTGGTCTTACAATTACAGTGACATCTGGACATGAAACTATTAATAGTTGTCCCAGCATAAACCAGATCTTCATAGTAATAAGGATAATTGCCTTTAGATTACCAGCACAAAGAGCCAAAAAATAATCAGGTTCATGGCTTCAGTTCAGTGAACTGTTTCTTCTGCCCCACTGTATTAAAAAAACAAAAACAAAAGCCTTCAAGCCAGAACCTCTGAATGAACAGAGAAAACAGTTGGAAGACAGGAAGTGCAACACCTGAAAGTGGATAAGTACAAGTGAGAGGAAGGAGTGTCAGTCATCCTAACCAGGCTTCCTTGCTTTCCTCATTCATGAACCTGATAGAGACATAGCATTCTGTAGTACTTTCTCAGTGAACATACTGCACCTCAGTTCCTGGGCTGGTGACAGCCGGACCTTCAATGGATACTCTGTCATTATCGGGATGGCTGTTTCTGTGACAAAGATGGATCCCGTGATCACTTACCTATTGTACCACATTCTTTGCCACTAAACTGTCCCTTATGTGAGACAGCAGTGTTCGGGGGACCCATGTAGCTAATCAGATAGTCTGTCAACACTAATAAAGTAATGTGGAAGCACTAAGTTCAGAGTGCTGTTGACTTAGGTACGAACAAGTCATTTCCCCTTTGGGGATCGGGGAGTTTGGTAAATCAGCCTACCGTGTCGGAGTCTGAGGGGTGGTGTCCAGGTTTCTTCAGTTGAGACAGACACCAACATGTGGCAGGAGCTCAGTGATGCTAGCATAGTGTCCATCTCTGCTACTACGGTGATTGACGTAGGAGCGGCATCAGGAACACTGGGGAGACATTCACGGGAAGAGTTGTCTAGTAGAAAGAGCCTGCCTTGAAAGAACATTGGGGTAAGATGCAAAAATACCATGTTCTCAGGTCAACTCATATACCCATTTTCCAGACTGCTCTCTACTCCTTTATCTAATCTTATTCTTCCTTTTGGTCAATCAACTAACCCATCCACTGTCAAGGGATCCACACATGTTCTTAGTTCACTTCTCTCTTATGCAAAGTAGACAATCACTGGTTCTTTCCAATAAGAAGTCCTTCCTTTATCACCTTATCAGGAGCAGCTCGGGGTGCAGCTCTTGTGGAAGCAGCAGTCCATTTAAGTTAGCACCAGCTTGTCACACTGTTCTCCATATGAATCAGCCCCATGTATGTCCTTCCTTCATGAAGATGTCCTCCCCATTCCTACATCACTGAAGCAAATCAGTGCATGGAGGTGAGGTGCTAGAGCTTATGATGGTTTGTATATGCTTGGCCCAGAGAGTGGCACTATTAGGAGGTGTAGCCTTATTGGAGTAGGTGTGATCTTATTGGAAAAGGTGTGTCACTGTGGGCATGGACTTTAATATCCTCATCCTAGCTGCCGGGAAGTCAGTATTCTCTTAGCACACTTCAGCTGAAGATAAAGAATTCTCAGCTTCTCCTCTACCACGCATGCCTGCCTGGATGCTACCAGGATCCTACCATGGGGATAATGAATGGAACCTTTGAACCTGGAAGCCAGCCCCAGTTAAATGTTGTCCTTATACGAGTTGACTTGGTCATGGTGTCTGTTCATAGCAATGAAACCCTAAGATAGAGAGCTACAGGAACAGTTTGCATAGATGTCTAAATGTCTTAGTCCATATTCTGTTACTGTAGCAAAATAAGTAAGTACTAAGATTAATTGATAGGATATAGTGTGGTGTATTTAGTTTGGAGTCTGGGAAGTCTAAGAACATGAAGCTGGTCATCTGGTAAGGGCCTTATTGTTATACAATAACACAATGGAAGGGATCTCATGACAAGACAAAGCAAGCATCTAGTTTAAGTCATTTCCCCTCATATTAGAAAGCCCCTAATGATTCATAGGGTCCCTATCTACAAGACCTCATTTAATCTTAATTCCCAAAGATTACTGTCAAGCAGCGTTATTATATGACTTTTCATGTTCCGTTCCCAGAACGTGAGCTCAGGGGCAAATACCTGACCCATAGCACTGGACTGTTTACTTATTTGACAATACCTCTTCTGGAATTTCTCAGGCCTGATCCCTATAGACTTTTGGAACATGCATTAGAATTGTGCTTTGTTAGCCTGCCCCCTGGGTATGCTAAAACTAGGGATACTCATTCATGTTGGCAGCTGAAGTTGCATAGCTACTCCATGTTCTGTGATCAGGTGATGAAAGATTAGAAACAGCAGGGGTTTTTGTAACAGCAGAGGGTTTTGTTTTGTGTTTTTGTTAGTTTGTTTGTTTGGGTTTTTTGTTTTGTTTTGTTTTGTTTTTGGTATAGATGGCATAGCCTTGCTTGGGAACCCTTAGGAATGAGGCCAAAACTCTACTCTGAGGACTTAAAAAAAATTTACAGACAACATCTTTATCTACCACAGGTGCATCTGAAGTCATCAGGTCTGGTGATTATATGAACTGAGCGAAATGAGCTTACTTTAAACTTTCCTGAAGACCAGATTCATAGGAGAAAGAAAACTCATAGCAGTATTTGCTGCTACAATTTATGCTTTTCTCAAAAGCTGTGAAGATTCAGTAAATCCCATTCCTTTCTCTTGAAGGAAGGAGGTGTGAGAAGCAAGGGCCTGAGTTTCTCACTAGAAAGGATACCTCTGCATGCTTATAGATCATTGAACTTCTGAAGACTCCATTGATGGAACAGTCCTCTGGAGACTTTTGTACAGATTATTGGACACTTTCTTGTAACACATTTTTAATTAAGATATTAAGAACATCTGTAATGTACTGTTCACCAGATCCTGGCAATAGAAGCTTTTGTGATTTCTATTGTGACAGAGAGCAGGAAAGTCGACATATCCCAGAGGAGATATATGCTGCCTTTCCATGCGAAGGACTGCTTTTGCTGCCTTTTTTCTGATGGGGATTAAAAACAGCATGTTCACGGATGCAGTGGTCACGTATGAGCTTCCAGAGGTGATGTTTATTTATTCCAATAAGAATCAGCATTCAGGTTGCAACTATGCTATGCCATCTGGCTAAGTCTGTGGTGCCTCACTGTGACCATTTTTGCAGTTTCCTACAAATGAATTGGATGATAATCATTTTTAAAGTCTTTCAAAGTGACCAGGACTCTCCTGGGATGTGTTCTTCTGGTTCATTACCTTAGTCGGGATAGAAGAAGAACAGTTTCAGGCCTTTCCTTGGACCCTTCCATCATCCCTCTTAATCCTGACAGCAGGGAGTCAAAATGAGAATCCTGCCAGCAGCTGAGGATCCCCATCCTGATGATGCATGTGAGCAGGGAAGAATAGCTCATCAGTTGGGGGTGAGAACATATTGGACACTCTGTGGGGTGAATTTTGGACAGAATTTTGCTTTCTACCTGGTATATATATAAATTCCACTCTAATAAGGTCTACAAGGCAACTTTGGGTTCTATAGCATTCCATATTTAGGTTCTATATTGTCAGCTTAGGTCTACATCACTAGCTATCTCAAGACCTAGGAATAACCTTTGCCCTGTTTTAGATAGGTTTGGCCCCATAGATTTGAATGCATAGGTAGTGGCACTATTAAGAGGCAAGGCCTTTTTGGAGGAGATGTGGTCTTGTTTGAGGAAGTGCATCACTATATAGGGTGAGATCTACTACTCAGGCTCTACCCAGTGTGGAAGATAAGTCTCTTCCTGGCTGCCTTTGGATCAAGACCTCTCAGCTCCTCCTCCAGTACCAAGTCTACCTGCATGCTGTCAGACTTTCTGACAGGGGCTAATGGGTTAAACTTCTCAAATTATTAGCCAGCCCCAATTAAATGTTTTCCTTTAGTTGCCTAGGTCATGATGTCTCTTCATACCAATAAAACCCTAACTAATACACTCGGGAAAGAGCTGAAGTGGTTCAGTTGACAGAAAGCAAAATATAAGACAAGGAAAGCTCACAGAAGAAAATGGGGAGACTGAAAACAATTCTAGATCCACTGAAAGAACACAGACTTCAGGTCTGTGTGTGTCTGGGCTGATCCCTGCCTACTGCTTTATTGGCTGGGTAAGGTTAAACATTATTTGGAAAATAGGACTGTTGAAGCCTAACTTCAGGAACATTCAAACCAAATATATGTTGTATAATAAGGGCCAACACAAAGCAGGCTCAGAGCAAACAACTACTGTTTCTCTCAGGTTAACAATGTGATGGCCCACTAAGGTTAAACAGTCTTAGCCAAAGGAATTTTGAGAGTAAGTATGAAACAGTTTTAGCTGGTGATTCGGAAGAAAAGAACAATGAACAACTGAGTGTGACTTTTAAAACTACCAACCTTTGGAGCAACTGGACTTTGCTTTTAAGAATCAGAAACAAGTGTGAAATGATATGGTAATGAAAATGAGGATGCATCTTCTGGTCTCCATCTGTGCCCAGAGCTGGGGCTGTCCCACGGCCCTCCAGACCCAAAGTCTGCCCCCAGGGAGCTGATCCACCAGGAGCACTCTCACTCCTAAGCCCACAGGTAAGACCCCACTTTATCTTCCCTGACTGTCCAAAGAGAGATCCAGCAAGAGGGCACAGGGCACAGGAACAGCAGGGCTGCCTGGGCTGGGACTCTTCCGGTCTCAATCTGCACCCAGAACTGGGGCTGTCCCACGGCTTTCTGGACCCAAACCTGCCCAGAGAGAGCTGGTCTCACAGGAGCGCTCTCACTCCTAAGATAACAGGCTCACAGGCCCACAGGAAGAACAAGGTCTAGTTGGAGACAGCAAGACCAACTAACATCAGAGATAACAAGATGACGAGAGGCAAAGTACAAGAACCTAAGTAACAGAAATCAAGACAACTCGATCAGGAGTCATAGACACAAGCATCATCAACAGAATACAAGAGATTAAAGAGAGAATCTCAGGAGCAGAATATGCCATAGAAAATATTGATACAATAGTCAAAAAATATGCAAAAAGAAAAAAACTCCTAACCCAAAAAAATCTAGAAAATCCAGGACACAATGAAAAGACCAAACCTAAAGATAATAGGTATAGAAGAAAACGAAGATTCTCAAATTAAGGGCCAGTAAATATCTTCAACAAAATGATAGAAGAAAACTTCCCTAACCTAAAGAAAGGGATGACCATGAACATATAAGAAGCCAAGAGAACTCCCAAGTAGACTGAACCAGAAAAGAAATTCTCCTTGTCATATAATAGTCAAAACACCAAATGCAGAAAACAAAGAAAGAATATTAAAAGTAGTAAGGGAAAAAGCTCAAATAACATATAAAGACAGACCTATCAGAATAACACCAGACTTCTCAACAGAGACCATGAAAATTAGAAGATCCTGGGCAGATAAGATACAAACCCTAAGAGAACACAAAGGCCAGCCCAGGCTACTATATCCAGCAAAACTCTCAATTGCTATAGATAGAGAAACTAAGATATTACATGACAAAAACAAATTTACACATTTTTCCACAAATACAGCCCTACAAAGGATAATAGATGGAAAACTCCAACATAAGGAAGAAAAACTACACCCTAGGAAAAGCAAGAAAGTAATCTTCTGCAAAAAAAAAATTTCCAAGCAAATGGTACCAAGAAACAAGCTGGAGTAGCCATTCTAATATTGAATAAAATTGACTTTCAACCAAAAGTTATGAAAAAAGAAGAGGAAGGACACTTCATACTCATCAAAGGAAAAATCTACCAAGATGAACTCTCAATCCTGAACATTTTTGCTCCAAATACAAGAGCACACACATTCATAAATGAAGCTGTACTAAAGCTCAAAGCACACATTTTTCCACACACAATAATGTGGGAGACTTCAACACCCCGCTCTCATTAATGGACAGTTCATGGAAACAGAAACTAAACAGAGACATGGAGAAAAGAACAGAAGTTATGAACTAAATGGATTTAACAGATATCTATGGAACATTTCATCCTAAAACAAAAGAATATACCTTCTGCTCAGCACCTCATGATACCTTCTCCAAAATTGACCGTATGATCAGTCAAAAAACAGGCCTCAACAGATACAAGAAGATCAGAATAATCCCATGCATCCTATCAGATCACCATAGACTAAGGCTGGTCTTCAATAACAACACAAACAACAGGAAGACCATGTACACATGGAAGCTGGACACTTCCACTCAGTGATAACTTGGTCAAAGAAGAAATAAAGAAATTAAGGACTTTTTAATGAAAATGAAGGCACAACATACCCAAACTTATGGGATACAATGAAAGCAGTGCTAAAAGGAAAACTCATAGCTATGAGTGCTTCCAAAAGGAAACTGGAGAGAGCATACACTAGTAACTTGACAGCACATCTGAAAGCTCTAGAACAAAAAGAAGCAAATATACCCAAAAGGAGTAGACTGAAATAATCAAACTCGGAACTGAAATACACCAAGTAGAAATAAAAAGAACTATACAAAGAATCAACAAAACCAAGAGTTTGTTCTTTGAGAAAATTAGCAAAATAGATAAATCCTTAGCCAAATTAACCAGAGGGCTCAGAGACTGTATTTAAATTAACAAAATCAGATATGAAAAGGGAGACATAACAAAAGAAACTGAGAAAACACAAACAAAACAAAACAAACAAACAAACAAAAAAAAAAACAAAAAAAAAAAAAAAAAAAAACCACCACCATCAGATCCTACTACAAAAGCCGATACGCAACAAAACTGGAGCATCTGCAACATTCAGCAAACCAGTAACCAACATCAGACTAAATGGAGAAAAACTGGAAGCAATCCAACTAAAATCAGGGACTAGACTCTCTTGCTATATATTCAGTATGGTGCTCAGTTGTGGACTGCTTGGTGCTGCTTGTATTTTAATGCTAATTCTACTCCTGCAAGAAGGGCTGCCTAGGACAAAGAGTGACTCAAGTACTAAGGTGACTTCCTTGGGACCTCCCCCCCATTTTAATTTAAAATAAAGGATACAGCCAGTGTTTGGGGAAGGGAAGGTGGGGCTGAAAAAGTTTGAGGGAGAAGGCAGGAGAAGGGAGAGGGGACTACAGAGAAAGAGGAGGTGGAAGGGAAATGGAGCTGAAGCATGTGGCCAGGAGAAACAGCAAGTTATAAGCTGGGGAATAGAGTAGTGTAGTGGTAGATCTGTCCAAATGAGAGAGAACTCAAGAAGTTAGACTCCAGAGAATCAAATAACACTATTAAAAATGGGAGACAGAGCTAAACAAAGAATTCTCAACTGAGGAACCTCAAATGGCTGAGAAATACCTAAAGAAATGTTCAACATCCTTAGTCATCAGGGAAATGCAAATCAAAACAACCCTGAGATTCCACCTCACACCAGTCAAAATGGCTAAAATCAAAATCTCAGGTGACAGTAGATGCTGGTGAGAATGTAAAGAAAAGAACACCCTTCCATTGCTTGTGGGATTGCAAGTTGGTACAACCACTCTGGAAATCAGTCTGGTGGTTTCTCAGAAAAGTGGACATAATACTACCTTAGGACCCAGCTATACCACTCCTGGGCATATACCCAAAAGATGCTCCAACATATAAAAAGGACACATACTCCACTATGTTCATAGCACCTATATTTATAATAACCAGAAGCTGGGAAGAACCCAGATGTTCTTCAACAGAGGAATGGATACAGAAAATGTGGTACATTTACACAATGGAGTACTACTCAGCTATTAGAAACAATGACTTTATGAAATGAATGGAACTAGAAAATATTCTGAGTAAGGTAACCCAGTCACAAAAAAACACACATGGTATGCACTCACTGATAAGTGGATAATAGCCCAAAAGCTCAGAATATCCAAGATAAAATTCACAGACCATATGAAACTCAAGAAGAAAGACCAAAGTGCAGATGCTTCAGTCCTTCTGAGAAGTTGGAACAAAAATATTCAAGGAGGATAGAGGATGGCAGGGACTTGGGAGAAAGAGAGGATGGGGAGGAACAAACAGGGGGTAGGATCAGGTATAAGAGGAGATAGGATGATATATAGAGGGTCAGAAATTTGAACAGAGGTATGTAGCAATGGGTGATGGGGAACTGGGGATAGCCTACAGCAAGTCCTAGATGCCAGGAAAGCAAGAGCCTCCCAGGACCCAACAAGGATGACATTACTTAAATGCTCAACAAAGGAGAGGGAGAACTTGTAGAGACCATATCCTAAGGTTAGGTAAGGCCCCTGGTTGGGGGATGGGACAATCCATTCTTCTCAAAATTTTAACCCAGAATTGCTCGTATCCAAAGGAAATACAGGAACAAAGAGTGGAACAGAGACTGAAGGAAAGGCCATCCACCTGGGGTCCATCCCATATGCAGCCATCAAACAAAGTCACTTGCTGATGCCAAGAAGTGCATGCTGACAGGACCCTGATATGGATGTCTTCTAACAGGCTCTGCCAGAGCCTTAGTGATACAGCTGAGGATGCTTGCAGCGAACCCTCAGACTGAGCATGGGGACCCCAATGGAGGAGTTAGAGAAAGGACTGAAGGAGCTGAAGGGGTTTGCAACCCCATAGGAAGAACAACAATATCAACCAACCAGACCCCCCAGAGCTCCCAGGGACTAACACACCAAACAAAGAGTCCACATGGATCCGTGGCTCCAGCTGTGCAGAGGATGGCATCAATAGGAGAAGCCCTTGGTCCTGTGAAGGCCTGATTCCCCAGTGAGTGTAGGGGAATGTCAGGGCAGTGAGGTGAGAGTGGGTGGATGGGAGGGGGAGCACCCTCATAGAAGCAGGGGGGGGGGTAGGAGAGGGTGGGAACCTGGGATAACGTTTGAAATGTAAATACATAAAATATCCAAGGAAAAAAAAAAGATTTGTGCCTGTTTTCCTTCCATTGATAAGACAAAGTCTTGAATTATGAATAATACTCCAAAGCTGATATAAAAATTCATTTGGCTCTACCTCAAAAACTTCTAGGTTTCTTACTTCCAGACTCTAAACAGTAGAAATAGTTGTGTTTAAACTATTCTTGGGGAAATTCGCCTAGACCTTGGAGCTTCTGGGGAGAGGTGGTGGGCCTGCTGATTGGCTTTCTGGCTTCTTGTGGCTCAGTAAGGGGTGCCCACAATGTTAGAGGTGGTTTCACCTCTCGAAAACCTGGGTCTGTGTGGCAAAAACTGTAAGTGTCCAAAGCGACCTTAAGCCACCACAAGGATTTCCCTGAATTCTCGAGATGATTATTATAAAACCCTTGATAGCATATACCACATAAACCACAGCTTACTACACACTCCCCAATGTGGAATGTACATCCAGCATTACACATTAAAAACATCCTTTGTTCCCATCATCATTGCCCTCGTCTGTGAGTTCTTGAGCCTGTTTGTTGTGTCAGTTTTGAGTGTGACAGAAACCCATCTAGAACTGGCTTAAATACAGAGAGGACTCCATCATTGTGGCCTGGAGTGCCTCTCCCAGGTCTGTGAGAGAACCTAGGCCCTTTGGCTAGATACAGGACACACACTTTCCTAGGCAGAGTTTCCACTCCTGCATTTGTCACTCTTTGTCCTTCTGTATTACTCTTTTGCATTTTCTATAAATATTTTATGTTAATTTATATTAATTAAAAAGAAAAAAAGAAAAATGAAAGGGGGGAAAGAGGGAGAGAGGAAGAAAGGTAGGTCAGAGGTGGGTGGCCAAAAGACATACCAACAGTCTTACTGATCCCTAAGGTCTTTCCTGCATCAGCTACTCTCTTTGCATTATCTGCTTGACCTGAGCCAACTCTGTGTTCAAGGTCACCAGGGTCTGTGCTCCCCAACCACAGGTTTGTCTACCCCAGGACTGAGCCTACCATGATGGAATCTGAAAGATCTTTTAGATTTAGATCTTAATAATTACATATATTAATTGTATGATGTAATAGGCATCATTGTGACACTTTAATAAATGCATAATGTACTTTAGTTCTATTTACCTTATACTACTGTCTCTTTTGTTTCCCCTTTTCCTCCTCTCCAGGATCCTTACATTTCTTCAGTAATTCCCTGTGATGGTTTAAATGAAATGACCCCCATAGGCTCATCAGGAGTGGGAAGATTAGAAGGGGTGATTTTGTTGGGATAGGTGTGGCCCTGTTGAAGGAACTGTGTCACTGGGAATGAGCTTTGAGTTTATGGCTCTCCTCCTGCTGCCTGCTGATCCAGACGGAGAACTCTCAGCTCCTTCTCCAGCACCATGTCTGCCTGTCAACTGCCATGCTTCCTGCCATGACGATAATGGACTGACTCCAAACCCGTAAGCCAGCCCCAATGAAATGTTTTCTTTATTAAGAGTTGCCATGGTATGATGTCCCTTCACAACAATATAAACCTAACTGAGACATCATTCACCCCCCTCGACTGTCATGCCTTTCTGCTCTACATCTAACATAGACGAGAAAATGAACAATATTCAGTTTTCTGAGCCTGTCTTATTTTTCTTAACATGATGCCGATTCCATCATTTCCCTGATACAGCATCATTTTCTTCTCTCTTTTTTTTTGTGACTGCATAATATCTACTGCATGCCTATGTCATGTTTTCTTTATATGTCATCGGTTGATGTATGGACCAATTGCATGTCTTAGTTATTATGAATAGTGAGATGATAAACATACATGTGCAGGTGTCTCTGGAGGCGTGCTGACTTAGATGAACATACATGTACAGGTGTCTCTGGAGGCGTGCTGACTTAGATGAACATACATGTGCAGGTGTCTCTGGAAGCGTGCTGACTTAGATGAACATACATGTGCAGGTATCTCTGGAAGCGTGCTGACTTAGATGAACATACATGTGCAGGTATCTCTGGAAGCATGCTGACTTAGATGAACATACATGTGCAGGTGTCTCTGGAAGCGTGCTGACTTAGATGAACATACATGTGCAGGTGTCTCTGGAAGCGTGCTGACTTAGATGAACATACATGTGCAGGTGTCTCTGGAAGCGTGCTGACTTAGATGAACATACATGTGCAGGTGTCTCTGGAAGTGTGCTGACTTAGATAAATCCTTTGGAGATACAACCAGTAAAAAGTATTTATTACTTGTTTCATTGCTATGATCAAATACCTGATAAAGTTAATGAAGGGAGCATTTACTTTGGCCTACAATTTAAAAGGATCCATTCCATTCTGGCTCAGAAGGCAGAGCAGGCTTGAATGGCAGCTGCTCACATTCCAATGTCATGAAGCAGAGAACAGTTAAGTAGGTCCAGGTTTGTAAATCCTCAAGTCCCACCCCTCCAAGAGACTCACTTCCTCCAACAGAGTCATCCCATATCAACAACCACTCAAGAAAATGTCCCAAAGACATGCCCTCAGGCCAGTCCACTGAAGCAGTTCTTCAACTGATGTTCCCCTTCCCAAGTGACACTAGTTTGTGTCAAGTTGACAAAAATCTAACAAGCACAGGGACCAATTTAAGACCAGAATCAAATCTTTTCAAATATGGTCAGTTGTTCATTGAGAAAGGAACAACAAAATCCAGTACAGAAAATTCGTGCTTTTAATAAAATAATGATGGCACAACCAAACATCCACATTTAAAAGAATTCTTATTTAAAATTTAAAACAGACAATAAATTTGTATCATTCAAAAAAGTTATTCAAAATAGATCACAGACTTAAATGGAAAATACAAAGTTCATAGAAAACATAGATCTTAGATTTGGTGATGACTGTTTATATACAACAGCAAAGATGATTTAGGAAGAAATAAAATTCGTCTCTACAAAATGCACTGTTTGGAGAATGAAAGTATAAATCACAGACGAGAAGAGATATACCAGATGGTACATCTGAACCTTGGACCTGAAACATACACAGAAAAGACTCTAAAAACTCAGTAATAAGAAATCAAACAAGCCAGCTAAAAGGCTGCTCTGACATTCTCTGGTTAATTATTAAGGGTAGTTTAATTTTCACCACTAAATTCGATGTTAGCTGTGAACATCTAATAGTTGGCCTTTATTGTGCTGTGGTATATCTATACTGTTTCCTTGAAGTTGTCCACCATGTCTGTTTCTTTAAAACAAAACAAAACAACAACAAAAACCTCACAGGCTGGCAATATGGTTCAGTGGATGAAAGCACTTATCAACAAGGCTGAAGACCTTGAGTTTGATTCCTGGATCCTACATGGTAGAAGAGAACTGTCATCTGACCTCTACACACATGGTTTAGCAAACATTTACACACACACACACACAGACACACACATACACACACACACACACATACACACGGTGTAATAAAGACTTTTTTTTAGACAAACTGTCCTGAAACTTGCTTTGTAGACTGGGATGGCCTCAAACTTACAACGATCCACCTGACTCTGTCTCCCCAAGTGCTGGAACTAAAGGTGGGTGGCACCACCACCCAGCAAATATTCATCATCATCATCACTATCACTATCATCATCACCATCACCACCACCATCACCATCATCATCACCACCACCAGTACCACCATCATCACCATCACCACCATCATCGCCATCATCACCATCACCATCATCATCATCACCATTGGCATCATCACCACAACCACCACCACCACCATCATCACCACCACCACCACCATCACCATCACCACCACCATCACCATCACCACCACCACCACCACCATCATCACCATCATCACCATCATCACCATCACCACCATCACCATCACCACCATCATCACCATCCCCACCACCACCACCATCATCACCATCATCACCATCATCACCATCATCACCATCACCATCATCACCATCATTACCACCATCATCACCATCATCATCATCACCATCATCACCACCACCACCACCATCATCACCATCACCACCACTACTTAGTTGCTTTTCATCTAGTCTCTAGTTTGCCTATTTCTACTTTGTTCCTTTCACTCTAATGACTATAGGGTTTGCTCTTCTCATTCTTTAACATGTAAAATTAAGTTGTTGAGACAGTAAACTTGCTTCCTGGATGTGCTCTTGCTTATCCCGCATAATCTATGGGGGAAAACTAAGTGTTTTCTGTAAGATGCCCAGTACCATTCAACTAGAAGGCACTGCAAGAAAAATAAGGCGAGAGGAAGATTTAAAAGCATCTAAATGGGAAACTTTAAAAATGGGAAACTATCATAGTTTGATTTATACACACACACACACACACACACACACACACACACACACCAGGATGTTCTAAAGGAGTGAAACACACCATCCTGAAGGGAAGATCATTAAGACAGAAAGTAAAGAACTCAAAATAGCTCCAGGAAGTCCCTGAAACTAAAAAGATTCACTAGAGTGTTCCCTCCCCAAGATTATTTAAACAGTAAAGATTAATGAGAGTCACCCACAGAGAAGCTAAACTACAAAGAAGATTTGAGATGAGCCAACCATATGGAAGAAGAAGACACAACCAAGGAGTCTGGAAGAAATAAAAAACAAGACAGACCATCGGAAAGAAAGTGAGCAGCCCAACTGCCTAAAAGAAGCAAAGACCAACCCAGCTTCCTGAAAGAGGCTTAGACCAATGGAAGCACCAGGAAAGGACACCGTCTGACATGCTGAGCTGCTCGTAGACTGTGCAGAATGTTCCAGCCTCTGGGAACTGTCAGATGGGATGGGATGCACTTTTGGTAATGCTGTCTTTAAATTATTTCTGTGACTATAAATAACTCTTACCTTTAACCCTATAAGGAACGCCAGTAAAATCCACTGACTCACTAAGTTAAAATTTAGACCTGCTTTGATATGTTGTCAGTTTCCTGGGGTGGTAGATGTTCATTCACAGGAATAGTGTCACACAGAATTATCTTTAATAAAGAAGCTAAAAGTTACACAGCAAAGCCCTTTCTCAAACAAGCCAAGACAAAAACCCCTAAACAAACAAATAAAAAACCCTAAGAGAACAATTCCATTTATGATAGCTACCAATTAATAAAATCCACAGGAATTAATACTATTATAAAAACATGAGGGGACAGGATGATCCAGCAAACAAAGGTACTCACCAACAAACCTGAGGACCTGAGTGTAATCCTTACACTCCACATGGTGGAAGAAGAAAATCGTGCAGTCACAAAGGCACACACACACACACACACACACACACACACACCCCAAATGTAAAAGAATATGAACATAGAAGAGGACTACTTTAGGCAGAAAAAAAGCAAATGGAAAAAGACTGAAGAAGGTAATGGGTGAATAGAATTAAATATATCACATACATGTATGAATAGGTCATCATAAAACACATCATATATAATTAATATGTCCTAATAAAACTTTATCACGCAGGATAACCTCAACTTTGGGATCATCTAATCTTGGTCTCCTGAGTCCAGAGATTGGAGGTATGTTGGCAACACATGAAATTTTTCTTTTTAGCAATTTTAAAATTTGTAATACTCTGTTGTCAACTATCTTTACACTGATCGATAGAATTATGTGTGTATTTATATGTATACATATATATGCATGTAAAATCTAAGTGGTATATAAATTATGGGATATATATACACATATAGAATCTAAAATAATGGAATAGAGAGCTTAAGAGAATGAAATAATAGCCATTGAGTATTCAGTCCAGAGGGAAAAGGTGTTTTGGCATATATGTGTGTAAATAATATATAATATTTGATATAATAAATAATAATAATAACATGATAAAATCTATATGTATATATGTATAATTTATGTTTATATATAGTATTCATATGATATATATAACATATACACATATATGTTATACATTTACATTTATGTTACACAATTATAACATCATTAATTAATGCTTATATCAACCTGGTGACAGAAATCTATTCAACATAAAAACCTAAATCTTTGAGGTAAATACCAGAAATGTGATTTCTGGATCATGAGTAGATGTCAGTTTTTCGAAGGTCTTCTGTACAGGTTTCTATCATGAGGACAAGCTCTGACAGAGTGCACACACTCCCTTTCCTCTGCACCTTCATCAACTCTTGGCATCTTCTTTTCTCCAATATCTAGCCTAATAGGCTAAGGTAAATCTTCCTGTAGTTTAAATTTGCATTTCCCTTATGATTAACTATGTAGAATCTTTTTCACATGTCTGCTAGCCATTTAAGTCTCTTTATTTGAGAAATGTCCATTCGAAGAAATGCCCACAGACTATTAACTTTTTGTTGACTACTAGTATTACTAAGTTAATTGTCTCCTATTGCATTTGAGAGTTAATGTTATATCATTTCTATTTCCCTTCCCATCTTTAAGTTGTCTTTGTACAGTGATTTTTTTTCCTTTGCTGTGAACATACATTTTAGTTTGAAGAAGACTCTATTTCTGCCTTTCATGTTTGTGCTTTTGGGAGTCAAGTCAAAATCCATTGTGCAATCTTTATAGTACTTGTCTTAAAGTTTCCCCTATAGCCCTTGAGTTTCTGTCTTTATGTTTAACTTTTTTTTCTTACAACTTTATTTAAAGAAGAGAGATACATGTACAGAAGCAACAGGACTTTGTTTCTTTGTTCTAGAGGCTGGAAACCCACAGCTAGGGCATCCTTAGGTTTTATTGAGTACTGCGTCCTGGTTCATTGGAAAGTCATGTCCTAACACGACAGAATAGACAGGGAGGTCTCCAGGCCCTTATAGCAACATACTATCCTTGTGATAAGGACATCCATCACCCTCCAAAGACCCCACCTCACCTCCAAACATCATTGCACTGGAGATTTGGCATTAGCATGGAAATGTGGGAATCACTAGTATGAAGAGCACAGGGAAATGCACAGCAAACCAATGGCAGGACAACAGGAGGGTGGAGCTGTCAGTGGGGGAAAGAATCCTCAGTCCAGGGTGGACTGACAGTGGGATTCTGGGGCTCAGGGGTGAGAAACTCTAGACTAGAATGATGTAAGGGTTGACATGTGTGGACACATAGGTGCATAGTTAACACACACAAGTGCATGCGTGCGCACACACACACACAAATAGGGACCAGACCTGTCTTTCCCTCGCCTTTAACTGATTCTGCTTACCACTCTGTTCCAGTCACCGGGAAACAATCTGAGTCTGCACTGCAGAGTGTCTTAGGTGTGCTGTCAGGAGATGCTGATGGGAAGAAGTGAGACAGACAAGAGGCTCGGTACGTCCATTCACGGGAGAACTGCACACTGTGCACATCAAATTACTGCCACTAAGTTGGGGCAGGTGCACTGTCCCATTGTGGCACTGAGACACACCCAGTGTGTGTGTGTGAGCATAAATGTGTGCATGTGTGTGTCCAGGGTCACTGCCATGCCTGTCTGTGCTCGTACTGTGTCCACAGACTGTGCTTGCTTTTGTCTCTCAGCCATAGATCTTTGAACTGTATCTGGAAGCCTTTCTCCTCTACCAAATAGAAATGGGACACACACACACACACACACACACACACACACACACACACACGAAACCTTGTTATCCCTAGCTGGCCTTGTTTTACATATTTTAAAATAAGATTTCTTGATTCAGAAGGGTGGCCCATGTAGGCAGTTTCTATAATACCAGGGCAACGTCTCAATTTGGAATTGAGATCACAGATCTTTGACTTGGGCATGGGCTCTGACCAAGACCTTGTTAAAGTTATTTATTGATGTGTCTGGCTTTCCTACACAATCACTGTATGTACTCTCCAGTGCTGGAAAGAAGGGTATAACTTGTGACATTTATTTATTTATTTATTTAAGTACTTGTTTATTTCTTGTTAGAAAGGCAGGGACACAGACTGAGAAGTTCAATAGCATCTAATCCTGTTAAGACTGTCTCCACTGTACGCCAGCACAACGGCTCTTTAAAATGTGTACTAATTCCCAGTGTCCCATCCTGTGTGTGCTTCCCACACAGCTCCTGACCTTTTTGTTAATAACTTTGCATTATATTCATTGACCTGAAATAAATTGAATTCAGTGGCACTCACTCAAGAATTGAATTACGCAGTCTTCTTAATTGGTCTCTTATTTAAAGCAAGGGAAGTAATGGCTTGCCACCTGTAATGTTTCTAGCAAAATAAAATTGGGATTTCTAATGTATTTCCCCAAGCCAGGTGATTTTTTTTCCAAGGTCTGGCTATGAAAACACCATCTGGTATTCTCTAAAAAACTAATCTCAATCTCGGGAGTTCTTTTATTGTCATTGCCAATGCCATGGGTGGGGGCGGGGGGAATGTCCACTGAGAAACATTCATTACGGAGATGCGTGTAGATCAGGTGGGCTGGGAAGCCTCTCAGAGCCAGTGGCATTCGGTGTCTGTCGTCCATGGTTGTGCTGTCTGACCCGCCCTGGCTCTTTCGATTTGAGATTACATGATTTAATGTACCTCTCTCTGACTGGCAAAACAGGAACCATTAAACAGGAATATGTTAAGCAAAGACATTTTCCACTGCATTGGTTAGTTTTAAGTCCTTGAGCAGCTTTGTGTGTTAGCTGGAGGGGGGCAGAAATCTAATTTCAGGAGTTTAGTAGTGGCGCTCTCCTGTCGAGCTTCACAGGCAGCAGATACCGCCTGAACATTGTTCCCCAGACTGCTCACCCTCACACATCTCTTCCCTTGGAGGATTCTTGCAAGCGATCAAAGAGATAAGGAGCCTGGAACATTTTGGCTCTGTTTTCTATTTCCAGTGTGAAATTAATTGTTCCGACTGCAAAGGACTGCTTGCTCTTTTCCTTACCATATTTAACTTAAAAATGCAAATGTTATTAGTGGACTGATCACTGATAAGGGTGCCTTTGTGCCCGGCTTTAACCTCTATTAGTGAGGATTATGAGGACGTCGTCACATTGGCATTTCCTAAGTGTCACGGTGACAGCACTTGCTGCACAAATGCCTAGCTGTCACCGTGAGTTTTATCACTCGGTTTTTCCCTCCGAATGTAGACTAATAAGCCCAGAAATTACAATTGCCTCCCTGCCGAATCTGTGATAGGCAGAAATAATGATATCAGTGCCCTGCTAATCTTCTTGCCTCTGCGCTTGGCACTGTCCTATTGAGTCACCTGTCACACTCCGCTTTGATGAGGCGAATTCAATCTCCCCGCTGTAATGACAATGGGGCCATTTTAATGTTTGGAAATGATTATGTGGAAGCTTCGTCGGGCTCTGTCTTGGCAAGCAGACCCAGGCACTGTGCACGCCAGGAGAGCAGTCTCTGGCTGTCGGACAGGCGGAGGCAATGCTGTGTTATTATGAAAGAGACATGGAAGTCAGCTTCATAGTGGACCTTCTGTGGTGTCCTCGCAAGAGGGAGGAGCAGGGAGGGGAAGAGGAGGGACCACTCTTGCAAAAGCTTTGCCATTGGCTAATCTCATCACGTCTGCACAGATCTACCTCCTAAAGAATTTCCCAGAACATCTGTGCATTCAAGAAGGCAGGGGTAGCTGAAGCTTATAAACATTATTGTGACTGGCTCTATAACATCTTTTGCTGGGGATATAATAGGCAGACCAGTGTAGTTCTTTCCCCAAGACATCAGCCAAGTCAAACCACCCTTACTCCAGGTGTGCTCCTAACCTCCTAAGAGAGTAATACTTCCACAGAATACCAAAACACATATGACTTAGAAAGTAGGACCTGCCACGTATATTGGCTTCTAAAGTCACTGTGGAAAACCAGCAACCTCTCCTAGAGCCAGTAGTACATGCGCCTAGCAGTTTTTCTCCAAAGTAGATGTAGGTATGTGTTTAACCTGAAACTTGAATAGATTGTTCATAGAGAAAGCCTTTATGATACATCCAAGGTAAAGATAACCCATCACAGAAAGAACGGGCAAAGAGATCAGGAATGCCATCTGCTGTCAGGATGACTGAATTATAACTACCTGGGTGAGTCTCACAAACGTGGCAACAGATAAAATGAGTCAAATGTAAAGGGTGTGTATGAAGAATTCCATTCATGTGCACTCAGAGGCAAGGAAAGCTAGTCCATGATGCATAGTTGGGGTAAAGACTGGAACCAGTAGGAAAATGTGCTAGCATCACGTAGCTCCCTATAGATTGCTTGTCTGTGAACAAAAATGCCAAGACTGTGTGAAATGTAAGAATCCACAGGATACATGATTACCACTACGCTACACTCTTCAAGACCTGTAACATCCACAGAGCGAAAAGTCAGGAGCCTCCGAGCTACTTCCTAAACTCCTACAAACACTCCACAACTCTTTCCAAGTTGCTTCAGAATCGCAGCTCCTCTGATCCAAGCCACAAGGATGAAAAGGACTTCCCTCCATAGCTACTGTTTATACGTGTCCTCCCTATTTGAACAATAAAGTTCAAGGGAAACATTTTTATCTCTGGTAATAACATCCCAGAGGGATAGCAGCCCACAAAACATACAACTCACTGTCTCTGATCATTCCAGAGGGCAGCTCCCAAGTTCCCTGTTAACATAAAAAAGAGGTGGGCAGAAAGGAGTCATAATTCAGCAGGCAAAGTCATGTGCGGTTGGACCAGGCTCTGTAATGTAAATTTTTTGGCTTGGTTCCAAAGTAAAATGGAGATGTCCCCTGGTTGATTAAATAGTCTTCAAACTAACTCTCTACCTTCTCTATTTGTTCCTTATGGCAATCTGTTTGATTCATCTTATCTGTCCAGACATGACATTCATTAAGCTAGTGTTCGCTTTACAGTTACAGTAGAAGTGCATGGTATACACATTTTAGTCTCACTTGGTACTCTCAGTCTCTGTTAAACACAGAGCCAGGACAGCTTTTTTTGTTTTTAATATGCCAATAGTAAAGAATTCATGTAATTCCAAATTGGGTTTGAGGGCTTTCTTTGGCACTTGGTACCTGTACAAACTTGGAAATGTTTTCTGACCTCTCAAAACTTCCACTTCCTCATCTGTGTAGATGATAAGACATGTGCCTTCCCAGAGACCATTGCAGGGACAGATTAGAGAATGCACACCAAGCACACTAAACTTAGTGAACAGTGGCTCCCAGAACGATGGTGACTGTGATACAGTTTCCCTGAGTAAAATTCACCAAGAGGCTCCCATCATACACAAGCAAATCCTCCACTTGTCTATAAGGTAGTTCTTCGAGGCCTGACCTGACCCCAACCTGATAGCCAGCCCTGATATTTCCAGAAGACTATGTTTTTGTCTGTGTTTCAAACCTACTCTGTCCTTTTCTCTTTGCTCATTTTTTCCAAAACATCTTTTAATGGTTTTTGCTCCTTTCAAGCTGTTTCTTCTGATTTAAAGCCTTCTGTTTCTTCAAGGCATGGCCACATCACTCTTTCCCCCATACACTGTTGGAGTAACCTCTGCAACCCAAACAAGTCCGTGCAAAGAAAACACAACTCAATGTGCATACAAGCTGTGTGCCTAGATTGGGGCAGATGTACCACTACACTACTCTATTATGAGATCCTTTATAACTTGTGGTTTCTCCAGACCATGTGATTCAGCTCCATCTTCCTTCCACCTCCGGGAGAATTGTGGTTGAAATTAAAAGAGGGTAGATACAAAGCCTGTCATTGGATGAGAAGGAAGAGTAGGTGGGAATAAAGCTTTAGAAGGGAGAGAGGATAGAGGGAGGGAGAGGGAAGATGTAGGAAGACGCAGATGATCCTCTTTGCCCGTCTCTGCATGGATATGGGTTGTTATGAATATATTATAAAGGATGGATTTGTACAGAATGGTTTGTCTTGTCTAGGTGGGCAAATTGTATCTTATCAATTGGATCAGACTTTATTGTGTAGTGTTTTCCTTCATGTGGCAACTCAACTGAGTTCAATAGAAGGTACAGTGGCAGGTCATACCAAGACTGTCGTGGATTGGGATGGGCCTGGCGTTATAGCGACTGCCAAGGGAATTGTGAGAGGGTAGCCACCACTGGGACCAGGGGGTGACACCAGAGAATGTGAATGGATTTTCCCCACTTGCAGAAAGGCAGCCAGGAGAGACACTAACCAGAGGGCGGCTGCAGCTGAGATAAAAAATGTTAGTTCTATATGGCCCACCTGTGTCGGAACTAATGTGGGAGAGACAGAGTACCTGGGGGCAGCCTGAGCAGCAACATGCTGGAACAGGTCTCCATACTTTTAAATATTTACTACAACAATACACCCCTTGCCACATTGATTTACTATGTTAAGTGGCTACTCTGGGGCAGTGACGCTGTAGCCTTAGTTTTGAAGCAGAACACTCTATGTAACCACGCAATCCCCTGCATTTTCCAGCCTCCATAACTTAAACAAATGTGAACAGAAGCCATGTGGACCCTTTCACTGGACAGGCATCAGTGAACGTAAATTTCAAGGAAAACAGACAGCTCAGGTCTTCTCCCACATCTGCTGTAATAAGTGATGTGTATATAAAAAGGAAGGATATGTCCTGGGTTTCAGCACCAATGCTAGGAAAGGGGGAATGGGGGATATGTTCCATGGAGGTGCAGAGAGGCCTGGAGGTAAGGGAGATGCCTCTGGGGGACACATGTTGGGAATCCCTTCCCCCTGAGGGACAGGACAACATAGTACAGAATAGTTTATTCAGGTCATGAGGGAGTTAAGAGGGTAGTAGAGGCAGAGAGAGAGAGAGAGAGAGAAGAGAGGAATAGAGAAGTAGAGACTAGCCATGAGCAGGTGGAGAGAGAGGGGGGATGGGAAAGGATGGAGGAAGAGCAAAGGGTTAGGGAAGAGCAGGAGAGCAAGAGACCAAGAGAGAGAGGAGGGGGCAAGTAGTTCCCATAAGGGGACCCCATAGGTTCATAGATTTAAATGCTTGGTCATTGGGGTGTGGTGCTACTTCTCAGGGATTAGGAGGTGTGGCCTTGTTGAAGGAAGTGTGTCAGTGGGGAGTGGACTTTGAAGTTTTTAAAATACTAAAGCTAGGCTCAGCATCTCTCTCTTCCTGCTGCCTTCAGAGCTGGATGTAGAACTCTCAGCTACTTCTCCAGCACCTTGTCTGCCTTCATGCTTCCTGCCATGACAAGAATGGATTAAAACTGCCGGCAAGCCCTGATTAAATGTTTTCCTTTTTAAGAGTTGCCATAGTCATGGTGTCTCTTCATAGAGAACATTGACTAAGACAGGGTGAATGAAGCTCTGCCTCAGATGGAGGTAGCTGTTGAGAGAGGACCCGAGTGTCACTTTTCCCAAGGCATCAGGCTTCCGCTATTCTCTTACAGAACTTAATTTCAGATCATATTCTTGTATGCTTTACTCCCTGGGAATGCCTCCTTAAGAAGATACTGGCTTAGGAAGTATCAGGATCTGGGAGAACTTACTCTAAGGCAATTGTTGTCCTTACTTAGAATAGATGTCTCTCTTACAAGTGTTTTGTTTTGTTCGATTGTTTGTTTAGAGACGAGGAGAATAACCTGGAATATGTTATCCTCCTACCCACCATACCAAGTCCCTGTTTTCTAAATCCTGGACACATGTTTTTAAAATCCATCCTAAAAAAAGAAAATCAAGAGAGAATTTCTCAAGATTTTAAAATATACAGCAAAACTTAAGGTAGCCGACCCACAATGTAAAAGAGAGGGGGCCAAAAACCAGAACAAAGGGGAGTGCACTTGCTCATCTACTAAAGCCCTTGTTATCATGCCTGTTCTCAAGCACCCGGATTATTCTGAGCATCTAAAGAGGGCCAGAGTGCCATAGATTGCCTATGGATGACATGTTAGGAAGGTCACTGACCTTTTGAATTCACAGAGCTGCTAAGCTCATGGGAAGCCTTCCTCTAGCAGGTCTGTTGACTGTACCTATCTTATTGGAAACATGAAGAGGGAGTGCCAACCTCTGTATCTCAGTAGCATGTGTTTGGTTCATGGCAGCATCCTTAATCATCCGAGTGTGTCTGTTGCTAGGGTTTCATGAACTTACGAACAGGCTGGCTATGAGCTTGCTTTCCCTTTCAGATGCCTACCATGTCTGCCCTGTAATTCTCAGTCACCGCTTGTGAACTTCTACTACAGAGAAGAATGTATGGAAGATGTGCTCGGAGAGCCTTGCCGCCTTGGTCATGTTGCTTGGTTACAGCAGTTCCAGTCTCACTCCTGTAGCAGCCTCTGTTGACAGTCTGGTGCACATTGTCCTGGAAGATACATTTTCTTGGGACCTTTTTTGGGATACATTTACAAACTCAGACTGGGATACATCTTCAATGAGGCAAATGATCACCTGGAATGGACATTTGTGCCAGAGCCTTCTAATATGCTTTTCCATGAAAGAACAGGCGTTCCCAAGAACAAGACGTTCTTTATGCCAATGACAGCAGAATTCTGCAAAAGTCTTTCTGTGTGCTTAGGGGCTGCAAAATCCAGGCCTACCAGTAGACCTCGTTTCCCCTTCAGAACAGGCTCTGTACTATTCCCATACACATTTACAGCAAGTTTTCCCCTATATTCTGTCTTCACTATCGCTTTAGTGGTTCCAGTGAAATCTGTAATTTTTAATTCCCACGTAGTGCATCTGTGTTTATATTTCTTTCCTTCCAAAGACACATAATACCTTTCTTAGTGTTTTCTTTAGACCAAAGCTCTTTTGACTTAACTATATTTGTAGCTTTGTTCTCTTTGGTATAGTTTAGATCAAGGTTGTGGCTAGGTCTGCAGTCTGTCCACCAGCTAGCTAAATTCAATCAACTGCCTCAAACCAGGGCTCTTCCTTTTCACTTTTTCAGTGTTTTTTCTTTGTCAAGCCAGACATAATAATCAGACAGGAGTAGAGTTATCTAAAGAATCCAAAACAATCTCCTCAGAGGTTTTTGAAATTTAAATGAATTAAATGGTGGTTCAGACCAGTGGCTGTTCTGCATGTAAAGAGACAAATAGTTGCAAACAATAAAGAATAAAATAATCAGAAGGTATTACAGGGTGTTCCAGTCCTTTCTGTGCCACATTGTGCAGGATGAGGTCACAGTCACATCTGTTCTAGCATCAGTCTCTGTGATTCTGGGAGAAATCTAACATCTACGCTCATCAAACCACGGAAAGTGCTGACTCATCAATTAAAGGACCTAACCTTCTTCCCACCTTATTGTTACTGATGAAAAAACTACTTTCAGAAAAACTGACTATCAAAATTTACAAAGTCGCCACAATTATTGTCTGGTTCAACCAGCAATGCTGGGAAGTCTCTAAACTGGAGGAAGAACCCAGTCTCTTCACAGAAACGCTAGTGACCCTGGTAGTCTGGGATGCTGCTGTACATATAACTCCTTAGGAATGACTGCGTGCAGTGGGAAATCTGGCCTCATAAAGCTAACCTTTATGCATTTGGTCTTTATTCAGAAACATCAGGGGAGGGCAACCAATTCAATATGTATTTCTGTACACCTGCATAGTTCTAACAATTGATAGGAGCTGAGGAAGAGCTGAAGACGGAGTCACCTTGGTCCCTGATTTCTAGAAGCCTGTGCCCTTGTTTGTATCAATCAATCAATCAAATCAATCAATCAATAAAATAAGCACCTACGCCACAGCCAACAAGGCACCGGCAGACTGGCTGACCAGCTCTCACCGGCACTCTCTGACTCAGAGCTCTGAAATTTCTCCAGCTGGCTCCCTAAGTTCCCAAAGCTGTCATGCCGGCCCCATGCTTCCCACCACCGTACCTTTCTCTGGAACTCGGCAGAGTCACCTCGAGAAGGAAAACACCACACAGTCTTGGTTTAGGATCAACAGGTAACTCAATCGTCAAGCTCAGCAATTAGCACCCTAACATTGTAGGCTGTTCTAACTATAACTCCTCCAGTGTGGATACGCCATCGAAACATGGGGCGTCTTACTAACTATATTCTGTCCTCCGAACTCTCCCTGTCCAAATCAAATCACCTTTTCTGCCTCTCCTCTTCCCCGCGGAAGTTCTGCCTACTCCTCGCCCAGTGATTGGCTCCCGGAAATCTTTATTCATTAGGGGAAGGTACATATGAAGTCACCTGAGTATGCGATTCACCTCAGTCCCAGGCAGCCTCTCTAGGGGAAGTGGAATTAGCATCCAAATACAAACAGCAGCTGGGCTCTCCACCACACTTGTTAGGAGAAAAGTTCACCTGTTGCGTACTTAGACCAAAGGATCCATCTGACAAAAACCAGGGTACAGATTATGAGGAAGTTGAAAGCACAGAGAAGACAAGTCCCAGTCAGTTCCAACTCCTATAGTCAACCACCAAATAAATGTCTTTAGTGTATATGGAACCTTGGGTTTCTGGTCTGGGTTCTCTGACTGTTCTGCTCAAATGGGAGCTCAAACTGATAGAGGTGTTGGCCCATTTGGATCGAATGGCTTTTAGGCTTGTTGTTGGGATTCTGTAAACCCCACCCATCAGTTACCTGGCAACAGCCAGGCATACCCACCCCTCAGTTACCTGGCACTATAAAAGTTACACATCCCATAGCCAGGGAACGCTCTGCATCAAAAGGTTAAAAAGACATCTAAAGGAAGACAGCCAAGAGTACCAGAAACATCTTCCAATGGTAGAAATCAAAGCCGGGCATGTAGCTCAGTGGTAAAACACTTGCATAGTTTTGGAAACTTTGAGATGACCTGCATTTAGTTCCTATAGCAACAGTAAGTAAGAATTAACAATAGTTGGAACTTTTAAGTGACATAGTCTATGTAGAAAACAAAATGTTTTATATTTGAGACTGTCATGTGTGACCACTCTGTTTACATCGTTTCCTGGTCCTCCCGTGTCTACCCAGCCCCTCACACACACATACCCTTTTTCTTTTGACTTTTTGAGATAGGGCCCCACTATGTACCCCTGGCTGACCTCCAACTCATAGAGATCCAACTGCCACCATCACCAGCCAAGAGGAATAAAATTATTTTTTAAGAGGGAGGAAGCTGAGTGGTGGTGTATGCCTTTAATCCAGCACTTGGGACGAAGAGGCAGGTGGATCTCTGAGTTTGAGATCAGCCTGGTCTACAGAGTGAGTTCCAGGACAGGCAGGACTTCACAAAGAAACCTTGTCTTGAAAAACAAAAACAAAAATGGGAGGAGGGGAGGTTGAGATGATTATCTATTCTTTGAAGAAACCATAATGAAAGCTCAAGACAGAAGCGATTCTGATACCACTGCTAACGTCACTCCAGAGAATGGCACACAGTCTTAGCAGCAGGATATTTAAAACAGGAATTATCTTAGGCCTTTGTTATAAAGGGTTCGAACTTTGTACCTGTCAGGAAAGTTCAGTTGTTTAGACGCTCATTTTAAAGTTACAGTCTGGGTGTTATTCACCGGCCGGTCCACATACTTTTCCTATAGTGGCAGAACCACCCTCTTACATTAGAAACTAAAATAATGATGTTTACTGTCCGGCCATCCTGGCAATAAGTCATGGCCATGTTGATACAGGGACAATCTGCAAAAGGAGTGTTTTGAAGGGCCATGAGGAGAGTGATACATGAGGAAACACTTCTGCCACCTTTGAGTTCTGCATGAGGCTGTGCCGCTTGGATCAGAAGCTTCTTGCTGTCAGAGAAAAATGCTGAGGAGAACCCATAATGTTCCCCAACATGATGACTCTAGGTCTTGACATCCCTGAGAAAATCCCTGGCTCCTCCCCAGGCTCTGTGTAGACAGTAAGAACGAGGGCTGCGTTGTGGTTGGCTGTTCACTCATTCACCATCAAATTAATTTGTTACTGTTACATCCTAAAATGTTGACTTACAAGTAAACAAGCAAAACCATCCCAAACGTTTGAAGCTGGAGGTTCAGCTGGGCGGGAGGATGCTTATCTAGCATTCACAAAGGCCTAGGTTTGACCTTCAGTGTCTCCGAACAGGGAGGACTAGGAAGAGGAGGACGTGGAGGACTGAGGAGGAGAAGGAGGACTGAAGAAGAGATGGAGGACCGTGGAGGAGATGGAGGACTGAGGAGGAGATGGAGACTGAAGAAGAGAAGGAGGACTGAGGAGATGGGGGACTGAGAAGGAGGGTGGAGAATGCGGGATTTATTTCATGTGTGAATATGGTGATCAGCTGGATCCTTGGGTTTCTCATGGGGCTGCAGTGAGTGGGTGCTGTGGTCATTTGAAGATGTCTTTACTCAAATTCCTGCCACTTGGACTGAGAATACTTAACAGGTGAGTGAGCAGGGTAGGAAAGCCCCAGTCACACCTGTGCGTATACTGTCTGCTCTCTAACTGGGGACTGGGGGAAGTTAAACGGAAAGAATTTTAAATGTGTTTTTGAGCAACTAAAAACAGCCTAGCTAGAGCCTTTGGGTTCTGCTGACAACTCTGAACAAGTGTGTGATTTGTTCCATCTCATTCTTACTAGGAAAGGTAGTTTAGTCTTGCTTTTCTTCAGAACCCTTATAAACTCATTCCCCGAAAAACACTTTTTGGGCCCAAGCCCTTGAATAACCGATGTCACTTAGCAGGGACAGCATCCTGAATTGTAAGTGCCAGCAGGAGCCAGCTGGGCCCTGTGATGCCAAAGTAATCCACAGAAAGAGAAAACCAGTCTGGCTAGGTGGCTTGTGGGAGAGATTCTTTGTGTCTGCTCCTCATGCCCTGGAGTCACAAGCTGATCACACACATTCACACTGCGTTTATGTGAGTCCCAGGGATCCAAAGTCTTGTTCTCACATTTGTGCTTCCAGAGTTTTACCCAGCAAACCTCAGTGCGCCTCCTGTAGGCACCTACACTCCAAGATACCCTGTCTTCAGAGACACAGCAAGCCCATGGGCACTCCAGACGCTGTCCACAGTAGACGACAGGCAGGGTAGTGAGGTTCAGCCTTGGGACAAACATCTCTTTCCTGCCTCTTCAATGCGAAAAGTTCCACTGCCCCAAATTCCTATTTTTAGAGTAGGCAAAGTATACATTTCTGTTCACAACCAGGATTCATTTATTAAAGTTTGCCACATATTACTTTGGAGTATATTCCAGGAGTTACCTTGGGTTTGTATAACGGGAAAGCACAGTGTGTCTTAGCTGATTATAATTCAAAGCTGATCAAAAGATTCAAAAGAGAAGGTGCTCACCTTCAGTAGCCCCCTGGTGCCAGCACACTCATTAAGCAAACCTGGCGGTGGGAACACTTACCCTGCCCCCACCTTGCAGCTGCTCCCCTTCTTTCCTCCCACAGCTCATTAGCACCTTACACAGAGGTGCAATGCTGAGATCAGATCCACAGGAAGCCATAAAATGTAAAATTCTGATTCGGACCAGAATGAAGTTGAAACTAATAACGTGATATAGTTTTCACCACTTTATTGTGATAAAATATAAGATATTTTGTCATGTTAAGCATCAAGGGTACAGTTCAGTGACTATACCCAGGCCGCTGCACCATAATCACGCCTGTCCATCTACAAAACTTTTCCAGGGGTTTACAGAATTTGGGCTATCTGTACATTTTGGTTTTTCATTCTGCCCCATCTTTTATTTATTCAGAAATTTCAGAGTTGGCTATATTAAATAAAATGTTGTTTCTGGCAGTTAACATCCCTGTTATTTTTAACATTTTTATAGAGTCTAAACAGCAATGATGCTGTATCATTAGACACTGCCCTAAGTACGTATTAATCATTGTTGCCAGGGAGAGCATTTCAAACAACCTGGAGACAAACATCTTTGAGGGTATTTCCAGAGAGGTTTAACTGAGGAGATCTACCCTATATCTGAGAGTTATCAACCCAAGGGCTCCTGTTTTCAGTCAACAGACCCTAACTAAGATACTGACACATAGGCACCTGTTCAAAAAGAAGAAATGGGGAAAGCAATGTGAGCATCAGCATTTTTCCCTTTCTGCTTCCTGACTGTGGATGCAATGTGACCGGTTCAATCAAGTGCCCTGCCAGGCCTTCTACGCCATGATGGACTGTATCCCCTAAAACTGTGAGCCAAAGTAAGCCTTTCATTTTAATCACATTTTTAATCAAGTTTTTGTTACACTAATAAGCAAATTACTTAATATTTATATTAATCTATGCTAATAATTTCTTAAAAAATAAATGTCATGTGCATTTCTTCTTTTTTATTAAACTTATTCCTTGTTGTACATGGGGACTAAACCCACATAGATAAAAATCCATGACTCAAATATATTGAACAAAAGGCTATATACTATTTGTATATAGCGTATACACACATTTCTTATATAACAGGAGTTATATAAGATATATAACTTGAATCACTCCTAGACTATAATACTCAATACAGCACAAGCACTATATAAGTAGGCATTATACTGCATAATTTATGTAATAATGGGAATAGAAAGGTCTGAGCATGTTCAGGACAGACACAGTCATCATGGAGGTAAATACATAGCACCTGACCATCAGGTGGTTGGATGTATGAAGATCTGTAGAACACAGATTCAGAAGTGCTAGCAGGAAACACTTGCAGTAGTGAATTCCTGTGTCTTACCCTAGAGCCCCTGTGCACTCAGCTCTTCCCCTGCCGTGCTATGTCCTTCTCACCAACCTTTCTTTCATGTATAAAATCTTAGTAGAGCTCCAGTGGTCATCCAACTGTAGATCACTCATTCATTTGCCCACAGTTGTCTACATGCCAGTCTTTGACTTGATTATTGAGTCCTAACAGTAGAAATAGACAAGCAGTTCCCTGAGGTGGGGGCAGGGCACTGACACTTCTGGGTGATTGGATTTCCTGTGACCCATGATGCTTTGATATCTCATGGAGCTGCACTTTTACCACGGGCCAGATTGGGATTAGCATTTTCCCGTGACTTGGTGGTGATAAAGTTTTAGTGATTTATATAGTTTCTATTAGTTTCAAATATCTGATACTGTTTCCTGTGATTCTGATAATCACCAACAATGACTACTTCTAATTATACCTTTAGGAAGGTGTTTCTCACAAACTGCTCGTGTGAACCGTAGGAAAGAAAGTGATGACAGCCTCAGATGCTCTGAATCAGAGACTATCAAGCAAAGGTTTGCTTGATTTCCCTCGTGGCTTGTACTTTTTAAAATATATAGACAAATTATTTTTACTGTCATCTCATCAAAATCAAAGATTCTAATTCCTATTTATTAATTATAAATGTGCCTCTTTGGTTCCCCTTTTTAAAAGACTTATTTATTTAATGTATGTGAGTACACTGTCGCTGTCTTCAGACACACCAGAAGAGGCCATTGGATCTCATTACGGATGGTTGTGTTTGCTGGGATTTGAACTCAGGAACTCAGAAAATCAGTCAGTGCTCTTAACTGCTGAGCCATCTCTCCAGCCCTCTTTGGTTCAGTTTTAATGAACAAAATCCAGCAGTAGTTTCTGTGAGTGACTTCAGACTTGGGTCATAGTTGTTAAAGTTTCTTCTCCCAGGCTCCACTCTCAGAACTTAGCCAGTGGTCTCTGAGGCAGCCAGAGTTTAAAATATGGAGCTGTGATAGCCAACAGTCCCAATTGAGATCCAGCTAATGGTCAGCATCAAATATCGCATATTTGATGGAGTAATTTTGAGTGAATTCCGTCGGCATGCTTTGATTTGGACAAGCCAGTGCCATGGAGAGAACGGATGAGCTTCATCTGCTCTTCTTGCTTTCTACAGTGCTGTAACAAAATACCACAGACTAGATAGCTTAAAACAACAGAATTTTATTTCCTCATACTTCTCACGGCTAAAAGTCAAAGACCACGGTTTCTACTTGGTAGATTCCTTCTCAGTTTCCGGAGAGAATGCTACAGTCTAGATCTGCACCATTGACTGTTAGTGGTATTTTCTCCCTGATTCTCTTCCAACACCTGTGTCTATGTTCCAATTTTCTGTTTCTATAAGGAAATCAAATATTAATGTCATTAATGATATACCTTCATGACCTCATTTCAAGTTGACTGCCTCTTAACAGTCTGTCTGCAAACACAATTATATTCTGAAGTAATGTCAGTTAAAGGTGTCAGTATGAACTTCCTGGAGGTCCACAGTGCACACAATTACATCTACAAGCCCTACTAAGATTGCAGATGTGTAACTATAAAAAATACGCCATCATTTTGAGCTGCTAGAGATTAGAATAACTCGACATGAAGCAAAAGATAATCTATATGTTTAAGGCAGTGCTGTGTCTCAGTTCCTGCGATATCTCAGAATACATGCCACAAATGCCCTCTGACTTCAGGACCATGCCTTTTAGAAGTGCTATCAGGAAGCCAAAGCCAAGTATCTGGATGGGAGCTACGAGGAACCTGCTTCATGCTCTCCTGTGATGCTGCTTCTTGGTTGAAAAAAAAATGAGAGCCATCGAAGCAATCTGGTTGAGGAGACAGAAAGGCCACATTATTATAAGGAGATGGCACAGGGAAGCAGATGCATGTAGTCACATAGTGATCCATGGGCCACAGTGACTTTGGAACTTGTCCTGGGGGCAAAGAAGCCTGCAAGTATTAGAAGTGAAAGAATGAAGAACCACTTTGCAGAGACAGCCAGCCTGGTCTGCATTTGGGCTCTTCCTGGTATTAACTTCATCTTCCTGGGAAAGATATTTAATCTCTCCATGCATCTGCTTTCATACCTGTTGATTCAAAAAACACCACATCTGTCACATGGAAGTGGTGATCTGTGATCGATCACCCAAGACCAGGTGACCAACCTCATCCACCTCACAGTGGTGATCTGTGATCAATCACCCAAGACCTGGTGACCACCCTCATCCACCTCACAGTATTATAGAGGAAGAGATGATCAGGAGGCCCAAGACCACAGGACCTCAGGCAGCAGGAACGCTTGGGAGTTCACCAAGATGGAAGTCCTTTTGGAAGTCCTTACAGTAATATATTAAGGACATGAGAGGCTGATAAAGTAAAAACTCCGGAAAGTATTTGGGTTTTTTTCTTTGTGTGTTGTTTTTCTTTTGATGAAGGTTGCAATAGAATCCTTTTTGATAGCCCAGTCCAGCCTGGAGCTTATGGTAGTCTAGGTGAGTCTTAAACTTCTGATCCTCCTGCCTCTTCCCATAAGTACTGATTTTATAGATACAGACCCTGCCCCTGGCTTAAGATTGTCTTCTTTATACTATTTCATTCCTGGCTTTAACTTAGCATAATAAGTATTCATTGTTATTTTTTAAATAATATGCAAGGCTACAGTAGACCCTACGGAAACAACAGAGCATCTCTAAGAATTCTGTTAAATTTTTTTAAAGATCTATTTATTTTATGTATATGAACACACTGTAGTTGTTTTTCAGACAGACCAGAAGAGGGCATCAGATCCCATTACAGATGGTTGTGAGCCATCATGTGGTTGCTAGGAATTGAACTTGGGACCTTTGAAAAAGCGGTCAGTGCTCTAACCGCTGAGCCATCTCTCCAGCCCGAAATCTGTTAAATTTTAAATTGCACAGTCCTGAGGAGGGTCACTCTGGAGGCCACTCTTAGCTCATAGACAACACAGTTGCTGGGCTAGAGCCTGGACCCGTAAACAGTGTCTTGGCATTGAATATTCAGCCTGCCTTGTTGGAGAAACTGCTGCTGATCTTCCGTTTCTACCAGTGCCCTTGGTTCCAAGGTGGGCTAGAAGGGTTTCTCTGGTGGAACTGTAGTCTTGACCTCCAACCGCTGAGGCATGGGAGTTCTGCTATGCAGTCCAGCTACTGTGTGCTTGAGTAGTTCTCATGTGTGCTCCACACCACGGCCCACAAGTCCACGGTAGCACTAACGCCCAGCTGGCCAGACTCTCACCTACTCATTAATGCAAAGATTCTTTCTCTCACCTGTTTCTCTCTACTTGCATTTTCTCCAGTCATCTGCAGATCAACTGTCTGTGCGTCTCTGCTTCTGGAGAATCATAAACTAAGATACCCTGTAAGATATTTCTCTAACAAAACGTCTGACTCTGGGTAATTAATAAAGAAAAGGGATTTATTTAGATTATAATTTGGGAAAATGAAAGTCCAAAACCAGGTAGACCTATCTGTTTAACCTCTTGTAAGTCTTTCCCATCTGTCCCCGCCCCAACCTCTCACTCCATCAATACACGGTGGGAACATGAAAAGGTAACTTGGAGCAAAAGGTAAACACATTTGAGTAGTCTCACTTTATAAGTAACTATTGTTTCAAGAATTAACCAGAGTTCTTAGCCCCGTTGAGAGGCAGAACCACCCTCTGTGACCCAACTACTCACCGCTCCCCCTACAGCCTCTTAGTACAATTATATAAGGATGAAGCTTCTAGCTAAGGGACCTTTAGGAACAGACTTGAGCCCAAGCACCTGACTGGCCATCTATGCTGCTGTTATGTAAACTGTCAAGCACAATGGTGGTTGCCCCAGTCTGCAGCGACAGAGAAATGCAGACTGCAGATGGTGAGGTGAAGCCCTTGTGGGAGGGGCCACTGGTGAATGGGATGCTTGCCTGACCATTTCTGAAATGGTCCATTCTTCCATTTTAATCTCATTCATTATTGAATAATTAATAATGATTTATATGACATTGACATTTTTCCCCCAGAAATCTTGACTAACTCTTTGTCGAGAGATTAATAAGGAGTAGGACTTCAGATGTCAAGTTTTTATGAACAAGCGTCCAAGGCCGTCTCTGGATGGGTACTCTTGGCTGCATTCACCACGCTCTCCAGAGACTGAGAAGCAATTGTTTAGCTGGGTAGAGAGAGCCAGGCTGAATTAAATTGACCTGCACGATACAGAATGTAACACTCAACACATTTTACTAAGGGGTCTTTGAAAGACATCTATTTTATTGTAGCTGATCGTGGAAATTATTATAAGGAAGTGATTATCTGCCTAATAATTTACAATGCATGCATGATGTCAGCATCTAAGATTAAGACAGACCAGGGGAACAAGATGCTTGGTCTGAAATAAAAAACTAAGTGCATCCTTAATTCTTTCTCTGCTTTATTTTCCCTTCTAGAAACATGAATTTGGCTGTTGTCAAAAGCCAATACTTATGCCTACATCCTGAAAAGAGAAAAAATTCCCATTTATACTAAAAAATATGCTGACAGCATTGCTTAATCCAGATACATATACACCTATGAGCGTTTTTGTTTCAGATAGAATTGTTACAGCAGGGAAATCGGCGTGCTTTCTCAGGGTTGGTGGAGTTTTAAAGCTTGTCTTCAATTTCAAATAACTTTATTAGAAACCCTGGAGATAAGAATGGACATGACAAGGAAAGTCAACCTTTAGGATGTGAAAACCCAGTGAAGCTTTGGTTCGCTAGACTCCTTGTGTGTAGGCTTCTGGCTACAGCTGTAAACTCAGATAGTCAGACCCCTTCACCTTTTAGGGTAGTGAATAGACAAGTTATGTGTTTGAAAACCAGTTCCAGCCTGCAAGGCCCACACTGGTGCGCTCTAAAGACCCTCTGAACACTTGCAAAGCACTGCTTTCCCTCTAGAAAGGCTCCACCCACAGACTGCTGCCAAGGTCAGTGTTCTCTAAGAAAGGCAGCAATATGTTTCCCTCCTCTTCAAAGGACCTTTACATACTAGCTCACCACCACCTGCTGTGCATGTAAATTATTCATCAGTGACTCAAATGGCATTTTTGCAACAGACCGTCTGAGCCCCCTCTATGACCATGGAGTGGGTAGAAAGAAAAGAGATGGGGGGGGGTCGTTAAGGGGTTGCATCGCTTAGCGTCAAGCCAAGACAAAACAGGATGGGACAGAAATGGACAATCTTCTACCCTGAATAAGAAACTTCACCGATAATTTTTGGGGCACCCATCACAGCTCTCCGTGGTCTGGAAGGATGGTGCTGACTCGGGTGTCAAGCTCTCATGAAGCATTGGTTTCTGAGGAATGGTGTATGTGGCATTTCACGCGAAGGTGTTGTAGAATAAATGAGCTGCTTAGCAGGGAAAGCACACCTCCCAAACTGTTCTCTCTTGTAAAATGGAATAAAAGTCAGTGCCGAGAGAATGCTGGGAGGTGCAAGCAGGAAAGATCTCCATTTCTCCCAGCTTGGCAATGATCTCTCCCCACAGACTGATTGTTGCTGGCTTTCCATCTTCAGAGTGCTCGCAGTTTAAGGACCAAGGACAGTGGCTTCTCTTTCATAATGGCAGCCTAAGCCAATTGCCATTAAATATAAATAATAACCTGTTTTAAAGAACTAGTCAAAATAATTACATTTTTATTGCGTTTCTTTCTTACACATCACAGAAGCAGGCACATCCTCTTCCCTTGAATGGATGGTAAGATGGCTTTCTTTTAGTGAGGCTTCCTCTGAGGTACTCACACCCAAGGGTAAGGCACTCTGTGCCTGTCATGGCTGACTGATAGCAAGACATTTCAGGAGCTACGTGCCACCCCCCTCCCCCGGAAGATTGACTTTTCTTTCATAAGAGAATTCTTCACTCTGCAAAGGTCTTCTTTCATGCCAGATGAGTGGCCAATATTTTTGGCACGTCCTCACACTTTCTCCACCTTTCTTCCTTTCAGTTACTAGAGGCAAAGTCCTCCAACACATTGATTATCTAACTCACAAATTGAGATTTTAAATGGGATTAAGGGTGGACAAAATAGCTCAGCAAGTAAGGGGCTTGCAGCACAAGTTCTCATAACCCAAGTTCAAATCTCGAATCGACTCCCAGAAGCTGTCTTCTGACCACCACATTTGTAACCTGGCACGAGCTGGCTGGTGCTCACCCGCACACATCACACGCACACACATCATAGGGACGAATACAAAAAGAAATGAAGTTTAAAAGAAAAACAAGGGTTGTAAGTAGCTGGAATTTAGATTTCATCATTTTGCAAAGATTTCTGTTCAAATCCATTTGAAATCCTTTTTAAGGATCTCACAATAAAGCCCATTAATGTTTTTCAGCAGCACATTAAAAATTCAACAGCTTGGTCCTCCACGTGACCTATTTCCATGTCGGCTACCTGGATGGCTCAGTCTAAAATTGATGCCACGAGTGTCTTGAAGTGTGTTTCATTTTCATCAAATGTTTATAGCTAGTGAGATAGTCAGGGAACACATTTCATTTTCATATCCTGGGTGGCCTGATATACAAGCCACCTCATCTCTATAGAGTAGGGAAATCGTTCTAATTTGGTAAAGTGGGGACAGATTATTGGAGCCTGTTTCTGTTTACTAATAGCATGCTAGCAAAAAATAGCATTCATATCCCAGAAAGCAAAAAAATTGCTGACCTGAGGGGAAACAAACCCTACACACACACACACACACACACACACACACACACACACACACACACACACACCTTTCTTTCTTATCCTGTGTGAGAAAAAGAGCCACTTCTAGGAACATGATCAAAGCTGGTGAACACGGAGCTAAGGATTCACAGCGGGAGTTTCACATATGACCACTGCAGTTCCTCGCCACGGACGGATCCCATCCCGTTCCTCCCTCATCCTCCTGTGCATGTTCAAGCCACAGCACCTAGAATGCAAAGGTTTGCAACTACTCAGTCCTGTATTTGCTTCAACATCATGCACAGATGTCTCCCGGATGTGCGCTGTTCCCGTGGCCCTGCTCTACAGTTTGCCTTGCTGGGAGCTGATTTTGTGGGCGGTGCCCGGTGTTTCTAAATGGGCTGGAAAACCCTCAAGGCTACACAATCAAGACCTTGGTTTCAAGGAACCCTTAGCTCCTTAGGGTGATTCCTTTTCTGCCACGGGAAGGATTCCCGAGAGCACTAGGAACACCATGGTCCATATCTCCTGCCACCAGCCTCCAGAAGACAGTTTCAAAACACATCTTCCAGAATGGCTGGCAGGAAATGATCATGTCTGAGTATCCGAGTGTTCCTCCTGTTTGTCTTGTTATATCTAAGGGGTGGGGGAGTGAACCAGACTGCTGCTGTTTCTGTTGCAGGGGGCAGCCCCCTGCTTTGGGTTCACAGATGTTACAGAGCTGTCTTGGATGTTCAGACACCAACACGTGCACGCTCAGCGGGTAGAGCTTTGTGGCCAAGGCCTCCTGGGAGGAGGCAGAAAACCTTCAGATCCCAGCACAGCCCCTCAGCAACCCTCTACCCACAAACTTCTCCTAATTAAGCCAGCCGGTCTAATTATGGGGTGTTCCATCAAATATGTCTCCAGATGCTTCCGATGCAGCCTGCGGGTGCTGGTCAAAGCTGGTAAGGCTTCTGATCAAGGATGCTGGCCCTGCAAGCTCAGTGCACATTCTCCTCTCGCCTGAGCGCGCTTGTCTCCCAAGTAGTGCGCAATCTGGCCCTGCTCATTCGCCCCATTGCCTGTCGAAAGCATAGAACGTAATTACTAAAGTTAAGAAAACATCTCTGTAATTAGCTAGGCAACTCTAAGCACAAGAAATGGAAATTAGTCACAGTATCATAAATTAGTTTGTGCATACATTACATTCAAGGATCACCCTCGGGGCTCAATGTTTGCAGTCTTTGGCGGCAAACCCTGTATCCCAATAAAGCTTTCTTATGAAGCTTTCCCGGGTGAGTATGTTGCAGGAAAGGGAGTTTCACTTGAATCTCAATACTCTCTCTCTCTCTCTCTCTCTCTCTCTCTCTCTCTCTCTCTCTCTCTCTCTCTCTCTCTCTCTCTCATTTCCTTTGTAGTTGGCCATCAGAACAAAAATCTAATATTCAGGGTAGAGAAAACAGAAGAGTAAATAGTTTTCTTGTTGAGTCCATCTTTTTTGTGGGGCTCTATTAACTTACAGCCATCAGAGTGTTTCTCTAAGCAGAAGGCTAGTCAACTGTATTGTTTCAGTTATTAGGAGCAGTAGTTATAAACTCCTTAAATAACCCTGATTTTCAACTATTTTTGTAGTCCCTTCTCTTGCCAGCAAAAGCCAGGAAATTGGACTCAGGCACACACAACACAGTATTTGCATCAAAATAATACAGCGGGCAACTGCAAGCCACAATCACATCACTCAGAAGGAAGGAACAGAATACAAATTAAAGGAAGAATGTAAATTTTTTGCTATTAAGCTTCAATGACCATTTGAAATGGTGCAAGGCACAAAGGTTCTTGATGAGCGTCATCTACTTTGATTATTCACACTTGTGTTTCTGCTTGAATTAAGGCAGGAGTGCCACAGCCTGTTAAGGGAAAATATTTGAATTGTGGTGAACCCTCACCTTGCAGCACATCCATTTACTTTTCAAATGAATACTAGATAAGTTAGTGCATTTTCTAATCGGCCTGCTTTCCAGTGAGTGCCGTCATTACATACCAATTTCCTTTAGAAGTGCTTGCTAAGAAACATTAACTACTTACAAATAAGGAGCTGTCTGTCACAGGCTGCAGCCTAGAGCTCACGGGTTTTTCTGCTATGGTAGCTGTTAGCTGAGAGTCCTAATTTGCCCGGCCTGTCTTGGCTTCAAGGCCTTTCCCTAGTTCCCAAGTTTGTCCTTGAGCAGCAGAGGCAAGATCTTGGCCATGTGCCACCTTTCCAGAGCCACCTTTCACAGAAGCCTGCTGTGGCTGTAGGTCAAGCCATCTTGTCGATGGTTGACCATGTCACTCTGCAGGTGACTTAGGATTCTAACCCTAAGTGCTGAGGTTAAACTGGCAGGCAGGATAAATTTGGATGCAGACTTTGAATCCAAGGCCGAGGACAGGTACCATTAATATGTCACTCATTTCTGGATGTGGGCTCTGCAGTCAGTCAGTGAATCTGTTCAGCGTGAAGAAAATAGAAGAGGTAGATTTTAAAGGTTGTTGCTGCGGAGAAGTCCTGTTTAAGAAATGCATTTTAGGTGTGTAATCAGAAACTCCCAGAACAGAGGAGGCACTGGAACATTGCTATGCCCTGAAGAGATATCAATTGAGAAAAGATCTGTGTGTGTTCAATCGGGGAACTAGGGGGTTGATCATTAGTCCCCAGAGCCTGTATTTGACATCAAAGGGAACTTTTTGGGGGGTCTCTTCGTTACTGAACATTACTGCCACACATTTGCAAAAACACGTCAGTTACTGTTCTTCACGTGTAGAAGTGTGTGTGCAGCAGATGGAATCCCAGGCTTTACATGTGCTAAGGCAGGATCCCACACACGTTCAGTCCAGGTAGAGAGAAGAAAATGTCTGGGAAACTCCCCCTCGTTCTGGAGGGGAACGGAGGACGAGAGAGTGCTGATGTCCTTATAATCCAAATGTTACTCATTCTTTTTATTTTAATAGAAAGAGATTTGAAAAGATTATAATCACAAAGTCAGTTAATCCCATAACTGAATTCAAATGTCAAATGAAATATGGGCAAAGTTGGAAATGAAGGGAGATACAGAGCAGGGATCATGAGCACTCGATAGGAAGGTTGCATGACAAACCTCCTGAAGTCAGGGATTTACTACTAATACACACTCACACACTCTCGAACACACATACATACACACATACACAAGTACACACACACATACATACACACATACACAAGTACACACACATACACACACATACACAAACACACATACATACACACATACACAAGTACACACACACATACATACACACATACACAAGTACACACACATACACACACATACACAAACACACATACATACACACACATACACAAGTACACACACATACACACACATACACAAACACACATACATACACACACATATACAAGTACACACACATACACACACATACACAAACACACATACATACACACATACACAAGTGCACACACACATATACACACATACATATACACATACACAAGTACACACACACATACACACACATACACATACACACATACATACACACATACACACACACATACACATATACACATACACACATATACACATACACACATATACATATGCACACACTTACATACACACATACACAAGTACACACACATGCACACACATACACAAACACACATACATACACACATACACACACATACACATATATACATACACACATATACATATGCACACACACATACATACACACATACACAAGTACACAAGTACACACACACATACACATACACACATACATACACACATACACACACATACACATATATACATGTATACACATACACACATATACATATGCACACACATAAATACACACATACACAAGTACACACACATACACACACATACACATACACACAAACAAACACACATACATACACACATACACACACATACACATATATACATACACACATATACATATGCACACACACATACATACACACACATACACACACATACACACACATACACACACATATACATACACACATACACACACATACACATATATACATACACACACATACACACACATATACATACACACATACACACATACACATATATACATACACACACATATACATATGCACACACACATACACACAGACACATACATACATGCACACACACATACACAAACACATACACACATACATACATACATATACACACATGGACAATACACATATACATACACATGTACACACATACACACATACACACACAAATATACACACAAACACACACAATGTAAAGAGGTATCTAAAAAGGCCATAGAGTTGTTCAGCTAATTATAAAAAAGATAGATAGATAGATAGATAGATAGATAGATAGATAGAGATAGATAGATAGGTAGGTAGGTAGGTAGGTAGGTAGGTAGGTAGGTAGGTAGGTAGATTTAGAAATAATATAAAAAGCCACCTGGAAAATTGGAATGTCGTTAAACCAATTTTTACACCTCATTTTTAACATATTCATGCCTCAAATTCTGGCAACTTGTTTTATGGCTTAAAACTGTTTTAATATGGCACATGCTTTAAAGCTTCAAAGAAGTAATTTTTGTGCAAAAGAACATAGGCCCTTCCCCTCTTCTGTTTCTCTGAAGACTGTGTAATGTGACTGAAAACCTGCATACAGGATGCCAGGACCCACAAGACATCGCTGAGGAAAGTGCGAACCATACCACTTCTCCCTGCTCCCATTCCTTCCCTTTTGTAGTGACTCCAGACATTCCCAGATGAATGTCTGTGTGACTTCTTTGGCCACTGGCTATCTCAGAGGTGACTCAGGCAGTGACTTGAAAAGCAGTCCTCGCTGGCCCCATGCTGTGCCTGCAAGTAAACAAACTCCAGGTATCAACCACTGAACCGTGGCATGCTGGGAGAAAAAAATGACAGTCTTCCAGACTGTCATACTTGTGAATAGAGCCATCCCTATGCAGTCACCACATACCTCGTGAATGGATATTAGCAGTCACTAATTAGGGGGTCATGCTGGCCCAAAAGACCCACCCAGACAATGCCAGAATCAGGAGCTAGGCACCTAGTCATAGCGAGTTCACTTTCTTAAAAATTATCTTTTGCTATTAAACCGCAATTTTTCATATTGCTAAACAATCCAAAAGGTAGTTGTCAGCTGCTATGTTAGAGATGCTCCTGAATCTTGGTAAGCCTCTGTAGCTCTCCTCATGTTCCATGTAGCCATGTAACAAGCTGACACATTACACCAGCCATGTTAACAAACTGGTCCCTAGCCAGGTACACAACTCCATCAGAAATGACACGTCTCATTGTTTTGACAGTTGAACATGTGAAAGTGTGTTGTGCACAGACATGAGTATAGCATGTGATTTATCCCGACCCTGTCCGAATTCCCTGAAATCTTTTGTAATTTTTATGTGCGTGCCTTTACTTCCAACAGTACCCTCTACCTCTCTTTGTCCAAAGACAGACAAACCTTGAGTATCAGAGAAGCTTTGCCGGAGATCGTGGAGTAAGAGAACACCCTGGTACCTCATCCATGAGAGATAAGCAGACAACGTGTGGAAACCCCATGCCTATCTCTGAGCTTGACAACACTAGGGTATGACCCTGACTCCAAAGCCCCTAAAATATTGAACTAAATTACTCTTCCTATCTTTTCTGGACACTGTATCTTCACTTAGCTTCTAACTGATTCATTTCCCCTCTCCTTACAGAATTCCCTAGGAACCAATTTTATTTTTTAATGTCTTGATTTTTTTTTAACAGCACTGAGGATTGAAAACTGATTCTCCTGCATCCACAACAAATAATCTAACACTGAGCTGGACCCAAAACCTACTACAATCACCCCCTTACTAAATTTCTTACACTAAATTTCAGGGTCTCTTTTGGAGAGATCAAATACAATCTAAACCTTTTTCTGCTCTAGCCCCAAATTCCCTCCTATCCCTGAGTGATGTTTGTAGCTCAGAAACTCCATTAATGTCATGACATCCCATGGGCTTCATTCTATAAGAAGATGCTTGATGTTCCTGACTCTCCTGCCTGTCCGTGTCTATGCTGATACATCACTAGGCATCCTACAGGCTCTTCTCATGTCTGAAGAAACAGAGTTGGTCGGTTGTTGCCTTATGTGTCGGCATCCATTCCTCTTTCCACAAAGCAGACTCCCTTCTTCAGAAGAAACTGTTCTAATATAACCATGAATGTCTCATTGATTGACATTACTAGTCTATCCCTACTTACCCCAGCCACAGTTGACTGGTCCATCAAGAGGCAAGTGATTTATAGTGATTGAAATTCTGCTCTGGAATTTTCAGAGCTGAAACTGCAAAAGATGGGTGGTTCGATCAGAGATCTCTAAGCAACTATGGTGACTTCTAGGTTGATATTCAAAGATACACATGTGTGTGCACACACACACAGAGAGACAGACAGACAGAGAGACAGAGAGAGAGTGGGAGAGAGAGAGAGGGAGAGGGAGAGAGTCACAGAGCATACTTCATAGACCTTCATCATTGCCTAATATATCACTGTGACACTTTTGGTCCTGAGTCAGTTTGAAGTTTGTCTCTTAGTTGCACACCAATAGATCTCTGTCTGACTAGCACTTCTGGGTTCCTGGTTTTTCATTCATTGTCCTTCTGTGAACTCTAGTTGTTGATCCCTAGAGACTAGAGCTAGACCAGCTGATCACTGTGTGTGACATTTCCTCTTGTGAATTCCTGATGGGTGTTCTTTGTTTATTTATGCCGTGTGGTGCTCAGAAAACAAAACCATGGAATCCACTGAGCAGCAGAAAAATGCCCCAGCTCCCTAAGCCAAGCTTTCATAGACTTTAGTATCTCCTCTTCCCCTACCTTCTCATTTTGAAACCAAAATACTCTCTATGAGGCTAACAGAAAGGGAGGACAGCTAATCCATTATCATATCAAAATAAAGTCACAAAGACTCCGATTATTTACAAACAAACTGGAAAGTTCTACTTTTCCTCACTGATTTCAACTTCGTGATTTCATGTTCTGCATCTCCTCTTGGGATGTTAGGGCACCACACCACCAGTGTACCAGTTCAGAAAGGACAGGGCAGAATAATTCCAGAACCATTAGGGTCCTCAGTCTACCTCTCCCTCTGGATCATCTGACCCTGCTGCCCTCAGGGCCAGAGCGGGAAAGCAGAGTCCTGGAGGGATTGTGGTACAGCCTTCCCTGTTGATCTTTAATGAAGCAGCTCTCTGGGTGGATTCTAGCTCGTTAGTCCATGCTATTTGGGGGTTGCTTTGAACGTATACACTTTACTTATATAAGTTGGGTGAAAAGGGGGCTATATAGATTTGGGGAAGGGCATGAGGCTATCCAGGAGGGAAGGGTCATTGGCTGAAGGCTAAGCTTACTGAGATGCCTCACTAGCATGGAGAGGCATTCCAGATGCTGGGTATGTGACTAACTTCTTGTGGTCACCTGGTTGGAGGTTGGTGCGTCCTGCGGTAGGCACAGAAACAGGGAAGGAGAGCTATCTCTATTCCTGAAGGTGTCAAGTTCTGAGATTTCTGGGATTTGAACTTGCTCTATCTTGCCAGTTCCATACCAATTCCTTTGGTGACACGGTCCACATGCCCTACAGATTGTGTGTGTGGTTAATCAATTTATCACAGATAATCTTCTTGTTGTGTAGCATGGTGGTTCAACAACCTAACTTGTTTCAAAACAGCTGTGGTGTTTCTATATCAAACACATGTATAGGTCCCTCTTCAGCTCTTTAGAGGCTGGGGATTTAGCTCAAAGGGTAGAATGCTTGTCCAGTATACACAACACCCTGAATTCCATCCTGCACACTGCACAAAATTAGGCATAATAGTGCATGCCTGCAATCTGAGTACTTGGAATATGGAAATAGGAGGATGAGAAGTTCAAGATCCTCTTCATCCACACAGCCAACTCAATGGAAGCCTAGTTCAGTCAAAAGCCCTGTTGAGGGAGAGAAAGTGGGGGAGACCTAGTCAATGTTCTAATGTTGAGAAAAGAAGACATGACTACAGCAACTCTTATAAAAGAAAACATCTCACTGGGCCTTACTGGTATTAGGTGTTCAGTCCATTATCATCACAGTGAAAAGCATGGCAGCATGTAGGCAGACATGGTGCTGCAGAGACAGCTTGAGAGTTCTATACCCAGATCTGCAAGCAGGAAGAGGGAGGCATTGGCCTGGCTTGAACATTTTAAACCCCAAAACTCACCCCAGTAACATACTTCCTCCAACAAGGCCACGCCTACTCCAACAATGAGTCCTAATCCCTGTTAAATAGGACCACTCCCTAAGGACCCAGCATTAAAATCTATGAGCCTATGGGGGCCATTTCATTCTTATTCAAACAAACACACACACACACACACACACACACACACAGAGAGAGAGAGAGAGAGAGAGAGAGAGAGAGAGAGAGAGAGAGACTCAAATAATACAGTCAAAAAAAATTGTCAAAGTTCTTGAACTGATATTTTTCCAGAAAAGGCATACAAACAGGCACAGAGAAGTATGCTGAATATCACTAATTTTTATATGGATACAGGTAAATGGAAACCCTTGCATACTGTTGGTCAAAAGTAAAATGGCACACTAACTACCATGTAAAACAAGACAAGTGATTCCTTGAAAAAATTCATTGAAAATAAAATTACCACATGATCTACCAACTTCACTCTAGTACAAAACATATACTGGCAACAACAGAGACCAGGTGTGGATGAGGTATCTGTATAGATGTGTTCATTACTGTATTATTCTCAGTAGCTTAGAAGTCACAGCAGCCCAGATGCCAATCAACAGATGAACATGCGAAGAAAATATGGTACATACATTTAATATGTCCTTTAAAGGATGTACTGACACCTGCTATGAGATCATCCTTAGAGTCTATGCTCAAGCAGACAAGTACCACGAGAACACACTTGAACAGAATCAAGATAATTCCCCTCAGGCATACTCAGAAACCCATTTCACAGTTGAGTGTAGAGTTTGTCAAGCTGACAAGAAGATATTGCATTTACTTCCTCAAGTTTGTGCAAGAGAAGCATTTCTCATATAATCTTCCATGGATGTCATAGACAGATCTTCTGTTTCTTTCTTTCTTTTTTTTTTTTTCTTGAACTTCACACAGTCTGTGAGTTGTCTTGGGGGTATTCAGAGCTTTCTAGGGTTAATATCCCATTATCAGTGACTGCATATTATGTCTGTTCTTTTGTGACTGGGTTACCTCACTCAGGATGATATTCTCTAGATGCAGCCATTTTCTTAAGAATTTCGTTAAGTCATTGTTTCTGATAGCTGAGTAGTACTCCATTGTGTAAATGTACCACAATTTTTGTATCCATTCATCTACTGAAGGACATCTGGGTTCTTTCCAGCTTCTGGCTATTATAAATAGAGCTGCAATGAACATTGTGGTGCATGGGTCTTTGTTGTATATTGGAGTGTCTCTGGGGTATATGCCCAGAAGTGGAATAGCTGGATCTTCACTGATGCAAAAATACTCAACAAAATCATTGCAAACCGAATCCAAGAACACATCAAAATGATCATTCACCATGATCAAGTAGGCTTCATCCCTGGCATGCAGGGATGGTTTAATATAAGGAAATCCATCAATGTAATCCACCATATAAACAAACTCAAAGAAAAAAACCACATGGTCATCTCACTAGATGCTGAGAAAGCATTTGACAAAATTCAACACCCCTTCATGTTAAAAGTCTTGGAAAGAACAGGAATCCAAGGCCCATACCTAAACATAATAAAAGCAATATACAACAAACCAACAGCCAACATCAAACTTAACGGTGGAAAACTTGAAGCAATCCCACTAAAATCAGGGACTCGACAAGGCTGCCCACTCTCCCCCTACCTATTCAACATAGTAGTGGAAGTCCTGGCTGGAGCAATTAGACAGCAAAAGAAAATCAAAGGGATACAAATTGGAAAGGAAGAAGTAAAAACATCACTTTTTGCAGATGACATGATAGTGTACTTAAGCGACCCCACAAATTCCACCAGAGAACTCCTACAGCTGATAAACAAGTTCAGCAAAGTGGCTGGATATAAAATTAACTCACAGAAATCAGTAGCCTTTCTATATTCAAAGGAAAAACATGTGGAGAAAGAAATTATGGAAAAGATACCCTTCACAATAGTCACAAAAACTATGAAACACCTTGGTGTGACTCTAACTAAGCAAGTGAAGGACCTGTATGACAAGAACTTCAAACCTCTAAAGAAGGAAATCGAGGAAGATCTCAGAAAATGGAAAGATCTCCCATGTTCATGGATTGGAAGGATGAACATTTTAAAAATGGCCATCCTACCAAAAGCAATCTACAGAGTCAATGCAATCCCCATCAAAATTCCAACCCAGTTCTTCATTGAGTGGAAAAAGCAGTGTCCCGGAGTTTAAGCTGTGAGCTCTCTTCCTTCGCTGCTATTCCGACTATTCACTCCCCGGGGGGTCCTTCTTCACCCCATTTCCAACATAGTCTCTGTACTGTGACTTCAGAACCCTCCACCTACCTCAACTCCACACAGATATCATCTTGATTTTTTTTCACTTATAGGCATGACAGAAAGATACAGAAGGATAGGGAAGGATACAGAAGGATACGGAAGGATACAATAAGCAACCTGTTCTCAATCCCGAAGCAGGGACCTCAGCAACAGACACAAGTTGGCCCAAGCACTCACCTGCAGAAGTATCTATTATCAGCATCCATCTGTCATGTGTTCCTAAAGACTCCTATCTACCTTTCCAATCTCCCAATAAGCCAACACTAGCCCCATGGAAACTGCTGGGAGTGACCTCTAATGTGACCTCTCCTCACTCCTCATTATTGCATTATCTAGTCTCACCAAGTTCTGACCATATCTTGCCTGGTAATGTGTCTGTATAACTCAGCTTACCTCTGCAATCTTGGGCAACTTCCATCCCCTCTCTCGGCCTCAAATCTTACATTTAGGAGAAAACAGATGGTGTTTCCTCCTAAACTCGCTCCCAATTGATTAAAAAAAAAATCCATGAATGCTTCCCAAAGTACCTCACAAACAGCTCTTGACAATGGTTATCGATGATGATGAATTCCCTGCCCTTAACTATCTAAGGTTTTGATTGGAATCTGACAATAGGACATACCATAAGCCTTTGGAAAAGCAGAAATTAACAATAAATTAATAGTAACCCACAGCTATTGTTGTGTCCTTCTCCTTGGTGATGGCTCAGAGGCCAGGGGGTGTTGTCCATCAGAAAGAAGCAGACCCCACCCACGCCCCAACCTTGCCCTAGGTTTTTGTTTTGTTTGTATATATTAACTTGGGTTTTAAAATGTTCCACTAACAATTCTTTTGTGAGTGAGGGTGGAAGACTTGGGGACCAAAGTCAACTCTAGTTGCTCCTCGGTAGCCATGCACCTTGTTTTATGAGACAGGATCTGTCTGGTTCTCAGTGCTTAGGGTCAAGCTGGCTGTCCACTGAGCCCCAGTGATTCTCTGCCTCTTGTGCTCTGGGGTTGAAGGAAGCATGTATCATCAAGCTTAGCTTTTTATGTGTTTATAGCTATCTCCCCAACTCCCCACTAACAATTCTTTTATTCAGCCAATGTTAGTATTTCACATATATCAATCACCTCAGCTCTTGGGATGCTGAGGCAGAAGATTGCTGTGCGTTAGATACCAGCCAGATCTTTAAAGTTGCAGGCCAGCTTGGGCCCCAAAGTGAGACTGTTTAATAAAAGCAAAACAGAGCAAACCTTTTTGGAACAGATTTACACATATCTGGTCTGGCTTCAGACTCAGTATGTAGACAGGGATGATCTTGAACTTTGTACCCTCTTGTTTCTACTTCTCCAATACTGAGATTCTAAGTGTATGAAACTATATCATGTCTTTGGCAGTGCTGGTGTTGCATTCAGTTTTGTGCATGCTAGGCAAGCACTGTATCAACTGAGTCACACACACACACACACACACACACACACACACACACACACACACCGTTATACACACTGATAACTTTTCAATCAAGGTTTTGATGTCGGTTACTGACACTTTTAGTGTCTCAGAAAAATCTCATAATTCCTAGATTCCATTTCAGACACAGAGGAACCGAGTTGACACATACCCAGAGGTGATATTTCAAAGTGCGAAGATGGAGAGATGCCTCAGTAGTTAAGAATTTACAAGCTGTTCTTGTGTAGGACCCAAGTACAGTCAAACTCCTCTTAGAAGTCCAAGCAGCTCACAAACACCTGAAGTGCCAGGGAACCTAATGCCCTCTCTGTGGTACCCCAGATGTGTGTAAATCCACTAGGGTATAATCAAAATTATAATAATACTAGATCAAAGTGACATTGTGATATCATTTGCCTGTTAATTGGGTGATTTTTCTGCTGGGTAAAGATGACTTCTCCACATTCATTCACTTCTCCAGAATTCAGAGTCTAGGGTCTCTGTTGTCCCTTTGAATGCTTTCCCCTTTTATCATTTAACGCCCTTCCCCAAGAAATTACCTGCACATGTTTATGCCAATGTGAGAACAGGGAACAAGAGGCTGTGCTCACTTTTGCCACCATTTCTTGATTCTTAGGGTCATCATCCCTACCTGACCAATCCCGAAATTCCAGGCAGAAATTATTTTGCTATATTTGGGGACTTAGAGCAAAGAGTTAACTACTGTGAGGCATATTTATTGTGCCAGATTAACACTCAGCACTCCAAAGATCTGCTCTAGCAGGGTGATGGTGGAGTCCTAGGCAGCCAGTTACAATAGAGCAGGTCAGGGGAGACTGAATACATAGTTACAATCACTGTATCTAAAATCCTTCTCTCAATTATTTGTTCTTTCCAAGGCCTGATTGTCTTTTGAAGAGACAGATTTTTTTTTTGTTTGTTTTTTTTGCTGTTGTTAGCTATCAGAGCCAGCTTCAGCTTTCCAGAGCTAAATTATGAACATTAGGAGTGGTGTTTAATTATATTAAGTTAAATTTCACTTTTGAAACTATATATACATATGTGTGTGTGTGTGTATCTAAACTCCATTTCCACATTCTCAGTTGTGTGTGTATATGTGTGTACATGCGTATAGAATATATAATGTTTAATGTATATATACTTTAGGTTTAAAAAAAGCTGCAAAGTTGAACATCACAGTCTCTAGAGTCCTATGAGAAATCTACCTCCCCTCAGGGTTTCTAGCCTTAGCTCAACCAGGAACCAGGCTGCCTTTCATGGTCCCACAGTGTATTGGAAACATGAATTTAAAAAAAAAAAAAAAAAAAAAAAGAATGAAATCAGGATAATGAAGGGCAGCAGGCAGAGAGAGAGAGAGAGAGAGAGAGAGAGAGAGAAGCCTGCACAGTAACAGCCCTGGCTTCCAATATAGGGTGGCTTCCCTAATAATGTGTTTTGACGGGCTTGAAATTGGCCTGGTGTAGGCCAGTAACAAGGGGAGAGTCAAGTGTACATAGCAGAAAATCTATGCTCTCTAGACATCTGCTTCCAGCAGGAGAATCCCAGATATTGACCTTCAATTCAGCTGCCGCCTGAATGAAGCTAAGATAAGGAGAGCTAATCTGTCCACCCTCCAAGGTCCTTTCAGGCCCACTACGTCAAGGGATTGCTTCAGCCATGGCTTTGCAAGTCACTAAATGGGCCTGTATTTACTCAAGCCAGAGTAACAGACCCAGGACAGAGTATGGCTTCTTTGAGACCTCATTCCCCCCCATACCCACCCCCTCAAGGATGCCTGAAATCCCCTTTCTAGAGACTTGAGAATGTGAATGGCCCTAGAACAATTATTGACTTTCAGTTCACAATTTAGGGTTTTAGAAGTTGCTGTGGTCCAAGCAGGATTCCTGCTCCACTGGCCTCTGTGCTATCTTACTAACACTCAAACACATTCTCTGTTTAACTAAACTATAGTGGTTATCACTGAATTATCAACTTGATCAGATCTAGAATCACAAAGGAAGCAATCTTCTCGACAAGCCTGTGAGGAATTACACAGATTAGGTTAACTGAAGTGTGGAGACCTACCCTAAGAGTAGGTTGCTCTAGTCCCTAGGCTTGGGTCCTGGACAAGAACATACCAGCATAGTTGCTGGTCTGGGCTATAGCTAAATTAATGCAATGGTCTTTGTGCATGTTATCTTAGATTGTCCAAGGTGTTAATTTCCACTTGCTCTACCTAATACAGTTCTGAGCCTCCGAGGGCTGCTATGGAAGGGCCTGGGTGAAACTAAAGAGCATATTCTTATCAGGCAGGGACTTTCAAATCATTGCATTCTTCAACGTAAAAATCTAAAGATTTAAAAGTAGGTAGTAAACATGAATAACTAAATCAACAAAATTTAAGCCTTAAAATCTAGATGTGAGGGCTGGAGAGATGGCTCAGTGGTTAAAAGCACTAACTGCTCTTCTAGAAGTCCTAAGTTCATATTCCAGCAACCACATGGTGGCTCACAACCATCTGTAATGAGATCTGATGCCCTTCTGCTGTGTCTGAAGACAGCTCCAGTATGCTTATATACAATAAATAAATAAATCTTAAAAAAGAAAGAAATACAGATGTGAGTCATAATTTATTTGGTCCAGTTCTAACTGTGTAGCACAGATGTGTGTGTGTGTGTGTGTGTGTGTGTGTATGTGTGTGTGTGTGTGTGAGGGGGGGAGGGAGGGAGGGAGGGAGAGAGAGGGGGGGGAGGGAGAGGGAGGGAGAGGGAGAGGTAGAGAGAGAAAGACCGAGAGAGAGAGAGAGAGAGAGAGAGAGAGAGAGAGAGAGAGAGAGAGAGAGAGGGAGGGAGGGAGGGAGGGAGGGAGGGAGGGAAGGAGGGAGGGAGGGAAGGAGGGAGGGGGAGGGAGAGGTAGAGAGAGAAAGACAGACAGAGAGAGAGAGAGAGTTTCATGTTGATCATAATCTAGAAAGATAGAAAAGTTTACAAAGAATTAAAAACTAATTCTGAAATATAAACGAGAAGTATATTGAGAACCAAATTCATATTTGAGCCAGAATTATTTTTTTTCCTTTCTAAAACAAAACCATTTTAAAACAAAATCTTAGGCAGAATTCTCAGGGAAGCTTATCGACGAAGCAACCAAACACAATTTTTACATCTCAGATTTTAAATTGGGTTCTGTAGCACAAGGTTGTGTTCTAGATGTTATTTGAATGTCAGTTAACTCACACACTTGGGAGAAAGGTGATCTTCCAAAAGTTTGAGGGTTTTTTCTTCTTCCTGAAACATTTTTTCTTGATAAGGATGCTTTCTGCCTTCTGTGACCCTGATTTCAAACATGACTTTTCTGAACTTTGTAGCCTTATTTTGAAGGAAAGCATTTTAAGAGCAAGGGATAAAATTCAATTAACTGAGATGACAGGAAATAATCTACTAAGCGAGTAGATCAGGTCATGGGAAGCTTTCATACCTTTCAGGAAGGAAATAGCCTATTCCGCGCCTTGTTATCTATTGACACAGGAGTTTATTTCTCTTGAAGCTGTTACAGATCTACCTAATGAGGCCTAAACACCACAGCCAAGCAATTAGAGTTTTTATTGTATCACTGACTTCCTTCATTTCCAGAGCTGCTGATAGTCATTAACCAACACTCTCTCATCTAAGAATACAAGAGCATTCACTTTAGCCGGCTGGAAAATACAGGAGGCCCACTGGCCGCACTGAGGGTAGACAACCTCAGACAGCTACTGACCTGATACAGTGTGTTCATGTGCATGCATGCATTTGTCTGTCTGTCTGTCTCTGTGTGTTTACATGCCAAGTAGTCTATGAAGAGGTCAAAAAGTTATGGAAGTTCTCTCCTTCCATCACGTGGACTGTAGGAGTTGAACTTGGGTGTTTGGGCTTGGCAGCAAACCCCTTTCCTCCTCTGAGCCATCTCACCAGCTACAACTTCCACATATCTTATTAGTCAAGTTATTTGTACTGACCGTGTCCGTCTACTTTTCTGTAGATTCTTTCACAGAAGCAGAAGAAAAAGGAATGTACTAATGCATACATAAGCAAGCACGCGCGCACACACACACACACACACACACACACACACACAAGGGGAGGACATAGGTTGCATTTTCTGAACATGGCCACTTCACTGTTATCTTCGAAACCCTGATATTCTTCTGCCAACAAGTGAATTCCAATTCACTTACCTTTGAATTTGAACTGTCTTGAGATTTGCTCACACTCAACAGAGGTCAGCAGAAATGACCTTGGGGCAAGTTCATAGAAAGTAATTTAGCTTTTGCCTTGGGGACTGGAGTGCCTGCTGCTGTAGACTTTCAGCTTCCATTGTAGAAACACAATTGACAGAGGACACCATACCCTAAGAAAGCACAGAAATCCTGTACAGACAGAGCTTGTGCAACGAGAAAGAGATTCCTCGCCATATGTAGATGAGCCATCCAAGTGTTTATGTGTACATGAAAAGTACCTTCCTGAAGTTTCAACCCACAGCAACAATGAACAGTAGTAAAATGGTACCTAGAGATTAAGCCAGGAAGTTTGGGCATTATGTTGCATAGCAATATACAACCATAATTCTACATCCTAAAACCTGTGTATACATTTTCTTTGTATGCATTCTCTTCCTTGATGGGAGTGCTATGAGTATTTTGAGTTCACATCATGAATATTTTTCCTCCCCTTGCTGTTTATTATTGACTAATTGTCATGGTTACTCTCTTCCTGAAGCTTGTTCGTCTTAGTCTGCATGGCCAAGGAAGAGCAAAGCAGAAGTACCAGCAGACCCTTTATTAATGAAAAAATGGAAATCTATTACATGGTATATTACTTACTTTTCTCATCACTGTAGGTAATGAAATACCTACAGAGGCTTGCTTACTTTTAAGTTCATCATGATGAGAAGACATGATGGGGAATCATGGCAGTGGGAGTGTGAGGCAGAGATACATGTTGGCTGATGAAGAAGCAGAGAGCTCAGGCCAACACCACAAACTACTATAACTTTTAAGGCCCACCCCAAGTGACCTACTATTAGCAACTAGACCACAGTCACAAATATCTGGAGTTCTGTGCATATGACAAGACGGAACTGGTAACCAGTAAGAAGAGATTCCCACAGGGGTGCTGACATCAGGCTTGTCCTGTTATCTGCTTTTCTTCTCCAAGGAATTCTCTGCAGTTGGTGGAAAGGGACTCAACTAAGTTTATGGGAGCTGAAGGTATTTGCTTGGTACAGTATTGAAGCCCATGTGTTCATGGTAATTAATGTTCCCGATGCTGCCCTTTCTATGTCAGACAGTGTTCAGGGGCTTTTGTATGCAAGATGATAGCAGATTATGCAAAGGGCATTGTTCCTAAAGAAACATCAGAATGCAAAGCCTCCATAATTCAACATTCATCTCAGGGAAGGAGGTAAGCATTTCTGATTACTGGCCATATGGTAACAGTACACAATTTACTCAATCTGTCAGCTTTGAAATGACACTGTTTTAGTTTAAATATTATTTCACTGGCTTACACTATTTCAGATTTGGAGTAAAATACAAGAGAACTAGTATTATGCATTATACTAAATTAAACCCACCTAAAATTGCTTTATATCACTTTCATGACTTGTGTTTTTATCGTCTTAGTTGGTACTACTGTGTTAGCTTTCTCACTGCAGCAACAGAAGCAACTTAAGGGAAGGAGGAAGGGAAGAAGAGAGGGTGGGAGGAAGTGAGAAAGGGAGGAAGGGAGAGAAAAAGAGAAGGATGAAGGAAGGGAAGGTGGGAGGGAGGGAAGAAGAGAGGGAGGAAGGGAAGAAGGGAGGGAGGAAGGGAAAAGGGGAGGGAGGAAGGGAAGAAAGGAGGGAGAGAGGGAAGAAGGGAGGGAAGAATGGAAAGAAGGAGGAAGGGAGGAAGGAAGGGAGGAAGGAAGGAAGGGAGGGAGGGAGGGGAGGAGGAAAGGAGGGAAGGAGAGAGGGAGGGAAGAAGGAAAAGAGGGAAGAAGGGAGGGAGAGAGGGGAGAAGGAGGGAGGGAAGAAAGGAGGGAGAGAGGGAAGAAGGGAGGGAAGAATGGAAAGAAGGAGGAAGGGAGGAAGGAAGGGAGGAAGGAAGGAAGGGAGGGAGGGAGGGGAGGAGGGAAGGAGGGAAGGAGAGAGGGAGGGAAGAAGGAAAAGAGGGAAGAAGGGAGGGAGAGAGGGGAGAAGGAGGGAGGGAAGAAGGGAGGAAGGGAAGAAGGGAGAGAGGGAAGGAAGAAGAGAGGGAAGAAGGGAGGGAGGGAGGGAGGGAGGAAGCTAGGGAGGAAGAAAGGGAGGAAGGAGGGCTTATTCTGGCTCATAGTTTAGGAGGAATGCAGTTTGTCACATGAGGAAGCATCACGATGAAAGCTGATCACATTGTGTCCCCAGGAAGCAAAGAGAAATGCACAGAGGTACTCTGCATTTAGTCTGAGTACCTATGGGCAGTGCCATTCAAGGTAGGCCTTCCCTCCTCAGTCAGACCACTTTGGAAATACCCTCATTAGACACACTCAAGAGGTATGTTTTCACAATAAAGCCAAACCCAGTCAAGTTGATAATTGTGATTAACCATCACAATAACTAATTTTTTCTAACATTATGTGTAGGGAGAATCTGTTGTACTGTATGGAAGTATCACTTGTCAATAAAAAGCTTATTGGCCAATGAGCTGAGGCAGGAATAGAAGGTAGGAGTTCCTATAGAGAAAGAGGAACTTTGGGATAGAGTCATGTGTGGGAAGAGATCCACTTTGGAAGCTGAGGAGACAGATGCATGAAGCTGAGGACCCATGTGGTACTCATAGAATATAATAAATGGGTTAGTTAAGTTATAAGATAGTCAGGGAATGAGCCCAAGCTTATGGCCTAAGCATTTGTTCATATATAATTAAGTCTCAGAGTTGTTATTCTAGGGACTGGGGTTTGGATGGGAAATCCCATGGTTACATTGTTAAAAATAATATGATTGTATAATAAAAACATTCAAATATAAGTGCTTTTTATGTTTTGACTCTAGTTTTATATTACTAAAGTCAATGTTCGGCAGGTCTGACATGCCCGAATCCTAGGTTCAGTCCCCAGTACTAGAAAAAAAAAAAAAATGTTACCATTATCCATCAGACAACTGAAGAAAATTGAGACCACAGAGAGATGAACTTTGGTCAGTCAATGAAGAGGTGATACAAACTGAGACTACAGACTGTAGTCTCGTTCTAGAATTCAGTGGGCCCCTAGGCTATAATTTCTCCCTTGAGCCGATGTCCTCGTGGTAGACATGATGCTCTTTGTGTTACCAGCTAGGCTGAGTTTCAGGAGACTGAGCACGAATTCCAAAGCAGTTCTGTGCAGCTCTGAATCCCGCTGTGCTGTGTTAGACTAGGCTGCCTACCTCCAGTTTCCTAGTTGTATGATCCACTTTTTGAGTATTCTCTGAGGCTTCCCTTGTCAAGCCAAATATGTTTAATATAAATTTAGGACTATAGGGGTTTCTTTTCTTTTTTGAATTTTTAGAGATGTATTTATTATTTCATGTGTTTGAGTGTTTTGCCCATATGTATGTGAACCACGTGGTGCCTGTAAAAGTCAGAAGAGTTCAGCAGATTCCCTAAGACTGGGGTTACTAATGGTTGTAGGCCACTATGTAGGTGCTAGGGATGGAACCTGGGTCCTCTGCAAGAGCAACAAGTACTCGTAACCTTTGATCCAACTCTCCAGACCTTCTCCTTTCTTTTTTAAGTACTATAGGTGAAACTTGGGTCCTCACATGTGCTAGGCAAGTACTCTGCCATCTTAAACCTTTTTGAAAAGTTCATTTTAACCATAAAATGTGAGAAGTGATGACCTCAAGGACATTCCTGAAACCCTTTCTCCCTCCCCCATGAGCCAGGCACTGTTTCAGATGTCTTCACATCTCAGCTCCTTGAAATGTCATAGCAACCAGTGAAGCTGCCACTATAGTTTCATATTGTACATGTATCACCAAAGGCAAAGAGAAGTGGGGCCAGGGAGGTTGACAATCACTCCTCTCAATGGCTGTTTCCTCCGGTAGACAGATCAAGAACAGACTGCTTTATGCTCTTCTTCAAACCAGTGCAAGCCAGTTCTGATAAGCAGCACAGGAGAGACACTGAAGTAGAGCTTACCTCTCAGGCTGCTCACAGGAAGACAACAACGATCCCAATTGATGTATATATAAAAAAGAAAAGATATGTCCCAGGTTTCGGCACCAATGTTAGGAAAAAGATAAAGAGAGTGGGGGCGTGGTCTATGGAGGTTCGGTGAGGCATGGGGGTAAGGGGGATGCCTCTGGCGGGCCCATTTGGGAATCCCTTCCCCCTGGGGGACCAGTCACTCAATGAAGACTACAGTATAGTATAGAGTAGAGCTTATTCGGGGCATGGGGAAGGAAGTTAAGAGGGTTGTAGGGGCAGAGAGAGAGAGAGAGAGAGAGAGAGAGAGAGAGAGAGAGAGAGAAGAGGAGTAGAGGAGTAGAGGCTGGCTATGAGCATATGGATGAGGGAAGGGAATGAGGAGAGGAGGGACAACGAGGATAAGAGAGAAGGAAAAGAGCAAGAGACCAAGAGGGGAGGAGGGGGCAAGCAGCCCCTTTTACAGTGCCAGGTAACTGTGGGACAGAGCATACCTGGCTGTTGCCAGGTAACTGGGGTGGGGCTTACAGAATTCCAACACCAGTGGTACCCAGAGGTGGAAAAGCAAAGAAGAGACTCCCATCCCTGTTCCCAGGTGTTCCAGAAGAACTCAAAGAACTGAGTTGGAGGTTCCCTGTGATCTTCTGAAGAGCCCCTGGAGCAACTGTGTGATAGTTAACAGAGAGTGGCAGAGCCAAAGAAGACTTTCAAGCATGATGACATCCTGGCTGGAAGGGATGCAGGCCAGTAATCTCCTGGGACTGGGAAGTAAAACAAATTGCCACAGTCTTAGTGAATACCCCCTTTAGCTGTCCATGAGTGCTCCACCCTACAATGACAGGGAGGTCCCAAGACAGAGAACAAGAGAAGTACTTAAGAATGCATTCATATCTTAAGTGCCAATTTTGCTGTCACTTAGTTGAAACTTACATATGTTAGAGTAACTAACATGTCTCCATCTAAGTATTTGGAAACAGGATGGGCAAGACTGAGAAAACAGCAAAGGTGTCAGTCAGGAACTGATAATCCATTTCTCCTATGAAGAAGGTGCAATAATGCTCTTGGAAAGGTCACTAAGTTCTGTGCATGATCACGTATAGACCAGATCCCCCAGATGGCATCATGCACTGTCCCCCAGATGCCTTTTCTAGAGAACTAACCTCAGCCAACAGGAACACTACCTACCCAGGAGATTGTGAGCCTGTCTGTGGGACCAGGATGTATGAACCCATCCATGAGTGCAGCATCCCATGTGTCATAAGACTCACAAATGCCTCAAGGGAGATAAATTCCATGATGCAATTTACATCCTAGGGGTGTTTTATAGGACCTGGCTGCGGTCTTAGGGATCTTCCCTTTGCCAAGGATGCTAGACCTAAATAATCTCTGGGCAAATCAGAACCTTGTCACTATGATGCAATGATTAGTCATGATTAGTAGTGGGTGGACTGTTACGTTTTATAAAGCGGTATAATGTGACAGCAGTACCTTGGCAAGCCCATGCTCCCCTGAGGAATCGCACCACATGACAGTCCTGGCATAAAGTAAATTTACTATTAGGGGGAAGGGAATGGGACCTGGGGAAGCTGAGAAACAGCTATGAGGGAAGAGAAGAAGGAAGAGAGAACAGGAAGAGAACCTGGTAGGCTGTGAGGTAAGCTGTTGCTAGGTAGCTGTTAAGCAGAGCCTAGTGAAATTGCCTGTAAGTCAAGGTAGACCAGTCAACAAAGAGCTCATTATCTTCTGCTGACCCAGCCCCACGCTCAGACTTTGGTGGCTAAAGGCAGATTCAGACGGGACTGTAGCTCAGTTCCCACCAGTTACTCTCCCAAGTAGACAACTTCGGTGTGCCACAAAAGACTGGTTTGATGTTTGTTTGTTTGAGAAATAGGGTCTTTTGAATCCAAGACTACCCTTGAATTGACTATGTAGCCAAGGATGACCTTGAACCTCTGATCTTCCTTTCTGTCTCCACTTCTTGAGTGTTAGGATTGCATCTCACTTGATCTATGTGGTACTGAAGAGTGAGCCCAGGTCTCCATGCATGATAGGCAAGTCTACCAACAAACCTACATCCTAACTACGCCTCTCTGGCCTGCCTTTGGCATCTCTTACCATGGTGCAGGCTGCCTGACTTAGTATGTGTTTCCTCAGGGTAGAGCCTGGGATGAGGGTTTGAGTTTAGGTGACCTGCTTGGGAGCTGGTCCAGGAAAACTATTAGTGATGAGGGAACCAGCTTGCCAACAGTGAATGGTTATTATCATGGGACCCTGTAACTCCATCCCTGGTGATCCTCTGAGTGCTTGTAAGGAACTATCCTGAGAAGCAAGGATCTGAGGATTGATGGTCATTTCTAGTGACATGTCTGCTCCTCCCTGTTTGAGCACTGATAATCTCAAACAGACAGAAGCAAGTTTGCTAGGAAAGGAGACTGACTGTCTGCAGACTAGGGTGAGTTAAGGGAGCATGGGTAATCCCTACAGCGTCTACCACATTCCTTAAACTCAGAATGAAGAGTTTTCTCACTTCTGACAGGTCCACTGAGTAAACCATTTCTAATACAGCAGAGGAGCCAATAGGACCCTGACCATGATTTCTATCACTCTGTCTCCTAGGAGGGAGGGGGGTCAGACAGAGAGAGTGGGAAAACATCAATGCAAAAAAAAAAAAAAAAAAAAAAAAAGCAAAAGGACCTCAGCCTGCAGCAGAAAAGACCGGGCCTGAATGAATTGCTTGTTCTCAAACAGAAGGAATTTTATTTGAATAGTTAATCCTCACGTGTTGCAACAGCCCAAAGATCACCCCCAGACGATTATTATTTGTGCAGAGTGCTGCAGGCAGGGGAAATCTTCATGTACCCCTTTTCCTTTTAAATACCAGATCCTGTAGCCCCGCCAAGATATTTGAAAACAAATTGTAAGCTCCATCTGCCAGCTGGGGGCATGCTGAGACAAAGGAAATCATTTTCCTGGCAGACCTCACAGGCCAGAAAACCCTTAATCCCAGCAGACAGACTTTAACGCATTCTTCCCCTGTTAGGCAGACATTCCTTCATCCCTGAAGACCGTACATCCCGAAGGTCTTGCCTGCAGCCATCAGTTCGTTTGGTTTAGATTTAGCTACTGTGTACATGTGATGGAGTCTCCTAATATATGCCTGAGGATCAGCTCCAGGACCCCCTTGGATACCCAAATCCATATGTGCTTAATCCTTCAAATAAAATAGTAAAAAATGGTGCAGTCATTGCCTAGACCCTGTGAACATCCTCCAGTGTGTGCTAAATCATCTGAAGGTTACTTATAATTCCCAGGACAGTAGGAATGCCATTCAAACAGCCGTTGTGCTGGATTGTCGAGGCACAATGGCAAGAATGAAGTCTGCGTGTGTTCAGTACAGACATTTTTAGAATCTTTTTTTTTTAGTTGGTGGATACAGAGGGACAACTGTATCAGCCAACCGAGGAAAAAGGCTCCCCAGGGGTCCATGGTAATTCTAAACAAACAGGTGCTGAGGCTGGGGGCGGGGAGGAGCCTGCTTGGTTCCACTGAATGCTGTGTGCAGGGTTTCTTCCAGAAGACAAGGAGAATTTAAGAAACAAGAGAGGGTCTGTGCCACAGAATAACCCTCGGGGTTACAGCTCATTTTGAAAGAAGCCCTTTACTAGGCAGACAACTTCTTGAGTCTCCACCAGTGACACCCACTCTGGTAGAAATGAAGCAACAGGATGAATCACAGCCTGCGGGGCTCATGGGTGGAAAAGGCCTTGGGCTTCAGCTGGTATTTTAATCACCTGCTTAGAAAACTGCAAAATTGTGACGGGCAACCTCACACAAGGAAATGAATGTTAAGTGAAATTAGCCAACTGTAAAGGATACTGTCAGTTTCCAAGGGCAAGAAAGTTATGTTTAGCCTGGGAAGAAGTTTTAAAGGATGCTTATATGAGACACAGCAAAATATATACATGTGTACAGACAGACAGACATAGAAAGCTATCACCTAACCCTAGACAGACTTCCTTGTTCACTAGCAGTCAGCCTTCACTCTAGCTCAGTCATACAGCAAAGACCCATATGACTGCTCTGTGAGACACTATACCAAACGCTAATGACAAAACTTTGCTATGGCTATGGAACAGGTCTCCTGGCCCATGAGGTCATTAGTCATGGATACAAGTGGTTGGTAAGATATTGCAGATTGTACATCAATTTCTTAAAAGAATAAGTTAAAAAATGTTTTAGTAGCCAAAAAAATCAGAAAGATCTAAAGCAAAGATGTCAGGACAGCATTTGAAGGAAGGGTTGACAGGTTTGTGTGTATAGATGTTGAAAGCTCTCTCTCCTCTCATACAAACAGCAGGAGATAACTTTGGCAGATCTTGGGCTAAGGTGTGCTGCTAAGAGAGCCACCATACAACAGAACCAACCCAAGACAGTTATGGGGGGGCACTGAAAAGTGGAACATGAGAGAAAGACAAAGACAAAAGGAGACAGAGACAGGCAAACAGAATGATCAGGAGACAGAGAGAACACCCAAGACAGGAAGAGACCTTTTAAAGGGGGTACATGTTGCATAGAGAAATACACAACTTAGAACAACAGTGGAAAGCACTGTATCTGTGGGTCTGTGGGTGAGGATGTAAGTTGACCAAGTCACTGAAAGGCACAGTGGCAGATTTACAAAGCACATGCCTGTAATCTTCCCAGTTGGGAGGCAGATGCAGGAAGATCATGAGTTAGAGGCCTTCACCAAGGCAGAGACTCCCTCAAAAGAAAAATAAGGCAGAGGTGAGTAAAGACCCAGCACTCATCTGGCTGTTTTCTTTCCCTACACAGATACGCAGACATAACTATAAGCCCAAATCTCCTAAGTGGTGGCAATCCCTGGAGCAAGTAAGAAAATATTAAGAGTCTTATTTCTGAGTTAATGAAAAAAATCAAAGTGACTAACCCCCTGACTTTAACTCATGGACTGTCATAATAGCATGTGCAGGTGTAAGACCCAAATTAAGTCTTATCTATTTAAGGCTCCCATGAATGAGATGAGAGATCGTGGATTGATGCAAAAGCAAGAGTTTTATTAGTCCAGTGCACTGAGGTGGCCTACATCCAAAGGAGAGGCAACCCCAATCCCTCCATCAGTATAGTTTTTATACACTTGGTATCGGGTGGGCCACAGCAATGGTGACTAGGCATGCAAGCATTAGCGGGTTTAGTTGACTTAGTTTAAATCAGCTGCTGCTGCCAATGTGGGTTGCATCTCAGGACCTATGCCCTACATTCCAGGGGCTGCCCAGATAAGGTTGAAGTACTTCTTCCTGGAGGGTGTGGAACCACAAAAGCCCTCAGAGCAAGAGGGGAGCTTTAAGACCCTCAGTGAGAGGGGGAAGTTGTAAGGAGTGTGTGAGGCTGTAAAAGGCCTTAGAGTTTCTCACAGGCAGTCTCACACACACACACACATACAGACAGACACACACACACACACACACAGACACACACATAATAATTTACAATTTTTCCCTTACTGATACATTTTCACTAATTGATTTTTAGTTTAAAATCCATTTTTCTTTCAAAAGTTCCAGAGCATTAACCCAATGTTTCTTTGATTCTAGTCTTCTGGTCTTATGTGCTTTTGACTCAGAGTCACTTTTCTGAACATGCTCAGAGCTCTCAGAGCTTCCCAAGATGTGAGGAGAAAGACTACCTACCCAAATCAGCATGGCCAATTAATTAAAGCAAGCTTTTTTATTTGTGTACACGGGCTGCCTCCACCTAAGGCAGGCAGGATGTGAGAGGACAGTTTTGGACATGGGAAAGATAAAGTTTTTATAGCTCTGGGGTAGTGGTTTCCAAATGGGGGATTTGGTTTCCATTTCCTTTAAGAAGCAGTTCAGAGCCATCTTAGTTTAAGGTTACAGGCATAGCCCAACCTTTGAGAACAGACGTTAGTGGTTAAATAGATTTCTTGGTTTGCACCCAGACAAACCACACTAAACCAACACTGTCTCATGTGCAGAGGTTTAATAGAATGACAAGACAGGAGTCGGGGTCAAGAGGAGAGAGAGAAAGAAAGAGAGAAGGTGAGGGGGTTCTGTCTTTTACAGGGGTAGTGACGTCATTTGCTTCCAGGTGGAGGTGGGCTTCTGAACCAGTGTATCCTGGGAATACTTAGCCATTTTCAGGGCAATGGATGTGCCAGGTCCCTGTTACCTGTGGGTGACACCCTTGCTGGGGGTAGGAGCTGTCCTAATGCCAAAAAGGTTTAATCATAAACAGAAATGAATCTAGTTTGTCTTCATTATAAGATGACTTTCAAGCCCAAGATGGAGGCAGGTTGGTTCATAATTTGCTCTAGGATGAAATTCCATGGGGCTCATAACTGGCAGGCACATATCTTCTGGAAAGGGTTTATTTAACTAACACTTTTTCACTGAAGGAAGTCAGGTCAGGAACTCAAACAGGACAGGGTCCTGGAGGCAGGAGCTGATCAGAGGCCATGAAGGGGTGCTGCTTTATTGGCTTGTTCTCTATGGCTTGCTCAGCCTGCTTTCTTACAGAACCCAGGACTGACAACCCAGGGATGGCCCCACCCACAGTTAGCTGAGCCCTCCCCCATCAACCACTAATTAAGAAAATGCCTCACAGCTGCATCTTATAGACACATCTTCTCAATTGAGGTTCCCTCCTATCAGACAACTCTAGCTTGTATCAAGTTGACTTAAAACTATCCAGCATACAAACGATTGCTGTTCTTAAAGGCGCATTTGTATTTTATATGTATGAATAACTGTTTTGTTGTAATGTATGTAAGTATATAATGTGTATCTGGAAGAAAGCATTAGCTCCCTTAGAAAGGGTGTTATACACAGGTGTGAGCAGCCACGTGCGTGCTGAGAACTGAACCTGGGTCCTTAAGTGCTTTTAATGGCTGAGTCAATCTCCAGCCTGTAACTGGAGATTATTGCATCTGCCTGAGGAATGTCTTCCTTCTGAGGAATACAAAGATACTGTTATGCTGCTCCATTACACTTTAATTTATTGTATGTGTGTGCATGCACATGCATGTACATGTGGATGTGTGTTTATGAGTGTGGTTGTTATGCATTGCCACATATGTGGAGGACAGAAGATAAGTCTGGAGAGTCAGTTGGGGATCAAACTCGGGTCGTCAGGATTGGCAGCCATTTTCTGTATCTGACCCATCTCTCCAGCACTGTGCTACTTTCTAGATTTATTTTATTTTTCATTTTTAGATGGAATTTATCTTTGTGTGTAATGTAGGGAAGAGCCAGTGATTTTGTTCCTCCTCTGAGTGATCAGTTAGCCCAGACATATTTGTGGAAAATACCATCTTTTCCCCATGAATTCCAGTGTCGCTCTTCCACCACAGGGTAAGCGTGTGAGAGCCTGCTTCTGGGCCCTGGGCTCCACTGCTGTTTGTCCATCTGCATCTTTTCTATGTGGTCTTATAACACACAATTGTGTAAACTTTGGATTTTATGATTCCTTGACTATTCTTGATCTTTTGTATTTCCATGGGAATTTTAGGATCAACTTGTACATTTCCATATTCACATTCACACACACATACACACATATTCTCACACATTCACACACACACAAACACACACACATACACACACATATTCTCATACACTCACACACACATTCACACACATATTCTCACATTTACACACAATCACACTCACACACTCACACACATATTCTCACACACTTACACACAATTACACTCACACACTCACACTTATTCTTACATGGAATCACACTCACACAAACTCATTCACACACATACTCACACTCATATACACATTATTTTTTTTATAACTTTTCAGACAGGTTTATATAATAGATTCTCAATTCACAAACCCTCTAGACAATAAGATCACATCCAATAGACAAACATAACAACTGCCCTTCCATATGAGATAAAGACCTATAGAATCCCTTTAAATATTTATATCTATGTCCGATTACAGCCACCAGGATCTAAGTCTGTTTTCCCCGGCTCCATCTTGATTTTTTTCTTCATACACACATTCTTATGAACACATATTCTCACACAATCACACTCACACACTCACACACATATTCTCACAATCACACACACACACAGTGTTTCTACACACACACACACACACACACACACACACACTGTTTCTGCTTTTACCTTAAATCTTTGGGTGTGTAGAAAGAATTAGCATCTTTGTGGCATTAGGGATTTTCTGGGTTTCATGGCCCTCTGTGTAGAACTCTCACATATCCATATGTATTTCTAACTATTTCATCTTTAATGAAATAGCACACTTCTTTAAAAGCTCCCATCTGATTCTTGGCATTGTCACAGGAATGAGGCTGCTTCTGCCGAGTAGACCCCAGTTCTGCAGTCCTGCTCAGCCATTTATTAACACTAATTATCTGTAAACTGCTTCTTCTTTTCTTTGTACAAGTTGTGTCATGTTTTATTAATTATTTTCTTTTTCTTTTCCTTTCCAACATCAATAAGCTTCTTTTTTATTTCCATTTTGCACTGGTTAAAACTTCGTGATGGTGCTGAAGAAATCTGATGCCAGCAGACAGTCCTTCTTTCATTCCAATTATGGACTGAAGGTTCTCAGGAACTCACCATTAACTGTGAGGCGTTCTGTGGGGGCATAGATACACATGCATTAATAGGTTACAAAAGTTCTCTGCAAAGGTTTTCTGTCAGTTGCATAAGCACGCTGACACAGAACACTCCCATAAGCCGGGCAGAGCAGATTTATTACAGCAAATAGACAGCAAGGATAAACGAACGCTCGGGATCCATGGCAAACCAGTTCCAAAAAGTTTGCGTGGACAGTCTCATCTGCGCATGTTCCACACAGCACCATAACAAAGGCCCTGAAAACACTCCCCCGTGCCACAGAGCACAAGCATGTTGAGACATCATATTCTAAGATGAAAGAGGCTGTAGTGCAGATTTTCTCCTTGTCTCCAGATGGCACATCTGGGATACATTGTGCCCCAGAATTACAAGTAACGGGGAGAAGAGATGGGCCAACAAGGCCATTTGGGGGATCTATCTTCCAGCATTTTCTTGTATTGCTCACATGCTGTGAGACCTTTAAATTGTGCGTGTAACATGGAACTTTTGCTTCGAGGAAATAATTTTGGTTTCATTTTTTGTGGGGTTTTATTCCATCCATGCTGAGTATTGAATGTAGTGCATTATGCTTACTAAGCAGAAAATCTACCACTGGGCTATATCCTCAACACCTGGTTTTGGCTTGTGCTGGGACAATCTCAGTGTGTATGTAACCTGGGATTTTCTATAACCCTAGTTAGACTCAAATATGCAAAAATCCTCCATTCTGTGATTTCTGAGTCCCAGGATTAAAGGTGTGCACCAATACATCTGGACCAATACATCTGGACACAGGATATAGCCTGAATTTTTTTGTGAATATGGTGAATTATATGAATTTGGTTTTATTTTTTGAACTTTTTTTTTAAGATTTATTTTTATTTTATGTATGTAAATACACTGTCGCTGTCTTCAGACATACCAGAAGAGGGCACTGGATCCCATTACAAATGGTTGTGAGCCACCATGTGGTTGCTGGGATTTGAACTCAGGACCTCTGGGAGAGCAGTGAATGCTCTTAACCTCTGAGCCATCTCTTTAATATTTTAATATTTAACATTTAAATATTTAGTAAAACTCAAATCCTTGGTATTACCAGCAAATCAATCATGATTATCTTTTCAAATGTTTGTTGCTGAATATGGCTTTGCTAATAACGGGAATTTTTTTCATATCTACAAGAGATCCTTTCCTGGTCATTTTTGTGAGGTTGCTGTGTCATCTTATTCTGGCTTCAAAGACCAAATGTGGAAACTGTTTCCCTTTCTCTCCTCTGAGTTTATGTAAGTTTAGTGTTAAGTCATCTTTAAATGTTGGAAGCTTTCAACAATGAAGCCATCCCTCCTGATGCTTATGGGTAAATTTTCAAACATGAATTTGTAACTTGGTTGGTAGAGTAATCACCTTTCCATTCACAAAGCCTGGTATTCAATCTTGAGCACAATGTAAACTGGGTAAGATATCTCTACCTGAAATCTCTGCATTCTCAGGGTGGAGGGAGTGAAAACAGTTCAAAGTAGTCTCCAGCTGCATAGTAACTTCAAGGCCAGGCTGGCACTAATGAGACCCTGTGCTGAAAATCAAATCATGAATTCCATTTACTCCATTTATTTATTTATTCACTTTACATCCTGATTGATGCCCCTCCTCTTGGTTCCCCCACACAAGTCCCTCCTTCATTCCTTCCTCTCCTTCTTCTCTGAGAAGTTGGGAGTCTCCCTCCCTCTCCCCCATCCCTCTACCCTTGTACATCATGTCTCTGCAGGGCTAGGCTTATCCTCTCCCACTGAGGCCAGACAAGGAGGCTCAGTTAGAGAAACAGGATCCACAGACAGGCAACAGCTTTAGAAACAGCCCCTGCTGTTGTTGGGGGACCCACATGAAGACCAGGCTGCACATCTGCTACATATGTGGGAGGTGGGGCTATGTCTAGCCCATGTGTATTCTTTAGTTGATGGTTCAATCTCTGAGAGCCCCCAAGTGTCCCAGTTAGTTGACTCTATTGGTCTTCCTATGGAGTTCTTATCCCCTCTAGGGCCCTCCATCCTTCCCCCAACTCCTCCATAAAAGTCCTCAAGATCTATCCAAAGTTTGGCTGTGGGTTTCTGCATCTGTTTCAGTCAGCTGCTGGGTAGAGCCTCTCAGAGGTCAGTTGTACTAGGCTCCTGTCTGTAAGCATAACAGTATCATTAATAGTGTCAACAATTAGTGTCTCAAGTTGGGCCTGTTATTGCTTGACCATTCTCTCAGTCTCTGCTCCATCTTTGTCTCTGTGTTTCTTGAAAACAGGACAAATTTTGGGTAGATAGGTTCTGGGTAGGTTGGCCTCTTCAGATTCCTTATCCATACTGGTAATAGTCTCAGCTAAAATCAACCCCCATAAACTCCTGGGATGTTCTATTCCAAGTCTCTGGCAAGTCCAAGAGAGGGCTCCCAACCCCAAACTCCCAACATCCACTGATTTTCATTCCTTCCCCTGGTTCTATAGCCCTCTCTCCTGTATCTCCATACTTGATCCTCAGAGCCCCTGCACCCTGTCTCCAACCCAGTTCCCTCTCTCCATCTGCTCTTGTGACTATTTTATTCTCCCTCTGAAGTGAGATTCAGTCTTCCTTCCTTTGTCCTTATTTATTGTTTAGTTTCTTTGGGTCTGTGGAGTAGAGTGTGGGTATCCTGAACTTTTTGCCTAATATCCACTAATCAATGAGTACATACCGCTCATGTCCTTTTGGGTCTGGGTTACCTCACTCAGGATGATATGTTCTAGTTCCATCCATTCGCCTAAAAAAATTCATGATGTTCTTGTCTTTAATAGCTGAGTAGTATTCCAGTGTGTAAGTGAGCCACAATGTCTGTATTCATTCTTCGGCTGAAGGACATCTGGGTTGTTTCCAGCTTCTGGCTATTATGAATAAAGCTGCTATGAACATAGTGGAGCACATGTTCTTGTGGCATGGTGGAATATTTTTTGGGTATAAGCCCAAGAGTGACAGAGCTAGGTCTTGGGGTAGAACTAGTCCAAATTTTATGAGAAACCACCAAACTGATTCCTAGAGTGATTGTACAAGTTTGCAATCCCACCAACACTGGAGGACTGTTCCCTTTGTCCATATCATCACCAGTATGTGCTATCGCTTGCGTTTTTCATCTTAGCCATGGAATCTCAGGGTTGTATTGATTTACATTTCCCTGATGACTAAGGAACATTGAACACTGGACATTTCTTTTAAGTGATTCTCAGCCATTCAAAATTTCTTTGCTGAGAATTTTGTTTAGTTCTGTCCCCTATATTTTAATTGGGTTAGTTGATTTGTTGGTGTCTAACTTCTTGAGTTCATTATATATTTTGGATATTAGCTGTCTGTCAGATGTAGGATTGGTAAAGATCTTTTCCAAAATGTAGGTTGCTGTTTCATCCTATTGACAGTGTCCTTTGACTTACAAATGGTTTTTAATTATTGTTCTTAGAGCCTGCACTGTTGGTGTTCTCTTCATGAAGTTGTCCCAATGTCTTCAAGTCAGTCACCCCTTTTTCTTCTATTAAATCTAGTGTACCTGGTTTTATGTTCAGGTCTTTGATTCACTGGACTTCAGTTTTGTACAGGGTGATACATATTGATCTATTTTCATTCTTTTACTTGTAGATGTCTAGTTAGACCAACATAATTTGTTGAAGATGCTTTCTTTTTCTCACTGTATGGTTTTGGTTTCTTTGTCAAAAATCAAGTATCAAAAAATTTGTGGGTTTATTTATGGGTCTTTGATTAGATTCTATTGATCAACCTGTCTGTTTCTATACCAATACCATACAGTTTTTATTACTATTGCTCTGTGGTACAGCTTGAAATCAGGGATAGTGATACCCTTCAGAAGTTTTTGTTATTTTGGTTTGGTTTGGTTTTTTATCATATAGGATTGTTTTAGCTGTTCTTGTTTTTTTTTTTTTTTTTTTATATGAAGTTGAGAGTTGATCTTTTCAGATCTGTAAAGAATTGTGTTGGAATTTTGATGGAAATTGCATTGAAGTTGTAGGTTGATTTTAGTAAGATGGCCATTTTTGCTATGTTAATCCATGAGCATGGGAGATCTTTCCATCTTCTGATATATTCTTTGTTTTCTTTCTTCAGAGACATAAAGATCCAGAGAATTAAAGCTCTTGTCATAGAGATCTTCATTTTTCACTTGCTTAGCTAGAGTTAAACCAAGATATTATATATTATTTATGGCTATCTTGAAGGGTACTGTTTCCCTGACTTCTTTATCAGCACATTTATTGTTTGTATACAGGAGGGCTAATGATTTTTTTAAAGTTAATTTTGTATCCAGCCACTTTGCTGGAAGTATTTATTAGCTGTAGAAATTTTTTGGTAGAATTTTTGGAGGCACTTATGTATACTATCATATCATCTCTTAATAGCAGTACTTTGATTTCTTCCTTTCCAATTTGTATCCCCTTGGTCTCCTTTAGTTGTCTTTTTTTTTCTCTAGCTAAAACTTCAAGTACTATATTAAAGAGATACAGAGTCAACAGCCTTGCCTTGTCCCTGATTTTAATGGAATTGCTTCAAGTTTCTCTCCATTTAATTTGATGTTAGCCATTGGTTTGCCATATATTGCCTTTATTGTGTTTAGGTATGTGCCCTGTATCCTTGATCTTCCCAAGAGTTTTCAGATGAAGAAGTGTTAGATTTTATAAAAGGCTTTTTCAGCATCTAATGAGATGATTGTGTGATTTTTTTTTCTTTCAATCTGTTTATATGGTGGGTTACATTGACAGATTTTTGTGTATTTAACCACCCCAGCATCCCTGGAATGAAGTCAACTTGATCATGGTGTATAATGTTTTTGATCTGTTCCTGGATTTGTTTTGCAAGTATTTTATTGAGGTGTTTTTATTTTTTTTTTTTTTATCAATGTTCATAATGGAGATTGGTCTGAAATTTGCTTTCTTTGTTTAGTCTTTGTGTGGTTTAGGTTTCAGGGTAACTGTAGCCTTATAGGATACATTTGGCAATGTTTCTTCTGTTCCTATTTTGTAGAATAGTTTGAGTAGTATTAGTTTTAGTTCTTCTTTGAAAGTCTAATATAATTCTGTGCTAAAAACATCTGTCTCTGGGCTCTGTTGTTGTTGTCATTGTTGGTATTGTTGTAAGGTTTTTAAAGACTGCTTCTATTTTCTTAGGGGATAAAGGACTATTTAAATAGTTTACCTGATTTTCATTTAACTTTGATAAGTGGTATCTATCTAGAAAATCATTCATTTTGTTTAGATTTTCAAATTTTGTGGAGTACAAGCTTTTGAAGAAAGGCCTAATGATTTTTTAATTTCCTTAGTGTTTATTGTTTGGTCTCTCTTTTCATTTCTGATTTTGTTAATTTTGTTGATTTTATGATTTTTCTCTCTCTGACTGTCAATTAGTTTGGCTAAGGATTTGTCTATCTTGTTGATTTTCTCAAAGAACCAGCTCTTGGTTTTGTTGATTCTTTGTATTGTTCTCTTTGTTTCTAAATAATTTCAGGCCTGAATTTGATCATTTCCTGCCAACTACTCCTCTTGGGTATGTTTGCTTCTTTTTTCCTAAATCTTTCAGGTATAGTTTTAAATTGTTAGTATGAGAATTGTATGATTTCTTTATGAAAGCATTTAGTGCTGTGAACTTTTCTCTTAGTACCGTTTTTATTGTATCCCATAAGTTTGGGTATGTTGGACCTTCAGTCATTGAATTCCAGGAAGTCTTTCATTTCTCTTTTTATTTCTTCTTTGAACCAGTGGTCATTGAGTAGAGAGTTATTCAGTTTACAATTTTTTTTTACAGAGTTTGTAGGCTTTCTGCTATTTCAGTTGTTGTTGAAATCTAGTTTTAATTTACAGAGATCTGATAAGATGCAAGGAGTTATTTCAATCTTCTTGTTTCTGTTGAGGCTTTCTTTGTGAGAGAGTACATGGTCAATTTTGGAGGTTTCATGAGGTGCTGAGAAGAAGTTATATTCATTTGTGCTTGGGTGAAATATTCTGTAGATATCTGTTAGATCCATTTGATTTTTAACTTCTGTTAGTTTCATTATATCTCTGTTTAGCTTCTGTTTCAAGTAGGTATTGAGGCCTCTACTAATGTGTAAGGTTCTATGCGGCATTTAAACTTTAGTAATGTTTCCTTTACCAATATGAATGCCCTCACATAAATGTTCAGAATTGAGACATCAGGTTGGTGGATTTTTCTTCTGATGAATATGAAGTATCCCTTTCCATTTCTTTTGGTTACTTTTGATTGAAAGTTTATTAGATATTAGAACAGCTACTTCAGCTTGTTTCTTGGGTCCATTTGTTTGAAAATTTTTTTCCAGTTCTTTACTTTGAGATGGTGTCTATCTTTGTTGGTGAGATGTGTACCTTGCATGCAGCAGAATGATGAATCCTGTTTACTCATCTACTCTGTTAGCCTGTGTCTTTTTATGGGAGAGTTACGTCCATCGATGTTGAGAGATAGTAAAGACCAATCATTGTTGCTTCCTGTTATTTTGATGTTAGTATTTTTAGTACCCCAGCCTCTGTGTGTATGTGTGTGATTCTCTTCTCTTTCTTTGGTTTTGGTATAAAATTATTAATTTCTTATGCTTTTCTTGGATGTAGTTAACTTTCTTGTGTTAGAGTTTTCTTTCTAGTGTTCTTTGTAGGGTTGGATGAATAAAAATATTGTTTAAATTTGTTTTTGGCATGGATTCTCTTGGGTTTTTTTTCATCTATGATGATTGAAAGTTTTGCCTGGTGTACTAGTCTGGGCTGGTATCTGTTGTCTCTTAGAGTCTACAAGGCACCTGTCCAGGCCTTTCTGGCTTTTAAAGCCTTTGTTGAGAAGTCAGGTGTAATTCTGATAGGTCTGCCTTTATTATGTTACTAGGTCTTTTTGCCTTCCAGCTTTTAATATTTGTTCTTTGTTCTGTGTATTTAGTGTTTTGATTATTATGTTGCTGGAGGATGTTTTTTAATGGTCCAATCTATTTGGTGTTCTATAAGCTTCTTGTACATTTATAACCATCTCTTCCTTTAGGTTAGGGAAATTTTCTTCTATGATTTTATTGAAAATATTTTCTGGGCTTTTAATCTAGGAATCTTCTTCTACCTATTATTCTTAGGTTTGGTCTTTTCACAGTGTCTCAAATTTCGTGGATGTTTTGTGTTAGCTATGTTTTGGATTTGGCATTTTCTTTGATATATCAATTTCTTCTATGTTTTTTTTTCTACAGCTAAGATTCTTTCTTCCATCTCTTGTATTCTGTTGGTGATACTCATATCTGTAGTTCCTGTTCTCTTTCCTAGGTTTTCCATCTCCAGGGTTGCCTCTGTTTTCTTTATTGCTTCTATTTCTATTTTCAGGTCCTGAACAGTTTTATTTATTTCCTTCACCTATTTGGTTCTATTTCCCTGTGTTTCTATTTATTTATTTGTTTGTTTGTTTGTTTTCTTTCTAAAGGTCTCTATTTGTTAAGTGTATTTTTCCTGTACTTCCTTAAGGGATTTATTGACAGTGCCATATTTCTCTGACTTTTTTGGTGATTCTGTTTTTGTGCTAGCCTTCAACCATCTGGTTGTCTCTGGTGTTGGCTAGCCTGGTAGTCCTTGATTGTAGCAGGCCTCTTTGAATGCAGGTAGAGCTGGTAGTCCCTACTGGCAGCATGCCTCTGGTTGTCTAGGGTTACATCAGATCTCCAGAGAAGCAGGACCTTCCTGTAGCCTGCGAAGTGGAGTGTAGATTCAGGATTGCAGATAGAGGTGCGGACCAGGAGAAGATAGAGCACAGAGAGGATAGTGGGACCTCCTGACTGCTAGGCTTGCAGGGGTCCCAGCAGGTGGTGGATTGGGGTATGGGTATCTCACCTAATTATCCTGGGTGACATCAGGATAGCCTCCTGTAAGGCAGGCTAAGCTTTGTCCTGGAGAGTGAAGTCATGAATTTCATTTATATAATAGGCATAAGAAGACATCTAAATCTTCTGTTTCTTCATGTTTTCATTTTCATGGTTTTTTAAAATTTGTACTATCTATCTAGACATATGTTTGGATAAGTTGTTCAGTTGGCTTCTGATCTCTTTAAAGTCTCTCTAGTAATATTATCTTGCTTATTTTTATTAGTTCTTTCCCATGCTTATTTTGAATAAGGGGTAGTACCGTTTTTCTCTTCATGGTAAATCCTGTTAGAAGCTTAAGGATTTTTTTTTCATTGAATTAACTGTTGATTTTTCTTTTGTATGTCTTTTGTACTTAGCTTCTGGTGTTGTCTTTACTATTTCCTTTCTCCTATTTTCTTTAAGATTGATTTAAGTATTTTACCTCACTATGGGTAAGAAACCACTTTGGAGTTACATCTTCTTGCAGTAAGTTTGAGATGCTAGGGATTTTCATATATTAAACCATCTCATGAAACATAGATACATATGCAAAACAATTCCTTTTTACTTTAAATCCTCTGTGTACCCATTGTCATTTGTCCTTTGCTCTCCTCTATTTGCAGAGGTCAAAGATTACCTTAAATATTACTGATCTTTTCAATGCATATTGCTCTTTTTTAAAGACAAGTTTTATTTGAAGACCAGCTATATTTCTCTATTTTATGCACACATATTCTCCACCCATTACCTCCTTTGGACTCACCCTGTTGTGTTTTTCTGAAAGTTCTGAGTTAACTCCCTTATTATCGACTGCTATGAAGAAAGAAATCCAAAACAAAAATACTAAGTAAATAAATGAGTCTCACTGTGGGCAATGCAGCATGTCACGTTGTGGCTCACAGTGTACATTTTACCCAAATAGCTTTACTAGCAAGTGTTTATTGCAATGAGTCATCGCAAATGTTTGCTCTCATGACTCAGAGGCTCAAGGCCTCTGGCTCCTGCTTCACTATCAATACTGGATCCTCACCAGGATTCCTCTTGGACATTGGTTCAGAGATGGGGTAGATGTAGAGTTGAAGTGGACAAACTCAAAGCCCTGGATCTGGGTGATGTCTGTGTTGTTTGGCCTGCCAGCTCTCTTGCTTTGCCCAATTAAGGGATGGGGCCAGCTCACCCCAGTGCCACAACTGGCAACAGGCAGCACAGTGTCCTCATAAGTACTTCTTGCTTCATCGGAGGTAAAGTACTGGGGAGGAAACCCCACTCATCAGAATTCCATACCCAGTGAGAACATCCTCCACAACGAATGTGAGTCTCTTTGCTCATCTTTGCTTGTTTGTCTCTGTCTCTCTGTTTTATTTCTACCGATATCTATGAATTCAAGGTTATTTGGTTTTATTTTTCTTCAAACGTTTATGTCTCTGCTTACTTTAAAATGATTATGTACATGAGTACACCATCACTGTGTGCAGACACACCAGCAGAGGGTGTCAGGTTCCATTACAGATGGTTGTGAGCCACCATGTGGTTGCTGAGAATTGAACTCAGGACCTCTGGAAGAGCAGCCAGTGCTCTTAACTGCTGAGTCACCTCTTCAGTTCTCTGATTACTTTTACTCTACTTCATATAATAGCTTTATTAAAAGATTGTTTTAAATTATTCAAAAACAATAGATTATGCAGTCTTCCTGAGTACAGTTCAGTCAGCTTTAGGTTAAGGAGAGATTTGTGTAATTGGGGTAAATGTATAGTTTTTTCCTGGTCACAAAATAGTCTGAAGAAATGTGTTCACTCCTTACATCATGTGGGTCCCTTTTGCAGTTAGATAACATTTTATATTATTAATAATAACATTTTTACTTTTAATTTTATTTGGGTTGCTATTCAGCTTTCTTTGAGTTCAAATTTGCCTTAAATTTTTCAACTTTTTCTATCCTACTATATTTAAACATTTTTTTTATCTTTTAAGAGTACTTCTTGTCCAAGTATGGTGGTACATTTCTTTCAAATACCAGCACTTAGGGATCAGTAGCTGACAGGTCTCTGTGAGTTTGGGCCAGCCTGGTCTATATAATGAAACCCTATCTCAAAAAGAAAGGAAGGAAAGAAGGAAGGAAGGAAGGAAGGAAGGAAGGAAGGAAGAAAGAAAGAAAGAAAGAAAGAAAGAAAGAAAGAAAGAAAGAGGAAAACATTATTTGGTTTTCAAACTCAGTCTTAGATTCTGTGCCTTTAATTTTTTTTATTTATTTTTGTATGTGTAGGTATGCTCACCACAGCACACATGTGGAGATCACAGAATAGTCTGAAGAAATGGATTCACTCCTTACATCATGTGTGTCCCAAGGATCAAGCTTGTGTGACATCAGCATTACCTGCTGAGATATCTCACTCATCTATGTTCTGTTCTTTTAAGTTATATAAACTAATAGCAAATATCAATGTTTTCTAAGTTTATTTGCCTCCTTATTCTGTACCTTCTGTTTTGCACATTTTCTTTTTAATGTTTTCCCATTCGATAAAATAGATTGAGCTAACTTCTTGCTGGTTGAAAGTAGAATGTCTTCATTTTATGGTTTTATATTTCACTAAATGAAAGTCCCATTATTTGTTGAGTTAATCAGCTAACTACAATATCCAAATGTTTTCTAACTGTAGGCAAATTGTAATCCAACAATGGATAACCTTGTTCCTGCTTAGTAATTCATATTTGTCTTGCAGTGTGTTTTTTCTGGGTGACTTTGGCTTCAAGAATTAACAGATGTTTTCCTAGGTTCTGGTGTCCAGAAGCACTCCCATAGTCCCCTGCAAAATACCTGGCCTTTAATGGCCAAAGACAAGACTTTCTTTGGACCTCTTGAGTGTTTTGCTCTCTACTGTTAGTGCCATACTGGAGAGCAAATCTTTAGCTCATGGCACTTTTGAGGAACCTTTAAACTCTGTGCACTCACCTAATGCTTTGTGTGTGTGTGTGTGTGTGTGTGTGTGTGTGTGTGTGTGTGTGTGTGTGTGTGTGAAGAGAGAGAGAGAGAGAGAGAGAGAGAGACAGACAGACAGACAGACAGAGAGACAGAGAGGCAGAGACACTGGGGGGGAGAGAGAGGGAGGGAGAGTTACATACAAGCATACCACAAAACCTGTGTGGAGGTCAGGATGACATGTGGTAATTTGTTCTCTCCTTCTGCCCTGTGGATTGTATGCCAGTTTTGGTAAAAAGCACCCTCACCCCATAAGCCATCTTGCCAGCCCTCGTCTTTCCTCTTAGGAATAATGCTTTCTGCTTCTTCCTTTCTTTCCCAGCGTTGAGCAGCAGACTCAGGTCCTCACAGGTCTAAGCATATTTGCTCTCTACCAGAGAACCACACCCAAGATGGGCTGCTTGATCAAGGTGCGGAGAACTGAACTCGGGTCTTCGGTAAGAGTTGTACAGGATCTTAAATGCTGAGTTTCTCTCCTGTCCCTCAAGAACTATTTCTTAATTCCATGTTTAGCCACACGATGAAACCATCAGAAGTTTTAACATACAACACAGCCTGAGTTAGTAATATAATGTGTCATAATTAATGTCAGCACCAATACAACATTTTGATCACTGTATCTGTTACAAAAATAAAAAATCTAAAGGGGTTAAAACCATGCAATAACTCTGCCCTTGAATTTTCCGGGCGATTTCATTGTTAAATCCCTCTTTTGAAAGAGATCTCTATTGTATTCAGTTCAGACTTCAGTAAATGGCAGGGGTGGGATTTTTTTTCCCTCCTGAGGTCACCAGTGCTTTTAAGCACAGCATAAAGTGCACCCGGTGTTGATTACCATACCTCAGATTAACTAGATTTAGCATGCGACAATCATACTCCATTCAGCAGGGCCCATCTCTGGTGAATTGTGGACATTAATGACAGTTGCAAGAGCTCAAATATTATATAATCACTAATTACATTCTGCGCAATTAGTAGAGGCTCATCAGTATGAATCGCTAATGGCTGATCACCCTCCTCTCTCCGGGAGGAAATAGGCCGGCTGCATAATTTTTCTGATTGTATTAGCATAGGCGCAAATGTTATTAACAAACTTTGGCAATCATGAAGAGGCTGAGCTGTGGTGGGCGAAGGCAAGAGAGTCCACCTGATAGGTGCAGACACTTCACCTTGAACCTCAAAGCTGTGTGTTTTGTGATTCATTTCCCCACCAGCTTCCAGATGGAAAACTCTCACAGCATCCTAGCTGAAAAGGAACGAATGCAAAGCCATTTAAAGAAACAAACCAAAATGGGCAGCCAGTGAACCTATTTTCTTAAAATGTGTTCTGAGAAGCCAAGCTTTCAAACTCCCAAGCCAGTGGCTAAATGAAAGGTCTACTGAAGGGTAGAGTGCTTCCGTGAATTTTACTAAGCTTCCACACCTGACTTACTTTCCTACTTGCTACACTGTCACAGCACAGTTCAGTAGACCAGGTAGAGGTAGCATCCACAGCAGAAGGAAGTGGTTTGCCTCCTCTCCTAGGGCCACAAGTGGTTATCCTTCTTGTCACTCTGGCTTTTCTTTGTGTACGAGTACCTCTGGAGTCTGTGTGTGTCCAAATCCCCTCTCTGAAGAAGCACACCATTCAGATGCCTCGTTTTTTGCCTTAATCACGTCTTTAAATGTCCTTCTTCAAACACAGCCCCATTGTGCGCTGCCGAGGGTTGGGCTTCAGCATGAATTTGGCAACAATGTTTCAGCTCATAGCTGGACATGGTCCAACACAAGAAGTTCTCTATGAAGGGTCCCAGGGAGGCTTGATTAGGGCCACGCTGAAAATACTTTTGGGGCAAATTGCTAGCCGCCACATGCAACTGCCAAACGTGTGGCTACTGTGAGTGAGGAACTGAGTTTTAATTTTTTCCACTTTAATTAATTTGAGACTTAAAACTACAGGTGTATAAAATATTTTACTGCTTATTTGCTGATTGAATAAGGTTAGGCATCATTTCAACCACTGGAGTTGCAATGCCTAACTTAAGCTCGGTTATCGGTGTCGAATTCAAATTCAGAGATAACAACAACAACAAAATGAAAACATCTCAACAAGTTTTTAATTATAAATGGAAATGAAAGCTGTTTGGAATCTATTGGGATAACCGAACTATGCCTATAAATTTAATTTTAGCTGTTTCTTTGGGGAGGTGACAGAGGGACAAAAATTAGTGAGCTGTGTGTGCTTCTCCTCATGTGTTTGCCAGACAGACCTGAGGTAACTTATCCTCCAGCAGTTGCCAGAGTTGGGCCAGTGCACAAAGTAAGTTATAGCTTCTTCTTGCCAAAACATTTAAAGTTCTGGCTTCTTTGGGCCTCTCTGTAGTTACATTAAAGTAACTGAACCATTTCTCCCTAGGAGTTAATATATTATTAAATTTCTTATTATTTGTTATGTAGCCAAGCTGTCTTAATAATCATTTTCTTAATAATAAGTTTTTTTAATACCAGAATTTAAAGGTCAGAATTTTTTTTCCATAATGAAAAAGGTGATACTGTTATCCTGGTATTCTGCTTCTGCTATTTCCCCCCCCCCGAAAAAAACAACCTAGCTTCATCTACCTCCCTAAACCTCCCCGTTTAAGTTACTTCCTGCTCAGGTTGCTAGGAAGTCCCTGGGTAAAGTAGCTGATACCTTTTATTCAACAAATTCACATTGAACAAATGAACAGCATCTCCAGTTTCTGTAGTGTGGTGAGCCCAGGAAGGCCCAATGGGGTCTTTGGTTCTGGAACATCTTTGAGATACAGTCTTTGCTGTGACAGTAAGAAGGCTGAAAGATTGTAGGAATCAAATTCCAGAGTTTCACAGAGCTACTTTGGGGACGCATTTCTTGTATAACAAAATAAAATTAAAAACTGAAAAGTCACATTAGAACTGGAAGCATTGGACATTACAGCACCAAAGATTAAAGGTTTAAAGTTCAAACAACAGTTGATACTAGGTCAAAATAGCTATTGATTCTTTCTGAACCTTTTGCATAGTTTTTGTTTGTTTGTTTGTTCCTGGTGTTTGCTTGTGGCTCTGAAGATTGAATCCAGGGCTCTGGGTATGCTGAGCTGCACCCCGTAACCTTTAACCTCTTCTTAAGCAGCTTAATCCTCTGATGGCACAAAAACAAGTAACAAACAGGAGAGAGAACATGAGGACATGTGACTCTACAGTGCAGCTTGTTATCCCGCCACCAACACGTGAGAGTTCCCACTCTTACCCACTAGCAATAGAGAATGCCGGAAAGTCCCTAACTGACCAGAGAACTGGTCCAATATCACATCCGCATTCTAAAATGCACACCAAGGGGGTGATCAAAGAGATATTTCCCCCGTATTTCTTTGTTCTTTCTGGCACTGGTGAGCCTTTAGGAATAATGAAATCAGGACAGACATTTATTGGAAGGACGCTGGCTTTGAAGATCACTTGCTACCTAACTGGCACGGTCATTTACATGGAATTCAGGGAGGATTTCAAAGAGTTTTTCACCCTTGTTACTGGGATAAAAGAGAGACCCAGGTGTTGAAAGTATGTGTGTGTGTGTGTGTGTGTGTGCAGTTTAATATTTGACAAGGCTTTCATTTCACACACAAGGATTCTCATATGGGTTTTATTTTTCTGTCTTTAATTGAAGTGGTTCAGATTGAATCAATGTCGAAAAAAAATGCATCCAGATTCAAAAAGGGAAGAAAGATTTACAGAGAAGTGACACACAAGTGTCTGGCTCCACACGCAGAAAGCAAGAGATTCCCCAAATGTGTGGTCACTGCAATCTCTGCTTAGTGGGAAAGACTGGATGGAACGTTGGTAATGGCTCCCAGAAGAAAAAGCACAAAGCGCCTACTGAAAAAGAAAAAATAAAGAGCCAAGGCCTCATCTAGTATATCAAGTTTAGTAGAAAAATGGGGGAAGAAAAAAATTAAGAACCAAAGAGCAATCATATTAAGTAGAGTTTAGAGGCAACTTGGAGACCACGGAGAATCGAAAGGAGCTCAGGTTGTCTAGGATACCTCCTTCCATAAACCCCTCTGCATTGTTCAAGACTTGCTCTTCCAAGGCATTTTCAAAATGATTTCTCGTTGGATAAAGAACAGTCTGCACCCTTTAATTTTCACGCTATTCACACACCATCACCTGTCACACACGCCCCACTGTGCCGCTCAGACCCCCTCATGCTCTTTGGTTTTCACTTCCTATCCAGCCACACTTCCTGTGGAAACCCCAGAAGACTTTCACAGTGTCCTTTAGTCAGTTCTCTACCGGGTTCTGTTCTCAAGTCCAGTGGCCACTCCTCTACGGTCCCTGGAGTTCTCTCCTCGTTTTCAGCTAACTCTCCTGGGTCATGTCATCATGAGCCACAAGTTCAGCCTCACATATATGCTGATGATGAAAAAACCCACCTGTGCCCTCTGGTGATACTTTTCTACCAATGACCTGAGTCTTTCAGAAAACGGGCATCTCACATCAGCGGGTCCAGATGTGTCATCTCCATCTTTTCACTCAGCCCGCACCTCATTCTCTACAGTCTTTCTGTTTGGGTGCATGGCTCACATCCTGTCACCTACATGAAGGACAAAGGCATTGTCCTAGACAACTGTGAAACACTGAAGACAAAATACAAGAAAGCAGGCAAGCTCCACAGATGGGCCCTGAACACCAAGATGAGAGGCCTTCAAGAAGCAGCAAGCACTGAAAAGAAACCAATCACGAGACGAAAACAGCAGACATAAGCAGGCATGTCAGCACATAAAAGGACGCATTTTGTCTCTACACACAAATGATGTGTGCTGTATTGGGAAACAATCCGAAGATGCTTACAATGAGAGCAAATGCAATGAGGCCATTTTAAAGGTTCCATATACAAAACTAATTTTATTTCTATGTACCACAAACAAGTAAGTGGAAAAAGATTTTGTGTACATATATATGTCCATGATGTAAATATGTGTGTGCATAGTTATATGTATGTAAGCACATGTGTATTTATATATTTGTGCCTGTGTGCATGTAGACAGAAGATGACATCAGGTGTCTTCTTGGATCTCTCTCCACCATTGTCTCCAATACAGGCTCCATAACCTTCCTGAAGAGCACCACTGACTGGGGACCAAATGATCATGAGCATTGGGGAGGGGACATTTCTCATTTAAACAACCACAGAAGCAAACACTCAAACCACAGAAGTGTCAACTGTTACAATGTTTCTCATATGGAGAACAGATACTGTGGCAATGCTGCTGGAGTCTCTCTGCCAAGACTAAGACATTCCTTCTTTAGAGACTAAGTTGTAATTATAATTTAATGTTAGAAAATGGCAGTTGAGGTTAGAGAGATGGCTCAGAGGTTAAGAGCTGACTGCTTTTCCAGAGGTCCTGAATTCAATTCCCAGCAACCACATAGTGGCTCACAACCATCCGTAATGGGATCTGATATCCTCTTCTGGTGTGTCTCAAGACAGCTACAGTGTACTTATATATAATAAATAAATAAATCTAAAAAAATGGCAGTTGAAACTGGATCCTGGAAGCACAAAGGATCATTACATCATTGTATTTACTTGTATTCATATTCAAAGCTTCAATAATAGTAATAATAATAGTATATACATAATTATTATATAAAACCATGATAAAAAGCAACTTGAGGGGCAAAAGGCTTACTTTAACTTACAAGTTATATTCCACCATCAAGAGTAACCAAGGTGCAGGTTGTAGTGGCTCATGTTGGTAAGATTTGCTGACAGAGGCAGAGGCAGGAAGATCAAGACCAAGGCAGGATCCTGGAGGCAGGAACTGAGGCAGAGACCCAAGAGGAACTTTTGGCTTGCTTTTGTTAGGGTATTTTTATTACAGAAACAGAAAAGAAACTAATGTATTATTTCTACAAAATTCATGCTGTAACTTTATTACCAAGTATCAAGAGGTAAGAGCCATTCTGTCCCCACCAATGGAAGTAATGCCTCATATAGCCCATAGCTGGCCCATTTAACTACTTTAACTGTGTAACTCAAGCCCACCTACCAAGGGTTAGCACCAGCCATGGTGAGCTAGGCTCATCTACATTAATTAACAATTAAGAAAATGCCCACTGACTTTGCCCGATGGATAAACTGTAAAACATTTGGTTGTGTTTGAACAATGTTCCTCACACAGTGCCAAGCCTCAGGTTCTTTTCATGAATCCTCAAAACTTTCGAACCACAACTTCTGTGTGCTGACTTTAAAGACATAGTTCCCACAGGGAATGGAGGAAGCCCTTGGTACATGTGCAAAGGATAAAGGAAGTCCTGAATGTGTATTGTTGCCGAGGATGCAGCCATGTCAAGGATGCCAGTGCCTCAGGCATGTGGTAATTGGCAAAGCTTTCTTCCGGTGTCTTAGTTAGGGGTTACCATTGCAGTGAAAATCCACCATTGCCAAAAAAGCAACCTGGGACGGCATTCCTACAGAGACCAACTGCCAAGATTAGCTAAGCCCCATCCTGTGCGGTACATAATGAATGTACTGAGGTTCTGAGTATGCATGGCTGGTACCACTGTATCAGAATGAACACAGCCCATCTGACCCCAGCTTTGCCGTGTGTATGTGTGCCTGCCTCTCCTTTTATTCATTCCCTCATTATCCCAGTCAGAGTTCTAGACCAAGGGATGTGCAGGAAACAGCATACTTCCCAGAATATTTTGCCTCAGTGGTGCTGGTTTCTTTGTAATCAGCTTTTTTGTTTTTGTTTTTGTTTTGTTTTATTTTATGTTTTGGGGTTTTTATTGTTTGTTTGTTTTTGCCCCTGCTAACCAGCATCAATTGTCACAGTGAATCACAAGTAGGTGTCATTTCCACAGATTGCTAAGCTATCACAGGAGCAGCCCTAACAAGGTCTTTGACTCCCTCTGAAATGTCACAAGCCAGGCCCTCATCATTTGAATTTTCATCAACATTTTTTTCAAATTTTCAAATTCCCACTGTTCAACAGACAAATGCTTCCACAATTCTTCCCAAAACCAGCTTGGTCAGGTCTACCACAGCAAGATTCTACTTTCTGGTACCACTTTCTGTCTCTGTTTGCTTTCTCTTCCTGTGATAAGGAACAAAGGCCAAAGACAATCTGGGAAGGAAAGCATTCACTGGAGCTGACAGGTTACATTCCATCTTCAAGTGAAGCCAAGGCAGGAAGCTAGAGGTGGAAACAGAAGCAGGGACCACTGAAGGACACTTCTCCCCGGCTCGCTCGGCCCGTTTCCTAACGACTCAACAGTACACTTACTATTTGTACTATTACATTTGTCTGAAAGGCAAATTACAGAATCTGTGGTTTTAGCCTCAATCTCATGACAAGACTCCTGTCAGAGGTAAGGACTTTATCACTTAGACGAACCATGTCTGCAAATGTGCAGCTGATCAACATGGCCACAAAGTACCACAAGAGTGATATGAAGGTTAGCCCTCATGAGTAACATACATGAAGAATGTTATAATCAGACCTGGAAAACCCTAGCTTAGACAACCCCGGCCGGTTAAAGTGACCACAAGCAAACTGTTCAAATGCTTCTCTAGAAGAACACGTTGCCAGTTTTAATCCTGCCTCTCTTCAGAGTGTGTTGCTCTCTCTGTCTTCCAAGGTTTTCTGTACAGTCCAAGGAATGATCTGTGATGGCTATATTTTTGATGTGAACAAATGGGTTTATTCTGTTCATAGCGAGCCAAAGTGGAAGAATAGGGGATGGGGGACAGAAAACAAAACATAATTCAGGTACTCAAAGCATCCAGCAGGACTCAAGCGGACAGCCCTACTGCACAGGCAGAGAACTGAACCCTCAGGCAAGGATTCAAAATAAAAGAACAGCTAGCAATAGATAGAGATGATAGACTGAAATGTGGTGTTCACAGTATTCTGCAGCCACTGACTGGGGAAGTCGAGGTAGTCAGCTGGAATCCCTAATTGAGCTTTCTCTCCATGGACGGGCTTCCCATAGCAAACAAACTGTATATTTCTAAAACCTAAAACAAGGAGTGTGTGTGTGTGTGTGTGTGTGTGTGTGTGTGTGTGTAGACATACAGTGTAAGAAGTTAACAATTCCCTGAAGAATGATACCCCAGACTCAAATAGCATATAAAAGCAAAGATTGTTTTATTCTGCAGAAGACCAGTATGCTGGGGTCTCCCATTCCAAGATGGAGACAGGCAATGAGCTCGCAGGTCCAATTTAAAGCACATTCGAGAAATTCCAGGGTAGGTGACACTTATTTTGCTCCATCTCTAGGGACATTCCAGAACCATTACCAGGTTTGACACATGTATATACGGTGAAATGTTTAAGTTAGGTTACACACATTCGTCCTCCTTTCTGTTGAGAAGGCTAGGCTGACTCCATGACAGGCTTCAAATTGGCAGTTCAGGAGACTAGGCCTAAGAACTGGGCAAGTCCAAGTTAGCCCAGGGAAGTCAGTTACTAGAAAAATAAACAAAAACAAAAAACAGGCTTCAGGAAACTAGTCAGAAATTGCCCTGCCATCAGAAGCTGCCCCACCACCTGTCCTGAAGCAAGGACAATGGGTCAGCAACTGTTTCCAGATTGCACCTCATTAACCTGTGCCTTTGTTTCTGTAAATTCAGTTTTTTTTTAATTTGTTTTAATTTTAAAAGAAAAAGCCTAACAAATACTGTCACTGCCTCTGCTCAGAAGATATCAAAAGAGAGAGCTATACTGAACTACTTCCCAACAATATTACAGAAAAGCTAAAAACAAGGTCCTTGGACATCCCCTTCTCCTGGGCTCAGAGTGAATTATGATGTGTTTGGTACATATCTTTCCAGAACACTAGCTTGAAAAGTATAAGTACACATCTAAAATATATTTGTGTGTATACATATATATATATATATAATCACATACATAGTATATGTATATATACATATATATCAGTATATATGTGTATATCAGATATATGTAATACATGTGGCATATACATGTATGTATAGTATGTATATATGTGTGTGGTATGTGTATAGTCTATATGTATATATACCTTCATATGTATATAATACTATACATATATGTATTATATATATAGTTCACACACATACATATACACGTAGTATATACATACAGAGTAGAGACATACACAAACACACTGTACCCTACATGTAATTTTGCAACTTGTTTTTATTAAGCACATTCTTGGCATATTTTCCTTCCTCTCCTTGTCTTCGTCTTTGTGATCTACAGAGAGAGACATCCCAGAGATGTGCCAGTTGAACATGGCCTTTCTTTGGGCTGTGGCCGGTTCCTCCACCGTCACTCCTGTTATACAGCACTGACGCCTGACAGCTTTTGGAAGTGCCTGCCTCCCTCCAGCCTTACGGCCAGGTGTCACCCATTGCCATTGTTGTCATTTGGAAGAGACCTGGGTCCTGGAAGGTGTTTTATTTCAATCTTCCCAATCTTTAGCAAGGTGAACATATTTTCATACTTTATTTCCTGGGTTGCCATATAGTAACGTTTACATGCCCAGACCTGCAGTAAGCACATTTTGTGAACCAACTTAGTTTTATTTTTCACAACATGTGTCAGCCAGTTTACCATTACTATAACAAATACTTGAGATAATCAACTGAGAAAGAGAAAAGGTCACTTTGGATTCACAGGTTTGGTGGCTTTAGTGCACAGTCAGTTGGCCCTATAGCTTGGCTTTGGGACAAGGCAGTATCATAGTGGAAAACATGTGGTAGAGCCCCATTAATGTGGGTAGAAGCAAACTCTTCTTTAAAATTAATTTCACAATACCTGTTCTCTTCTTAGCAAAATAATCCCCATTCTGGAAATCACATGTCAAGCTTCAAAGCCACACTTCCCAGCTTGTCCGTAGATGGAAATTAGCTATAGGTACAAAGGCTGGAAGTCTCTCATAAACTCCCATAAAGGAGTGCTGGCCCCCAGCTCTGTGTCTTTATATCCTCCCTTCTACTGATGAGAAGACCAAGGCTGCAGCAGCCATTGTACAGCCCAAGGCAACCTTGAGGTGGAATGACTAAAAATACAAAAGGAGCCTGGGGCACAGACACCATAGTGATGACCCTGTTCCTCCCTGGTGACAACCCTGAATTTTCGTTATATGAGCAAAGTCCCTCTGCATTTCTGTGATCATTGGTGATGGAGTCGGGACTTGGAGCAAAAACAAGACCATGGTCTTAACCCTTTAGATATGTTGAGGAACCCCCTTTCTAGGAAAGAGTTTTGATATGAGAGTCTGCCTCCAAGTGTGATATGGCCGTTGCCCTTCAGAAATCAGAACAGCTGTCGTTTTATCCACACAGATTCCTGATCCTGGCTTCATCATTTAAAAACAAAACAAAAAAAAAAAAAAAAAAGCAAAAAAATTTAAATAATGAAAAAAATTGCATAATTTCTCCCTGTCTTTCTTTTCTACAACTTAAATGCGGTCTTTGTGCCTAAGCTTACAGTGAGAAGTATGCTGAAGCTTTTCAAAAAAGAACATGGACGGACTCATTATATGAATATTGAATTCCTAGTGTATGTGTGCCCACCACGTTCAGAGAGCCCCTAGATATCATTATTAGAATTTGGTGATCCAGTTTTCTCTTTCTTTCCCACCATTATGACCTGGAGATCCTTTGAGACATGAGAATAATCTCAGAATAGAGCACCATTGTCCTAGGGAAGGGCAGGTGACCGTGAGTGTGGGTTGTGTGTGTGTCTGTGTGTCTGTGTATCTGCGCACACATGCACATGTATACACATGTGCATGCATGCCTGTTTAATACTTAACCTATTTCTTCTTGAGGCTTATATATATTATGCAAAGAATTGCTGAATATTCATTGATCCATTTGGAATCTGCAAGTATGCTATTAGAAATGCATTACTTATCTTTATTTTTGAAATGTCGAAATAATTCAGTGTTGATCCTTTGTGAGATAGGTTTGCTACCTTTAAACTAAAGTGACAATGACACCCAAGCCGGCTCAAGTTGTACTCATATCCTTGATGTCTCTAACAAACCAGAGCCTGCATGTGAGAATCCTGTATGTCACTATTAAATTGAAAAGGGCCTGAAATATCAAAACCTCACTCTGGTAGGGAAGGGAAGCGAGAAAAAGCAAAGGAATGGTTATTCATGAATCACTGACAGGCTGCCACCGTGAATCACAGCATCCTGTTCTCCTCTTCTCAGCCCTCATAATTTTTCCCTGAAGGTGTTTTACCTGCACAGGAAGAACTGGGCATTGTCTAGTAAAGATGATTTTTAAGGCCTCTTAAAACGCAGAAGCCTATATTTAGGTTACAAGCCTTTCCTTTTGCATGCAGCAATATCTAATCCATCTCAGCTGAAGGATAAGACAGACCACAAGGATTTGCCATGTTTGAGCCTGGGTTTTGTGACATTCTTGGTGATACTGAGATAGCTCACTGGTGAGAGAACTTCTTCCTAAAAATTACAAGCAAAGGAATCCAGATTCAAGTGTTTGCTTCCTTAAACTTGAGCTCGATAGATGATAGATAGATAGATAGATAGATAGATAGATAGATAGATAGATAAATAGATAGATAGATAGATAGATAGATAGATAGATAGAGAACATCATGAAAGGCTTTGGATACCATCAAAACACAGCATTGAGAAAATAGGTAAAGTGTAGCTTCTGCGTGTTTTTCTGCCCTTCCATTGTTTCAACAAGGGGCTGCTTGCTTTCATTAGGGCTGACAGGCAAAACAATGTGACATGTTTGTTTGTTTCTCTCTCTCCTCTTATGAAAGATATTTATAGTCTTGCAGTTGCATTTGCTTCCGCTTTCCCACCCAGTTATCTTCTTGGGTGTGGATTAAGTGTAGATCTGGGTGTTGAAAGACATTTACATAAGTGCTGTTTGTGAACACTAGGCCAAGACGCCTATTACCATCAGAACATTTAAATCTTAATGACTGGCATTGTTGTCTAAAAGACGTTGTTTTTCCCGCTGAGAAACTGCATTAGATTCAAGAAAAGGAGCTCATTTCCATTCTCTCAGCAGTCTCTCTAGAAATGACATGCAGTGCTTGAAACTGTTTATTTCCAAATTCAGGCCTCGCTCGCTTCAGTCATCAGCCTCAATTACCAGTTTTCCCGAGCCGAGCCATCAGGCAGTCTGACACCGGGGTCCGGCCTAATTCCCACCTTCTCCAGAGTCAAGAGCATAATGTGCGGATGAAAAGGTGCAAAATAGCCTGGACTTCATTAGCATGCAGGGCCTGGCTGTTCATTTGCTGGCTGCGAATGGAAGTTCTGACACTTGGAGCTTCCTGCAAAATGAGAAAAGTCCTCTTCAGGGGAGATGGGGTCCTTGGTGGCGAGAAAAAGGTCATCAAAAAGCCAGCGGCTGCCCTTGCTCCCTGCTCTCCATGACTGCTTATTGATTCCGGGAACACCTCATTACACGCCGGATCAACATATTATTGCCATGTTCTGGGACTGAATTGTTTACAAGTGTCTTTATCGCCAGCAAAGGCCTGCCCAGAGATGCGTGACTACACTCATTTGGCTGTGACCCGCCAATTATGTGTTATCCGATATGTTGCTGGGTATCTTGATCTTTGCCCGGGTCTTCTCCTGGCATCAGCACAGCCCCATTTACTACTTCTTTCCACCACTCTTTGGGAAAGTAGCCATTAATCTGTGTGTGTGTGTGTGTGTGTGTGTGTGTGTGTGTGTTACTTCAGCTAAAGGAAATATAGACATCTTTGCTCAATTTCTTGCTGTACATTAGGACGACAATAATTTCAGGAAAAGAAATCCTCTCTCTCTCTATTTCTCTACACACACACACACACACACACACACACACACACACACACACACACACCTACCCTTATTTTAAGGCATTCAGGAAACCCATACAATCTTCAGTCAGTATGCACAGCAGAGTCTAACGCAGCCTCCACCCACACTGCCTCGGCTTACATACAGGCCCTATGAGAGAGCTGTCATGTTTTATTTGGGCAGAGTCACTGCAAACCACTGCACGGGACCATTTTAATCTTTCATTACAGACACTTCTATGGCTCCATAAAAGGAAGAGTGGAATAGCAACTCGATTAAAAACTCACTGAAGAGATTGTGCAAACCCTTTACCCACCCCCAAAAGTAGAGATGAAGCCATAAAAGCTTCTAAATAGTGCATTCAGCAAGGATAGGTGATTCCCCTCCTCCATTAGTGACTATGGCCAAAACTTCATAACCATGTTGAGAAGAAACAACTTTCTTTCATTTTTACGAATGCTAGTGAGAGATTTAACAACTGCCAAACACTTGTACCACCTCAAGCCGGCAGTATTTACGGGGCTGCTGCTCTTACATTTCTGACCTCTATCCAGATCCGCCTTTTGTGAGCTTTTCATAGTAGCACACAGAAAAGCAAATTCCAAGGCATTTGCCTCTGGTTTTCCGGAAGCATTCATTCTTGGAAGTGGACACATACCGTAACGGTGGAAATGGCACCCAAGAATCCAAACACCCCTCCCCAGAAGCTTGAGGCTCTGAGTGCATTCATCTCTTGCAATTTCCCAGATAAGTGTGTTATTTATCTTCTTAAAATTAATTTTCTCCAGGCACTCCCCCACTCCTTTTTTTAAAAAGAGGAGTTTTGTAAAGAGATGGGGCACCTTTTGTCCTTTCTGAAATCTCTTGGTCCTGGCTTCCTGACAAATGAGTAACTGAAAGGACAAACAAAGGCACCCTCGTCAGAGTGCTTCAGGTAAATTAGAGTCAGTGTAGCGGTGTTTGCTCCACTGGGTTTAAGCACACTGCAAATTTTGTAGTGTCATCAACCAACAAATAGCTTGAAGAGAAGATGTTAGGAGGGTTACTCGAGGCTTCCCTTCGGAAGGATGACTGTGAGGAGTTTGGTCAAGGGGTAATGATGGAACAGGAGTGTTTATAGAGGTTCCCTCTGGGGAGTACGCAGCAACAGTGTGGGTAGCACTCAAGAGGGGAAAGCACACTGGTGACTCAAAAGCGCAGGTTATCTACAGGGAAGGCTTTCCTCTGCAATGTTAGAGGGTGGTGGGAACTGTATGTGCGCAGCAGGTATCACGGTGACATAGTGAAATGATCAGAGAATAAGTAGCAAAAAGACCCTTGTTTTGAAAGTTATTTATTAAGTACAGTTTTGTGCCTAGCACCAGCATGTATTCCCAATGACCCTGTGAGTTGAGTGTGGCTACCCTCACTGTACAGATGAGGAGATATTTTCATATATCTAATATGTATATCAATGTGCTCAGGATCACACAGCTACTGACAGCAATTTAAACATGGTATGATCCATGGCTACCTCCTTGGAGCAGAGAATACCACTACAAACCTCCATGAACCCTAAAGAAGTTTATGCATGCAAGCTGTCAGTACACAAAAATGGTGTGTGTGCCATTGTATGCCATGAAAATGAGAGTGTCTAAAGAAACATCTTTGACTCACCCGACACCCTGATCCAAGGGGTTAGCTGAGACAAGCGGTCTTTAGCTGATATAGTAAATGTTTGATATTAAATGATCGTTCAAGCCATTTAGTTAGGAAGTGGGGTAGGATTTGCAAGAAGAACATGTTCAAGAAGTAATATAATCCCTCCCCACCCTAGTCAGTAGGATCAACTGAGGAAGTCTTGTCAATCTTTGGGTCATTCCAATGGTCTACAGATCTTTTGGTGATTGTACCCGAAGAAGAAGAAAAGAGTAAGGAGGCGAAAAAGGAAGGAAGGGAAGAGAGAGAGAAAAGGAGAGGGAGAGGGAGGGGAGACAGCCAGTGTATATCCTAGGGACATGATGGGCCAGTCTCTCGCAGGCTTCCTCTACTTTTGGAAACCTCATCACTAAGAGTAGAATTCCAGCCTCAGAGACTTGAGGTCTATCCATCAACTGACTACCAATCCATACAAACTTTCTCATTTGTTCTGAATATTTCCCTTGGTTCATAATTTCATATTTCTCTGCTTTCTGTGGGCACGTGTGTGACTTTCTTCTGCCAGGATAACACAGCATTTGCTATGTTTCCTGGCCCACCAGCCTGGCTGAGGTGAAGGGAGAGGATCCATCCCGGGGAATACCTCATTCACAGGTCTCTGTTCTTCAGCACCAGTAACCTCTGATCTTCTAGAACATTCACTCTGCTCTACTTTCTTCTGTAAGAGAAAGAGAAATGTTGTTTTCATTAGCTAATTTATACCAAGATGTGGATATTCAAATTTACACCCTCCATACACCAATTTTAAACAGTTATTGCTTAAGCTTTTTTTTTTTTTTTTGAAAGGCGAATACTCAACCAGGAAGACAGAACATGGCAGAGCTGCTAGCGAATGGGAAGAGGAAGGTGTGTGGGTCATCCTGGTGACTCATTACATTCACAAGCATTTGTGGGTGTAGATTTATATGTGTCGTCCAGATCACATGTATGCTGGGAGGGTTTTCTAAAAAAAATACTAATTTTCAGAATGTACAGTTGTGTACTGTGGAATAAAATATTAGTAATGAGGGCAGGAGAGATGTCTCAGTGGTTAAGAGCACTGGCTGCTCTTCCAGGGGTCGTGAGTTCAATTCCCAGCAACCACATGGTGGCTCACAACCATCTGTAATAGGATCTAATGCCCTTTTCTGGTGTGTCTGAAGATAGCTACAGTGTATTCATGTACAAGAAATAAATAAATAAATCTTTTAAAAATGTTAGTAATGAGTTTTACTATCTAGATGTTAATGTAAGAGTATATATTTCGGTCACTTTCTCTGCCTGGCCTTCATGGCTTTGTCCTTCGTATGAGCATGAACATGAACCCACCAACTGCTCCAAACTGTTCAAAGTGACCTTGGAACTCCTGCTTCTATTTTCTGTTGTGGAAGATCCAACAATAAGTTGCCACAAAGAATTTCACAAGACAATAAATAATTACAGAAAACTTAACAAGTACAGCTGATAAGAGTATAGTAGGAGACCTTTGTGGACTAGCATGGTGAGAATGGCTTCTCACATGATGGAGGTTAGAAATGTGTCCTGGGGGATGGGATACATAGAAAGAGGGCTGAATGGGGCAGGACGGGCAGTACCTAGTTCGCCATATAATAAAACTCATATATATATAAAACCTCTGGGAGAGGAGCTGATTTCTCTTGAATCTAGTCCAACTTTGTGGCTGTTTTGACCTACAGAATGAGAACAGTGCGGCATTTCCTGGATCTTGAAATGTCTCAAACGTTGGTCTTCCCTCCTCTTGCCCCTCCTCTCCCCTTCCCTTCTCACCTCTCTCTCCACATGCTCATGGCCAGCCTTTACTTCTCTACTCCTCTTTTCTCTTCTCTCTCTCTGCCTCTACTACCCTCCTAACTCCTCTCCCCATGCCCTGAATAAACTCTATTCCGTACTAAAAAAAAAAAAAAAAAAAAAAAGTCACAACCCTTAAAAGACCAGTGTTGTCTACAGCCTTTCTCTCATAGCCCAGCTGTTATCCAGGTGAAATGTCTCTGTTAGGCCATAGAATGATTAGAGGTCATGTGGATATTGGTTCTGGGGTTGAGCAGTCATCCTAGAATTTCTACATAAACACTCAACCTCCATGAAGAAATGCCCAGCAATCTCCACCTGGATTTCTGACACATATCAAGTGTTGCTTTAAGCTGTAAAGTCCCAAGGTGGTTGGTTAAAGAGCAATAGATAATTAATTATTAAATAATTAACAATTAAACATTAATAAAGGAAATTCAAGAGTAACTGATTTCCCTATAAAAAGACAGAAGTAAAATAAGAACAAATTCATAGGATACATGAGAAACTCTTAAGTTTGTAAACAAATTCAGCTGGAGTAGGCATTCGGACATCAACTAGAAGAATGCATATTAATATTACACCCCTAAAAGAACTTTAATACAGGAAGTAGATCCTTTTTTAAGATTTATTTTATTTATATGGGTACACTGTAGCTGTCTTGATACACACCAGAAGAGGGCATTAGATCCCATTACAGATGGTTGTGAGCCACCATGTGGTTGCTGGGAATTGAACTCAGGACCTCTGGAAGATCAGTCAGTGCTCTTAACCACTGAGCCATCTCTCCAGCCCAGGAAGTAGATCTTAAAGTACTTATCCTAAACTCATCTGTGGCCAGTGACACCCAGTGTCCTGTCTGTGGTACCTTCTCTTTTATACATCAGTGTATACCAGTTTAATGTCCAAATCACCAGCACCTCGGTTTTCCCTCTGGAAGCTAATTTTACCTGTGTAGTAGGCCAGAGTGTTTGGGAAGTCATGCTCACAAATAGCCTTCAGCTAATGACAGAGCATGAATGGAGCATAAACTTCAGCTCACACAGGGTTCACAGTCTTCCTAGCCCCTCCAAAGAATTACACTCTTGCTGCCCACAATAATAATTTGCTTTATAACATACTTTGGTGGAATTCCTCTTCCCTGATACCAAAATGTTGCCTTCTTTCCCATCTCTCAACTAATGGTGTTTTCTGGGACCATCCTCTAAAACACTGCTTGCTTTTGAAGAAATCCAGTATTCTCATTCCATGGGTAAGAAAACCAAAAGCTAGGAAGATTGCTTTGGATATATGCCGTTAAAAAAAAATGAATGAAACTATGAAGGTTTTAAATTAAAATAGAAAAATCATTTTTCCCCAGTAAAAGAGGTGACTCTGATCCAGGAGGACACCATGGGATCCCAGAACTTCCATTAGCATAATCCCAAACAGCGAAGGAAGAGAGGGGTATGCACCAGTATGTATGCATACCGATCTGCCTTCGTCCCGTTGGTGAGAAGGTAGTCCCAGGGTCCATGTACAGCTGCAAAGGAGGCGAAGAGATGTAGTTCTGCTGGACAGCCGTGTACACACTAGAAAAAGAAAATAGATGGGTGAAGAGTGGAGTGTTGCCTGTGGTGCAGAAAATTAGGCAATTCCTCAACCGCCTACAGTTAGTGAGCACACAAGAACCATTAGCTCTTCTGCCCACAACTTTTCCTTTGTTATATGTTTCCATGCGATAGAAAGTCTCAAATGCCATGCTGAGGCATCTCATATTTTGGAGGCCTGACTCTCATCATCACAGAATCAGCAATGCCGAACATGCTCCTGAGCTCCCCCCCCCCCCATAGGTTGACTGGATCAGACTTTGAGGCCAACAGCAGAGGAAACTCACAGACATGGCTCTCCTTGGAAGCAGAAGCATGTTGGGCATAGATTCTTTCAATGGCTTGCCTTTATCAAAGAGCTCTATTGCATTCTGCAGAACCCTGTGCTAACGACTTTACAAAGCTTCAGTCACAGGGATGTGAAGGGATGTAGAGAGATGTGAAGCTGGGCTTGCCTAACTACGAACGCGGCCCCATAGAAAAGGAGGGAAACAGGGTTCTAGCATGTATCCTTGGTGACTAGAAACTTTGACAACCATCTCTGGAGAATCTAGCCTTGCATGGTTTCCAAACATCTCAAACCCACCAAGATGTATCCTTCTGAAGCAGCATCACAGGTGGAGCATCTCTTAGCATCTCTTAGCTAAGCACAGTTCATTTTGGTATTAAAATAGAAGACAATGAGAACAGACTGTTTAGGTGATCCTGTTAATAGCTTTTCTGTGAATCTACACTTTTTACATATTCAGTTTTTATGCATTTTAAATATTAAGGTGACTACATATATAAAAAATGTATTTGTTCAGGTCAACAGAAGCAAATAAGTCAGAAGATTTTGTTTTTAAAAAGAATTTTGTGAGTATGTTGCTTTCAAGACAAGAAAAACATCCTTAGTCAAATAATCTTAAAGAGCCTAGGTTTGCTTCCCAGCTCTGGGGGAAAATTCTTTATTTTAATAAAGAACACACTGAATCTTTAACTCATCCTCTTGGCAATTAAAATTTCTCCAAGACATAAAGTATATATTTTCTTTTTCAACTTTAGTGAGAAATTACCAAATTTTTTGGGCTTTTTAAAAATTTAAAACTATATTCATTCATTCAGTTAGAAAGAGAAAACGAACGCGTGTCATGGCATTTGTATGGAGGTCACAGGACAGTTTGTGGGAGTCAGTTCTCTCTACCACATGTGGCTAGAAAATTGGAATTCAGATTGGCAAGCTTGGTGGCAAGTGTCCTTTCCTGCTGCTGAGCAGTCTTGTGGACCCCAAGACTTTTGTCCTTTAAGTACCAAATAGTACTAATTACATCGGCCCTGCTATTTTGAACCATTCCTGAGCCTGAAGAGAAAAAGTTACTACTTATCTGAGATCCACACAGGAAGTTACCTTCACATACACTGGACCAATTTCTGGTTAGGCTCAAACCTCCTTCCAAAGTTATACCTAACTTAGTAAACTGTGTTGGCAATACATGTTTCATTACCAAAGAAACAAGCGTTTTGTCTTCACTCGCATAGTCAAAAATATAATGGCATTTGTCTTCTTATTTACTAAACACCTTTCTGCCCTTGCTGCTTTAAGGAAAAAAAAGTCAGACATTTAAGGAAGATAAATATGGAGCAGGGGTAGGTTGTGAGCATAAAAATGAATAACATCAGAGCTGGAGATGAAGCAGTTGAATATGTTGGCGTTTAAAATTAGAATGGCTCCCCAAAGCACTGATAATGTTCCATTTAAGAAAAGAAATGTTTTCAAATCATTTGGGGTGACTAAAGAAGACTGAATCAAAGTAAAAAATTAATAATAACTTTAAAAAGATACAGACAGATACCCCCCAATCAATAACAGAGATGATTTGTATGCATATAAAAGCCTTCAAGGCCCCAGTGTATCTACAGTTCTGTGAAAAAAACCTAATGAAATGCAAGAAGAAAATGTTAAAAATAGAAATGGATGTGCCTAGTAGAAATACTATTGTCCTATTCGTGTGACATGAGGACTTGTTTTCTGGAAAAAGGATTCTTCAATTGAGCCCGGGCTAGCATTGTATTCATTGTAAAATTGTATGTTTAGGCCCTATAGCCTGAAGGGTTTGCCTGCCTTTACAGCTCAGTGCAACCAGGAGCTCATTAGAGTAGCCAGATAAAAGTCTATCATATTACTGGCTCCACACTACTCAGAACTTCTGGGTAGTTTTCAGCGGCTTCAAGTACTTAGATTGTCAGCAATGTGGGAAATAGAAAGTAGAATGCTGAATGTATGAGGTGTGTACATCAAACGAGTGGAAGTGTATAGGCAGAGATAAAGACTCTTCTGGAACCCCCTGTTATATTGAAATCACTGCAGAACAATTCCAGGGTAAATGCATATTTGTTGTAAACAGCTGCAATGCACAGGTTGCAAGAATTAGAGCAGTCCGAGTCTCATTCAAGATCAAATGGTTCCTTTCCAGCCTTTATATCAGGAAGAGGCTTTGCTAAAGGCGGCGGTGGGAGGATAAAAGAATGTAATGACAGCCATGTCTTCCGTGACACCCGACAGTAACAGTGAGGGGTTCCTGTCTAAATTGGGACTGAGTTTGACACAGGACAGCATTATCTTAGGGTGGCTGGTTCTCTATTTGGACCAACTTAAAGCTCTTTGGGGGCCTCTTGTACATACCTAGGCTTTGTGAGAAGCCATTTTCAGGACACTGGTGGGTGAATCCTGGTGGGAAGTGGGGGGGGGGGGTGTTCCAGGAGGAGCAGAGGGACGAATCAGCCAAAGCCTACAGGAGCCAACACAGATTACCTGCTCTCTGGGCCTGCCATTTTTTGTGTGCATTTTTTTAAATAACAGGAATGTAGAGAGAAAACCAAAAGACACCAGAAGCAACAACATAGTAAAAGGTTAATCTTCCACCTGCCCCTCCCCCACGCCTTGTTTTTTTCTTCTAGTCCATCACTCCACAGAACTCTTCTCTGAGGTGGAGCAGGTGTACCGGGGTTAAAGGAAACATTCTGCACCCTCTGCACTTCCCCCAGCACCCCAGGTCTTTCCTACACACAGCCCGACCGGCAGCCTGTTTATTCACCACAGGCGGAGCCTCTAACAGACGACCTGCCCTAACCTTTACACCCAGGCTGTGTCTTTTTTTTTTAAAGGGCTGGGATTATTACTCAATGATAATGACTTATTTTACACATTGTCTTCTGCTGATGTTTAAAAGATAGGACATTTGTCAGGACAGGAGCCTGAGCCTCTCAGAGGACTCCCGGAGACCCTGCCAAAACGTTTCCAAACTGAATAGTCATTGGGTAGCCAGATAATTCAGAAACTATTTGTATGAGCTGTTTATCAAATTATTAACCGCACAGATGTTGTTTGGCTGAAGAGCAGCTGAATCCCCTCTCTGGCAGCCGCGGAGACAAAGGTCTCCAGGAATAATTGGAGATGTGCACGGAATATTAAATTAATTTACTGCTCTTAATTCTTATGCAAATTCTGACCTCTGATGGCGCCTATCAATTACCCCGCGCGCAGTGAAAGCGAAGGCGACAGTTTCTTTTCTTTGCTTTGCCTTTTTTTTTCTTTTAAGAACTCGAAAAAGGAAATATTTGCAATAAGCAGACCGTAGGAGCTCTGGTAACTGGAATTGTTTAATTGAATCTCCAAGTTTTAGGGATGTCCGAGGAGGATAAAACCCCAGGGTGCAGAAGAGGGGTGCGGGGGAGGGGGGCAAAGGAATTTGGAGGTTTGGTTGCAGAAAAATACAGCAGGGAACCAGGCCGTCAAATAAAATGGGAATTTGTAGGCTGACTGGGACCTTGGTCCTCGCGTCCGGAAAGACTTTGGTGGTGGCTGGGAAGCCCGGTGGTAGAACTGTGCACTTCTGCAAACCGACAGTGCCTAGGCGCCTTTGCAAGGCATCTGCTGGACCGCCGTCTGCACAGCGATGGCTCCCTTCGCCGGTTCTTTAACTGTTTTCTCATCTTTAGCGTCCTCAATCAAAAACACTTAAAATTTTTTTCTTTGTTTGAAAGCCCAAACCTCTACTCGGTACTCCCACATTCAGCTCCACTGAAATCCCGGGTGGGCCGAAATAAGATGTAATTGTCTCCTGCTTGGACACCCAACTCGTTTCCCTGAATTGAGCAAAAGCCAGGGCTTTGTCTGAGCTTGTGGCTTAAATGCTGTGTGCTTTCTGCGCCCGGGTGTTGAGCTGTAAAGACTGGGGTCTCCAAGTCTTTCATCATCGTTCTAATAAGGAAAACCAAATCGGGCGCATAATGTCATCAGCCCTGGCCCGACCTTGCGGGGACCTCCGCAGCCCGAAGATGTCGCCAGCGGCCCCCGGCGCAGCCACAACGCGTCGCCTTTCAGCTCCTGGCGGTCCCCACAAAAGCCAGACAACAATATCAATTAATCATGCAGCGGGCAAACAAGGAGATTTATCCCGCGACAAACAGCCCCACCGAGAGTCGTTGAATGGGCGTGATTAGCATGTGAAAAGACGAGCAAAACTCCTTGGTTCAACCGCTAAAGAGCAATTTGATGGGACTGGGATGGGGAAATTACTTGATTAGCGTCCGTCGGAGGAGAGCACGGTTACAGCCCCTCAGCCTGGAATCCAACCGCGGAACAAATCGCGCTGGTAAACGCGGCGACCTGGAGGGACCACGCGCTAGCGAGGGTGGCACGGGGACCGGCACTGACACGCGAGCGACCGTGGGGGGCGGTAATAGTGGGCAAAGTGGCTGACCTACTTAGCCACTCCCCAGAGCGACGGGAGCTGTGACAGCTGTCCCACCTAGGCTCCCAGGCCTGGACCGGGCGGGCACGTCTTCCCCAGCTGACGTTGGAAGTGGGTTCTAATTTACACTCTCCCGACTCTGGCCGGGGAGAAGAGTGTCGAAGGAGTGTGAGAAGGGAAAGGTCCTTGCACATCCTCCCGTGGGTCTGCTCTAGGGCTCCCGGAGCGCAGTCCGCCGCTCAGCAGCCTCCGCCAGCGGCTCCAAATAGTCGCTACCGCGCGCGGCTCTTCCACCAGAAGCTCCGAGGTTCGGTGTGCACAGTGAACTTTGGATCGCCTTAAGACCGCTTTTTCTGAACCGCGGGATTTAACCGCTTTGTTCCAACCTCTTAGAAAACCTGCCCTTGCGGCCTTAGCACTTGGCCAAAAGTGGGGTGCGTGGGGGTGGGTTTTGCAGTCCACCGGGAAGAAGTGGGGAGTTGAAAGGGAACACTCCAATTGAGGATGGCCGGCCTGGAGGCTCTGGGGGTGGGCTTAGTGCGGCGTCAGGAAGTGCACGACCGCCTTAGTGTTAAGGACCGCCTGGAGCCGGCGCCAGAACTCTCCCTGGGATGTACCGGTCAGTCCCAGACCTGCCCTGGATCCAAATCTCCAAGGCCAGATCTGGAGTCTTGGCAATCTAAACCCTAGGTTTTTCTCCTCAGTCCCAGAGGGCAGTATCCAAGGCTCGTAGCCCAGATCTTTATTGGTGGTACACTGGGATGGACTTTTATTGATGAGGAAGAAAAGCTGACCTAACAGAATGCTACGGAGCTGTGAGCCTAAGGGTTCTCAGAACAAGGCCAAATGCAAGAGAGTACAGGGAAACCTTCTGCTCCCCCAACAACCCATCTTAGCTGGACAGTCCACATTTTGCCAGACACCCATACCTCCCTTCTCCCTGGCTCCTCCCAGTCCCACCAAAAGGCTCCCCAGTAGCTCACTAACCGCCTAGTATTTGGTAGGCCAGAGAGCCCACCAAAAGGTTCCTTCTTACTCCTGCCAGCAATGGGGGCGCGCCTGGGAGAGTCTCCAGTATCCTGTCTTCAGTTTATCTAGGAGAGGAAGGATCTAAGCCACTTTCCCGAAGTATATAAACACAAATCTAACAAAGCAAGGCTCCAAAGGACATGTTTGACAAAACTATTAGTCTTAAACACCCTGTCCATTTGCATGAAGGAACCAAGAAGCAAGAACTCAAAGAAAAAAAAAATTTTGAGTTCATGGGGTGGGGATGGATTGCCCATCCGCAGAACAATTGTCACTCAGCTGAACAGCATCAATTAAACCAGAGCAAACGGTCAACTTCAGAGGGCTTAATTTTTTTTTCTAAAGTGTCTGTAGTGGTGCGTGTTTAGCGAATTAATGTTCTTTCGTGTTCTCCTCCCTCTCACTCCACTAGGGGCTGGTGCCCCGGTGCACCTTCCTTTTTCGGCCATCTAGGCAGACCCTTGGGGTCGTGGATTCCAGACTGGCTCTAGCCGCTAGAGTAGAACAAGCAGTGATGGAGAGCGGGAAGTTTTGCCGACGGTGGCGATAGTGACCGGGCTCTGAGGAGGAGAGACCCCGGACAGGAAGGGCGAGGCACCGCTAGTGAAGCCCAGACCGGTAGCACACTAACCCTTCAAAACAAGCAAGCAGGACATAAAAAATTTGGTGTCTCCTGTCCCCCACTGCTTTCTCTGATGAACACTTATGCACCTTGTGGGTCGAGGCACTTCCCGGGGTGACCGAAGCTGTGCATTTTAATTTCAAAGTCAAGTGGTTGAGTCACGTCGAAGTTGGGAGAGGGGGACGCGGTGGAGATTGCTCAGGGTTGGCTTTATAGTTATTTTTGTAAGTTCTTCCCGGTACCCACCGGTATTGGCCTGAAAAGCAAAAGAGGCCGCTTGCAATTTATTCCAATGGGCGGCTTTTTAAGAAGCTGGCAATTTGAACCGGCTGGGTGTTATTTAGTGCAATATGAAATCAAATGATCCTATTTCTCAAATAACAGTGTCTGTGAGGAGAAGTGAATTCCCTGAAAGGGTAATTGTCTGCTGATGGTGTTTCCCATTATACCCGATCTTGGCCTAAATGATGCTGGGCAGCAGGGCGGAGAGTGAGGGGTGAAATCAAAGCATGCCAACTTGCGCTCCGAGGAAGAAAAGGTCCCTCTAGATCGCTTACCCACAAGTCTAGTGAACAATGCAGCCGATTGCATCACCGATTTGGATGCTATTCTGCAGATCTCCGACATCATCAAACTGAAGTGATCTTGGGAATAAGAGAATAAAACTGACTGTCCTTTCGAAACTTTAGGAATCCTTAGTATCTTGGCATTGTTGAGTCAACAGATAACCAGGGTCATAAAACCCAGTCTGGCCACGCTCCCACCTCCTTGTCCCAGGTTAATATTGAGAACACAATAATTCTTTCCAAGCCACAGTCTCTAGGCTGTTCCCTGTCTGGTCTCCTTAGAGCCCACATTAGTTCTTGTGAGAAGCATTGCTTCCACTAGACCGAAATCTGGCGTGCATTGTAGGGACAGCAAGGGTGACACAAGACTTTAAAAGACAACTCTGTAGATCCAAACCACTGTTTCTGTCAGAACCCGATATGGGGTCGGCTGTGTCTGAGTAAAGCACAGACAAGAACCAAATGGAAGGAACAAACATGTCACTACTTGTGAGCCTTAGGGTGTGACAGTACCCCGGAGTGGAACAAAGGCAATATTCCGGGCCTGCCTTTCTTCAAACTTCTGCCTTATCTACAGAGACAACAGCTTTGACCTTAAACTCTCTCTAATTATTACTAACACACCTTGAGGGGAGTGGCCTCCTTAGAGCCTGAGCCCAGGGCAGAAGAGCAGCCCTAGAACGATTCTGTTCAGGTTTTAAGCCACTTAAGGCCAAGAACCAAAGCATCTTTCAGGCCCTTCACCTTCCAGGCTCCTTCACTTCCCCACCTTCAGAATTCTCCCCTTTACCAACCAGCCCCCCTTAGAATTTTTTCCGTCCTTGAGGAAGAATATCCTGAAATTGATGTGAGTCTACACCTGTTAACTTGGAGACATTTCAGGCTGAACCTCTGCATATAGGGCTTGTTTCTGCTGTAGATGGGTAGGTTTCTTTTCATTTTCTTTGGGTATAAAATAATGTGTCATATATACATATATATATATATTTGCATGCACAATAAGATACGTTCATATACATGCATGCATATGCCGTGCTTAGTTATTAGTAATTTTTCTCCCCTCCGTGGTGTTATTTTTCAAATGCTCAAAGAAATTATGTGGGAGGGATGTCATCTTTCCACATCGAAGGAGCTGCTCTAGGAAGCTCACAATCTTTTCTCTGAAGGAGAAATTGCCACCACATCTACAGCCCAAAGCACCTTAACACCAACCTGCTATTCCTCAGCCTCCCACTTTCTTATTTTTGGTTAAATGAAAGGAGGCATTTCCACCCGTGGTCCCCCTACCTCTCCGCCCTACCATCACCACCACCACACACACATATGCACACCCGTTACCATTTCTGGGCTGAAAGTTCAGCCTAGCTAAGGGCCCTCTGTAGCTCTGGACCATGGTACTTTGATTTCACCCTTTCTGCTTTGGCTCTCAACACATCTCTGGGATGCAGTTTCTTAGGGTCTGCTCCAGGAGGGCCTGCCCACCTCTGGTTAAATTGTAAAGCCTAAAATAGGGTCATGAAATAAGAGGTGGTGTTCCGTGTCCCACCAGCTGCCTCTCGGTTCCCCTCTGAGGCTGCTGTCCCCAGCGGGGACACTTAGCCTTATTGAACTGCAAAGGCCGCTAGCCACCTGCCTCGCCGGAGGCGGAACTGTGTAGCTACAGCCTCGGCAAAAAGACAGCGGCCGCCTCAGAGTGGCCCTGCGCTCACTCTTCTTGGGAGGTAAGAGGTAGTCACGCCAGAATCTCAGCTTTTAAAATGCAAAGGTGCCCGTTTCCCCACGGTTCTGTTCTGTTCCCCCAAACAATAAGGAACCCTCTAGTTTTGTTGGAGTGTCTGCAGTCCCCGCACTTCGGTACGTTGGGGCGGCTGCACACACCTTTCAGGTTGAACCGGGGCTGGCGTGAACACCGCTCAGCCCTAGACTGGGCCAGGTTCTGCGGGATCAGGAAGAGTGGCTTCGGGTGGTCGCACCCGACGGTCACCAGGCCTGTGTATAGGAAAAGCCACTCAGGGTCTTGATGCGTGGGGGCGGGGGCCAGGTGGAGACACACAAGCTCCAGGCCCCGCGCTCCTTCTTTAAAGGGCGTCATAGCCCCAGAAACATCCTAGACTGCTGCAGAGGGAAAGAGATTTAAGATATGACAGTTCCCTGCCTGAGACTGTTTTCCTGCGACCAGTTAGCTGCTTTGCTATAAAATGAGTGGGCAGCGTTGACCCAAGCTACGGAGTGTCCACACCTCCCCTCCCCTCCCCTCGGTCAGAGGCCCCGTGTTCTTCCTCCCTCCCTCTCCCCAGATCCACTGACCTTGGGAAGGCGCAGTCCCGCGGTGGCAGAGCCTCTCCAGGCGACCTTCGAAGCTGGAGTGTATGGCTCAAGCGCTGCCGGTACCCGCTGGCTGGTCCGTGTCCCCCACCGTGGCCGGGAGTGTGAGGAGCTCCCTTCCCCCACGCTTTATAATTTAATCACATGAGATATTAAATGATCAAGCTGCTCATTAATCATCACTGGAGTTATTGGTACTGAGCACAGCGCCTTGTGTTTTGACAGCCCAGAATGGTTCACCCAGCTCCGGGTGCGCCTGGGTTTGGGGGATGGGGGCTCTCTAACCACTCTCAAGAGACACGCGAGCCGAGCCCCCACGCGAATTGATGAGACCTCTGACTTAGGAAAAATAATTGGGAAAGCGCAGTCCCAGCTTTAGAGTTCAGCTCAGAGTTTGTTGGAAGTCCAAACACCTCTTCCACGCCCATTTTCTTAAAATTTAGACCTTAATTTGAGTGATTTACATAGATGATAGTGTCGTATTTACAGGTTTTCAGGAGGGTGAATCTGACCGAATCCCTGCGTCTTCTTTACTCACTGTGGATAGAGGTGTCTGAAATACAGATGCAGCCAGATCGGAGAAGATATTTCCAAGGATGGCTGTCTTAACTCCGGTGCAATGAGGCTGTTCTGGTTTTCTACACACAAGTGCTAATAAAACAAACAAATAAATGTTTTCGGCTAAATACCTATTCGGAGGTTTCATTTTTAAACCATAAACTCATTTTATTCTCATGCTATCCCCTTTCTATTTTTACTAACTGGATCTTTTAAAGTGAACACACCAATCAACGTTACATTATGATTTAATTATACAAACAAGAAACAAGTGCCTATCAAACGTTATCTTGGTGCACTGTGGTCAGCATTTAGGTTCACATGCCTGAATAAAGAATAGACAAAAAGGAAGCCATCACCATCTTGTGAAGGAATACTAACCTATCGACCAACATAGATATTTCAGACTATTCTGCAACTCACTTTTAGAAGAGATCTGACTCTCACACCCAGTTTCCCTGAACTGAGCCTGGAGGACCAGGAGGGGCCAGTCTCTAGACCCTACAGTGAAGCTAGGTAGTCGCTAAAGTTTTCTGAGCAAATCTTCGTTCCAACCAGTTTGTTTTCTCTTTAAAAAGTATAAAATAGGCCAGATGCTGTGATGCTTGCCTATAATCCAGCACCGGGGAGGTAGAGACAAAGGACCAAGAGTTCAAGGTATTTCTTAGCTGATAAGCTGGTTGGAGGTCAGCATGACCTACAAAAAACCTGTCTCAAAAAAAAAAAAAAAAAAAAACCAGCTAAAATAAATTAATAAATAAAAATATAAAATAAAGCAAATACCAAGCCAGAATATGCTCAAAATCCTTAGAAGCTAAATTAGATTTAATTTTCCTCCCAGGGTACGGGGCCAATTCAGTAAGCAAGTAAGTATATAAATCTGGTCCCTCGGTTCCACTTTATCACCGAATATCATCAATAATATTAAATGTGTCTAAGACTATTCATGAGATACTTTCTTTTCTGTTACTCTGTTGTCTGCATTTTTTCGACCCTGCTCACCAACACACAAAGAGATAGATAGGTATCAAAACTGAACACATACACACACACACACACACATACATGCACTGCTAGGTGAAATTCATAAATCCTACAGAGGTTAGTGCAGCGGAGAGAAGACATAATATGGTAAGATCTTTTTTTCTCGTAAGCCAATGGTGAAAAAAAATCTTGACTATCTTTATCCAGGCAGTGATGCCTGTGTCTGTTCCGAATGACAGGGACATGTGTTGTCAGGGACTGAGAGATCACGTTGTATCCTAGGACTTAAAGTAGGCTGTTGGCAAATGACCGGATCTGAAGACTTTGTTCTAAACATGGAGACTTTGAACATAGCCTGAATTAGAGGGCTTGGTATTATCCTCTTCTGAAATGTGGACCGAGGAACTACACTACATAAAATGCCTTCAGTACAATGGAAACACAAAGTTTAGTTAACTAGAAGCCTGAACATGGGGGGAATTCTTCATTCATTTGTTCATATTGCTATTTTTCTTATTTTGCTTTGTTTTTGACTTTTTGAGACAAGGCTTCACTTAAGTAGCCCAGGCTGGCCAGGAATTAATGATCTTTCTACCTCTCTGGTCTTGGAATTAAAAATCTGTACCACCATGCCATTTTATATTGCTGCTGCTTTTGCACACATTACTGACTGTTTCTGTTAAGGCAGAGGTGTTTTTGTGGAATATGAACTTAACACAGGGACTTTGTGGAGCTTGTTCACAACTTACAGCCAAAGCAGCAGTTCATGTTTCTCACTTCCTAGCCCACTGTTCCTATTTAAGAAAGCTAGTTGTAAAATTTTAATCAGTTCTGTTTTTGAAAACTCTCCCCATCTTCCATTTTTGTTTTCTGAACCTCTTTCAGAACCTTAAAAACTACCAGGAAGTAGATTCACTGATGTGAGTGGCCACAGCCCACTAGGTAGTCACTGGCTGGGTAAGAGCAGGTCTTCTGAACAGTTTGTTTTGCCTCAAATCAGTTCCTGCTGAGTTTCTAATGGCCTATAGGTTGTCAAGCCTTACATTCACTGGCGCCAACACATTTAAATATATATGTGTGTACTCACACACAATCATTCTTTAATACCCTTTAGATCTTTATTCTTAGACCATCCAAAGACCAAAAGAAAGAAAATCCATGGAATATTCGACTCCTGTATAAAAAGGCATTATATTTACATATAATCAGAGCACACCTTCCTTATATACTTTATGTATTTATTTTCGAGAAAGGGTGTCAGTATGTGGTTCTAACTGGCTGAAACTTGTCATGTAGACCATGTTAGCCTGAACTTACAGTGATTGTCCTATGTGAATCCTGAATGCTGTAATTGCAGAAGTGTAACCTCAAGACCAGCTTCTGGCCCATATTTTAAATCACCTCTAGCAAAAATTCTAAGTAGTAGTATTTACATACTTATGTAATATATTTAAGTACTTAAATAGTTAAGTAGCAAGTAATTAAGTAATTGTTACATTGTACTGTTCAGGGGTTGAGGAAAAGTAAAACAGGTCTAAACATGTTCAGTACAGGGGCCATCTTTGTTGGCCTAACTAAACACAAAAGAAAAAGTGTGACATCTTTATAAAAATACTCAGATTCAACAGATAAAGGTACTTTCTTGCTTCCCAAGTCTGGAAACCTGAGCTCTAGCCCCTGAACCCAGGTAAAGGTGAAAGGAAAGAACTCATTCTACAAGGTTGTTCTCTGACCTCCATGTGGGCATGCCCACCCCATGTAGAAATAAATGCAGTAATAAATGAGTGATTTCTAGTCTTCTATTCTCAGTTGGCTAAATTAAAAAAAAAATAAAGTAATGTAAAACCCAAAGATTCAGAGGGATGATTCTGTCTCTCTCTGTCTTCTCTCTTCCACCACTCCACCCCGTTTGTGTGTGTATTTTGAAAGTTGCTTCTCTGGTATGGCAAGATGGCACATGCCTTTTGTCCCCAGAACTTAGGAGGCAGAGGCAGATGGATCTTAGTGAGTTCCAGGACAGCTAAGCTACGCAGAGAAAACATGGTCTCAAACAAAGAAACAAAAATCCAAATCAAAACAAAAAGAGTGTTTCTCTAATTTGCACAGAGTATTATTTCTGATCTTAAGCCAGAAACTCAGCAGATCTGTGACATCTTTTGAAGCCACCGGAGGGCAAACCTAAGGCTAGTACTTAGGTTTGCACTTGCTGCTCATGTCCAAGGTCCTTCCTCCAGTATCTAGAGTGCGTCCATTTGCTTCCTCAACACAAATCCTGAGCGTGGAGGACACCTGAGATTAAAGCAATAAATTATAGAAACTTAAATATAAGTCTTTTAAAAATATTTTTTTTTAATTTTCTGCGTATCTGTTTGGCCTGCATGCTTTCTGTAGCATGTGTCTGCTGAGGCCAGAAGAGGGCCCCAGATCTCTCAGAACTGGAATCACAAATGACTGTCAGCTTCCATATGGGTGTTGGGAACGGAGCCTGGGTCCTCTGTAAGAGCAGGAAGTGCTTTTGACTACTGAGCCATCTCTCTAGCCCTATAATAATTGTTAAAATAGTCTAATTTCCTTCTTTTTTAAAGTTTGTCTTGGTGAGCTATTGTTTGTTTCTTTTCTAGATCTCTGCATTTCATTTCTATACAAAATTTATAATCATTTTATCAGTATCTCAAAAATATTTTTATTGGGATTCCAATGAATATTTAGTTTAATCTAGGGATATCTGCTTCCTCAGACATGTTGAATGATTAGTATTTTTTCTTCAACTTACTTATAATGTTTTTTGTCTCATTTTATGACAGCCTACTCACTATCCAGAGTCTACTAATGAGGATCATCTGTTAGAGGTCACATAGTCTCTCAGTCAACCTAGTGAGCTATGACAATCTGAGTTTGGAAGAGTCTCAAGTAGGAGCATAGTGTAAGTAGTGAGAGGGTCAGTTTTTTGTTTTGTTGTTTGGTTTGTGTTACAGGATTTCTCTGTGTAGCCCCGGCAGTCCTAGAACTTGCTCTGCTGACCCAGCTGGCCTCGAAGCCATAGAGATCCACCTGCCTCTGCCTCCTGAGTACTGGATTAAAGGTGAGCACCTTTGTCATTGAGTTGTGATGATCACTTTTGACTGTTAAGGTAATTGGGCTGAGATGTACCTGGTAGGTTGGTAAAGTTTGCTTCTAGACTTTCCTGCAAGAGCATTTCCCAAGAGGGATGACTAAGGGAGAATAACTCAATATGAATATGGGGGAATAGTCACCCACTAGCATGGGAACTTTCCTTCCTTCCATTAGGCAAGCTGTTCTAAAACTATGATCCAAACGACATCTGTCTTCCTTTTAAGCTCTCAGGGATCTGGTAGGAGATGGAGGATTGGCTCACACAGTGGTATTTAAAGCCTTCCAACCTGAAGAAGGTGGTGAAGCAGGCAGCCGAGGGCACACTAAAGGGCATCCTGAGAACCAGGTTATCTCCTGAGACTTCAACAGCAATGCGACTTCAACACAACTCCCACTCTTCCACTTTGATGCCGGGGCTGGCATTGCTCTCAGTGACAACTTTGTGAAGCTCATTTCCTGGTATGACAATGAATATGGCTACAGCAACAGGGTGGTGGACCTCATGGCCTACATGGTCTCCAAGGAGTAAGAAACCCTGGACAACCCACCCCTCAGCAAGGACACTGAGAGCAAGAGAGAGGCTCTCTGTTGCTGATGAGTCTCATCCCAACTTGGCCCCCAACACTGAGTATTTCCCTCACAATTTCCATCCAGACCCCTATCATAATAGGAGGGGCCTCGGGAGCCCTCCCTTCTCTCTTGAATACCATCCATAAAGTTCCACTGCATCCACAAAAATAAAAGAAAATAAAACCTTTCAACCTCTGATTGCTTCTTGCTACTATGTAGAAATACAATTGGTTTCGTGCACTGCTCTTCATCCTCCCGAGTTCCTTAGCAACTTAGGAGAAACCAGAACGATATTGCTTGATTCTCATGTTCCCCATAAATCTGCAGCTTAATATCTTACTGTGTGTGTGTGTGTGTGTGTGTGTGTGTGTGTACAAGCATGCATACCACAGCACTCACGAAGAGGTCAGAGGACAACTTTCAGGAACTGGTCTTTGGGGATTGAACTCAGATCACAAGGCTTGCATGGCAAAAACTGTTACCCACTGAGCTATCTTGGTGGCCCTGAAAATGCAATGTAGATTATCATGGGTTAACCTTGATTTCTCTGCCTCCTATGAGACTTGAACATTGGGAAGGGAATGTGCTGTAGCTCGAACCATGGGGTCTTTATATGTTAAGAACATAACCAGTGACTGAATCATATAGCCCAGGCTAGCCTCACACTCACAGCAATAATTCCGTCTTGGCTTCTTGAGTGCTAGGGTTATAGACATGTATTACCACATCCAGTCTTATCTTGAAGACTGTATTTCAACCTGTAAGTTTTGGAGGGACACAATAAGAAGACAATAGCTGGGGAAGATTCCCAGGAGCAAACGACCCGACCGTCAGTGAGTAATGAAGGTGGGCAGGTAGACGGAAAAGCCTGCTTACAGTTAGGTGTGTAGCCAGGGATAGGACATATGCTTAGCATGCATAGGACCTGGATTCCCCAGCACCAAAACAGGGAAGCAAGAGCCTAATTCTTCAATCCTCAGTCAAGATGATTCTCTTTGTTCCTACAAAGTCCTTTAGCAGGGGAGCCCTAGGTGCCTGTCATGATCATTTGCCCAGTAAGGTTCCTAGTACCCACCATCTTCCCTAGTGTTTCACATCATTTATCTCTCAACTACTTCCTAGACCTTCCACCTAAATAAATTAATTATGACCCCAAACCTTGTCTTTGGTTACATTTTGGGGAACTGAAGTAAAACCATGTCTTAGAGAAAATGATCAAGCTGACTAATAGTAAAGCAGGATAGGAGCTCTCTTAGTTAGGGTTTCCATTGCTGAGAAGAGACACCATGACCAAAGCAACTCTTATAAAGAACAACATTTAATTGGGGCTGGCTTACTGGTTCTGAGGTTCAGCCTATTATCATCACGGCTGGAAGCATGGCAGCATCCAGACATGGTGCTGGAGGAGCTGAGAGTTCTACACCTTGTTCCGCAGGCAAACAGGAGAAGACTGTTTCCAACATGGATAGAAAGAGGGTCTCAAAGATGACTCCACAGAGACACTCTGTCTCCAAAAGGCCACACCCACTCCTACAAGCCACACCCACTCTAACAAGGCCACAACTACTACAACAGGCCATACCTACTACAATAAGGCCAAGCCTATTCCAACAAGGCCACACTTCCCAATAGTACTACCACTCCCTAGGTTAAGTATATTCAAACCACCCCAGGAACCCAGGTCTTCAGACTCTATGTCTCTTAGCCATTCCATAAGTGGAATGGTGCATTCAGGTCTCTGATGAGTCCATGCCCAGAGATCTGTGGTTGATACTAACACTGCAGCACTAACTTTGCAGGCCTTATGAGTTTCACTGTAAGTGGTTTCCAGTGGCCCCAAACAACTGGCAATCCAAGAAAAGATTAGTGTTTTTGTCTCAAAAACTATTTAAGGTTGATATTTCAAAGATAGAGGAATAAAGATGTTTGGGGAAACTCCAACTTTGTGGGACCAATGATTTAATAGTATGAGTGCTAAAGGGAAAGAGACAAATGTCTCTCATTGGAATATTTATTGCTTGGGCTTGGAGAGATGGCTCAGAAGTTAAGAGCACTGATTGCTCTTCCAAAGTCCTGAGTTCAATTCCCAGCAACCACATGGTGGCTCACGACCATCTGTAATGGGATCCAGTGCCCTCTTCTGGTGTGTCTGAGGACAGCAACAGTGTACTTATATATAATAAAGAAATAAACATTAAAACAAGAAAGACTATTTTGCTCCTGCCATACTAATCACATTGTTACAAGCACAGCACATGTGCAGGGCTGACGAATTACCTCCTGAGTAGTGAACTCGTGGGTGGGTCTGTGATATTTTATAAAGATATCTACCCTGGTGACATTTAGAAGTTGAGTTTTAAAAATAAGAAGTTATTGCACTAAATAGCACCATCACTATCACAGTATATGAAACAAAATAAACTTATCAAAGGAGGGATGATTAGATGAATTATGTAAGGTAGTACCCGAAACAGGAAATGCCTCATATCTATTTAAAATCTTGAGGTATGGGGCTGGAGATAAGGCACTCACTTGCTGCTCCTGTAGAGAGGACATGGGTTCAGCTCCTAGCACCCACATCAGGAGGCTTACAGCCATTGGCATCTTCAGTTCTAGGATATCCAACATATCCCTCAAGCACCTTTTGGCTCCCTCAAGCACCTACCTATGGTACACACACACACACACACACACACACACACATACACACACACACACACACACACACACCATACATAAAATAAAAGATAAAATAAATCTTGGTGTGGATATATAAGTGTCTATATATCTCTCCAAGACACACTAGCTAAAACACAAAGCAGCGAGTAAGAAGTAGTTAGTGGAGCTGGCCAGATGGCTCAGCAGGTAAGGACACTTGCCATCAAGACTGATGTGTTTGAATAGCTCAAGAAGAGAAGAAACTGGAGGGTTGCTGGCAGGGGTGAGAGGATATTTTTCACAATTTATCTTTTCACACTTGAATGTTCATGGTTATTGCCTCTGGTACAATAATGAAGAATAGGAACTCTGGCAAGCAAGCTAGCCTCATTACAAAGCAAACACTGAAACCAAAACCTAGACCATTACTTGGTGCCGGACCATGAGGTAAGCAAGGCCCAGGGCTTTGACCCTACTCTCTGCCTCCTGCATGGCTGTTTTCTCACCTTGTGCTGATGGGAATAACTCTACCAGGCATAATAAAAAATAATAATCACACATTTAATTTTCTCAACAGCTTTCAGGGGGGAGGGCACTGATATTGCCACACTTGGAAAAGTGACTTTGGGACACAGCAAAGGTAAGCATTCTGCCCAAGCCACACACTTTTAAGTGCAGGCAACAGTTTAGCACATTGACAATGCACTGAGTCAAAATTCTCAACCTCTGTTCAACCACTCCACAAGGACATGGTGTAAGTACTTGGAGTAGGAAGAATGTTCTTCATGGCTTCACCATCAAGGTGCCCCAAGACTGAATGAAGCCTACGTTTCTACAAAGACTCCTGGATAACTGAACACTCTGAGAAGTGTAACATTCTCCTCCGGTGCCTTCTCAACCCTGTAAACATGAACACGCAGCTATCAAATTAAATGGTGTTTATTATGCAAAACTCTTTAGTTTTAACCTGCCTGAGATCGCACCATCTAGAGAGAAGTGTGGAGTGTCTCTTTGTTCCCAACCCTTGTAGTTAGGAGTACTTGTTGAACCCTGAGGAGAAGTGCATCCAAGTGGCAGACAATTATGAAATCCACCAAATGATTTTTGAGGAGAATCTTGGCATTCATTGTGATCAATTCATGTGAGTTGTCAACACCTACAGCCTGCCACTTGCACACTCGAACTGCAGACCTGTCCCTGCCCGGAGCACAGAGCCGGGGTCCAGCTTCTCAGGGAGCAAGTGTACAGGGATTCATTGCTTTAGGGCTAGCCTGTCAGAGGGCTCCTACAGAGGTAGAGTCTTGAAGAACTCAGGAGAGATGACAGGACATCGAGACAAACTGAGTCCATCTCACCGAGTAATGCCTCTAACGTTCCATTTCTCTGCTACTACCCTCACAGTCTGTATTTTTGGCTGTTCGGCTTTCTGGTAGCTCAAGCATCCTAGACACTCTTTTTAACATTGTAGGTTTTCCTGATCAGAAACAAAATGAGAGAATGTATTCACTGACTCTTTCATTTATTTACTTACTAATGTTGCCAGGATTGAAACCAGGACCTCACACATGAATTCTCTGTCCTTCTATTGTCCCGCCACTGCCAATATCTTACTGTCTTCGTATCTCTGAGCAAAGGTTCCTAAGCAATTCCATACCTTTTCATATTAGTCCACAATTTGCTGGAGAAACAGAACCAACAGACGATGCTTGGGAGGTAGGGTGAGAACTGCCTTGCCGAGATTGTAGGAGATATCAGTCTCGTTTCCCAAGTCTTTTGAGTGGCTCAGACTCATCTAAGCTGTGGCTTAGATATGATTTCAGTGTATCTCCCCAAGTGTTCATGTTCTGGGAGCTAAGTCTTCATCATGGTCTTGGTCTTGAATGGTAACACACTTAAAGCAGAGTAATTACATTGTCTCTGTAGGTGCCTCTTTCAGATTGACAGCTCTTGTGGGATCTCAGGCTATTCTCCTCAGAGTATGCTGCTGCTAAAATTGCCTGGACCCTGAAACTACTAAAACTACTATTTTCTGGCTTCCTGTGATCAATATGTGATGGCCCCATCTAATATTGGGCTCTTGCCAGAGACCCAACCAAGGGGCCATTTGACCTTGGTCTATGGCCTTCCAAAATATAAGTTAATAAACCTTTTTCACTTATAAAGTCCCAAGCCTCATATATTGTGTTATAGCACAGAAAATAAGCCAACAGAGGGTTATCTGCTTTACTCAAACTCATTTTTAAAATTTAAACATTAAACACATCTAAGAAAACTATTGGGGTCCAGAAGTCACCCCACAAGCCACACAAACACTGATCTCAGTCATGCAGTGATTGTTATGCTTCCTGACCTGCTTGAGTTCCCAGTCCTGACTTCCTTTGGTGATGAACAGCAATATGGACGTATAAGCTGAATAAACTCTTTCCTCCCCAACTTGCTTCTTGGTCGTGATGTTTCGTGCAGGAATAGAAACCCTGACTAAGACAGAAAGCTTCTTTCATTTGCTGAGCCATTCCGATTTTGTTTGTTTGTTTTAAAAGACAGCATCTGAGTCTGGAGAAATGGCTCAGTGGTTAAGAGGTTAATGACTGCTATTCCAGAGGTCCTGAGTTCAATTCCCAGCAATCACATGGTGGCTCACAACCATCTGTAACATGATCCAATGCCCTCTTCTGGTGTGTCTGGAGACAGCTACAGTGACTCACATACATAAAATAAATAAATCTTTTAAAAAAGAAAAAGACAGGGTCTGTCAGACCTCTCTAGGATTATACACCCTCCTGCCTCACCCACGGAGCCCTGAGATGATGTGAATATATTCTACCTTTCAACATTTAGTCAGACAGTATGAGGAAGGAAGGGTAAGCAAAATCTTGGGTTACTGACCTTTGAGCATTTCATTGATTTCCCTAATGACCAATATGGTAGTGTAAGTCAGAGCACAACGGACATGTTCAGTGTGTAGTAAGCGTGTTATGTTATGAGAGAAGACATGGACACACGCTGCCAGAAGCAGCTCTGATTCATTATGCCTTGACTTTCGATTGGGTTTTGGTCATTACGTATTCAGGAATGGTTTATTGTTGCTGAACTTTTTGACACAAAGCTCCCCACTCCCACCCCATTCAGATATGGTGCAATCTGCACATCTGACTCACCATTAAAGATGCTTTGGTTTAAGTGAAGCTCTGCATGAAAATAAAACTGCTGACTTGATAAAAGAAACCAAAAAAAGAAAAAAAAAAAAAAAAAAAAAAAAAAAGTCTAGAAGAAGGAACCACAGTGACTACAAACAAGTATGTGTGTACAACATTTTTTTTCTCTTCCAAGTGAGTTTTAGAATACAGCTGTCTTTCTTCAGGAAGCTTTTTGCCATGTTGATGGAGGCATGAATAAAAACTGACACTATGTTCTAGGCCTTTACAACCACTAGTTCTTCTAAAACGGTCTGAGGTTAAGTTAGTCTTACAGTAACCGCTGCCCGATTCACTCTAGTACACCTAGGCTTTTATATGGGACTTAGGGTTTACACTAATGCAGTCTGGCTGGGGGCCTTGTTAGAGAATTAACTGCAGAAGTGAACGGTCTGATTCCCAAGTCTTTCTCTCCTGAAAAGGCTGATGGCAACCTGAGCGTTGAAAAACATTCCAGCATGCGACAGCATATATCCATTGAGCATTTGGTTTTTTGTTTGTTGTTTTGTGTTTTTTTTTGTGTGTGTGTGTTTTGTTTTGGTTGTTGTTGGTTTTGTTTTTGTTTTTTGAGACTAGGTTTCTCTATGTAGTCTTGGTTGTCCTGGAACTCACTCTGTAAATCAGCCTTGAATTCAGAGATTCTGCTGCCTCTGCAGTGCTGAGATTAAAGGTCTGTGCCACCACAGAACGGTGTATTTGAGGTTCTTACATTTTGTTCTATTCTAGCTTTTTGTTTTGCTTTATAAAGTGCTGGTATCAAAACAACCTTACCACAGGGTTTCTCTCTACAAATTCTAGGAAGGTAGAAGAAATCGCATCTGATAAAATGAATGCAGTTAGGACGGTTTCTGTAGCAGAAGCAGGGAAGAGAAACACATGTAGCAGAAAGAGACACAGCTCTCCTCTTTGCCAGGCTCTCTCTGCCTTCGCCCCTCCCAGACCCGCATCGCAGCTAGTCCCGCCTCCCCGGAGCCCCGCCCCCTCGGAGCCCCGCCTCCGCCCCGCCCTCTTCAGGCGGCTAGGCGCCTTGTTTACCCGCGGTGCATGGTGGGGCGGTCTCCTTTGGCAACGCTGGCCCTCCAGCCGCCCCGTGGCAATGCCGAGAGGTCCGGGTGGCGGTGGTGGTGGCCTGCGTCAGGCCCCCGCCACATCGGCGCCCTTGGCGAGCCCTAGCTACTACGAAAGGGTGGGCCAGCTCCAGCAGGCTCTGCGGGACAGGTACGGCCGCGGGACGGGGCAGGGAGTCTGCGGCGCCACTGAAAGCATCGGGGTACCGTGTCCGGCCCTTTCCCGCCAGTGGTTCACTAGGCTCGGGACTCACCTGCGACCCTCATCTAGCTCCAGACGGGGTCGGGAGCACAAGTTCACCACAGATGCCCCGTGTTTGGTTAGGCGCAGAGAGACTATAATCCCTCATGGCAACCACAGCCAGATGCCTCAGCCTGCGGATGCAGGCCGGAAGTGAAAGCGGGAGTTCTTTTGCCTGCCAGTCTTGATCAAGCCTTGTGAATTTCGCTAGTCCTCTCTAGTCCTACACGCCCCCTCCTCACTCTCTCTTCAAATTGTCATCCTACTTTGACAGCCGCACTGCATCAAAGATGACAGGTCCAGGAAAGCAGGCTGGAATGCGGGGTGTGTGTGTGTGTGTGTGCGCGCGCGCGTGCTCCTCTCTCTCTCTCTCTCTCTCTCTCTCTCTCTCTCTCTCT